>NW_025999991.1:5892953-5913944 GCF_001458135.2 Marmota marmota marmota
AAAAAAAAACCAAAAAAAAAAAAAAAAAACAAAAAACAAAACCCAGTTTAAAAAAAAAAAAAGACTGGTATGGAGCTAGGAAGCTTTTGAATTTAAAGGTTTAAGGGCCATGGTTCCAGAATCTCCAGTTTGGGAAACGTCAGGTTTTGGCAAGGATTGAAGAAATGCCTCCCGCCTAGGTTTATGTGTCTGCTCCTCTGAACCTCGGGGCTCCTGGAGCGCTTTGGCACCGCGCTGATTTATTAAAACATCGGCTCTAAGCTCTAACGACCTGGGTAGACGCGCCGGGTTTCCCAGTTGCGCCTGCAGCAAGGGCGAGACGCACAGGCACGGACGCGGGGCGCCACCTATGGGTGTTGGTGCCTCCCTGCCGCAGGCTGCGGACAAGCGGACTCAGGCAGAACCTTGGGGGAGACCTAGGGACAAGGATGGGGATTGCGGATAGTCTCCGTTCTCCCCTAAATGCAGTGCTTGCCTCTGCAAAAACACAAAAACAATATGTAGAATTATTTCCAGTAACCTTCAACTATCTTTGCCTGCGACCAAAAAAGATAAAAAGTGAGGGGGGCAGCATTTTCATTTTTCAGATCTTTACCACTGACAGACTCTGCCAAGATGATAGTCGCTGCAGTCAGATTGTCTTGGGTTCTACACAAGGTTTGCACGGACTACTGGCTAATAGTGCATACCACCCTTAAACAAAGGCAGTACAGTCTTTAAATGGCACTTTATAACCTGATTTTTTTTTTTAATATTGGTCTTTGGCTTGCATAATAATGTCTTTTCTGATAGGCTGATCAGAGATGAACCCCAAGTCTACCAACGCAGTTCATTAGAACTGAACGAATGCATTTCTTATTCTTCCAGAATTTAGACGGAACCTTCTTTCCTTTGAAGATTTAGGCAATACTTGGTTCCACTCTAAAAAAATGTGTCTCTTCAGGTAAGCCTTCAGAAGGCCTTTTCTGCTGGCTTTCTCGGGCTGCTCTCTGTCTTAGAATAGAACTAGCTGTAAGGCCTGTGCTGTGATGAAGCAGTCCACGTCTAACCCGTCCAGCTGGAATGGAAGGCTAGGGCAGAGCGAACTCACAGTGCATGGTCAGGTGAGGCAAGCCATTTCCTGGGGGCCAAAGGATATTACAAGAGCCTATGAGTTAAATATATTCTATTGACATAATTTCCAAAACTGTACAGACTACAAAAGACTCCATAATCTGTCATCCCCCTAAACTATATCCACTAAAATCCAGACTACACTAAAACATTTTATTCATATATTGGTTGTGTACACTGGGCTTTGTGGGAAGTTTTTTTTCTAGGACACTACTGGTTGCTAAGTTTTACTCTCGTTTCTGTGAGTTTAACACAATGGAAATATCACCTTACTATTCCAGTAGCACATTATTTCAGATACTTCAACATTTCATCAGTTGATAGTCTCTTATTGTCAAAATAAACACAACTCTATCAGATCATTACCGAGAGTACTGATTCGGGTGCAAGACTAATTAAGAAAGGGTACTAGATCCATGAAAGAAATGTGAGGCATAGACTGATTGTTAGAGCATTTGGGGATGCTAATTAAGTAGAGGTATGAAAGTCATACCTCTGAAAAAAAATTTAAGTAACAACGAACAACTTTCTTAAATGCCACACTATAGCATTTCTTTTAACTAATGAAAATGCAAACACACATGAACCAAATTTTATTATCAGCTTTGTAGTTAAATTTTTTTCTATGTGGCAATGAAAATCTTTAAATAATGTATTAAAAGAAACCTTTAACCTACATAATGAACTAGGTTATATAATGAAAACAATAAGCATTGTTATATAATGGGAAAAAACAGGTTAGGTTTGAATTTAAGTTTCAGATTATATTTATAAGGAAGTTAGTAGAGGTGAAAGGCAACAGAATGACAAATAAATGTTTATTGATTCATTGATTTATTAGTTATTCCACTTATAATAGTGGGTCAAGTGATAGAATTTTAGCTTGTAAATGTTCAGAAAAAAAATTGGAATATAACTAAAATATAAGTCAAAACTTTTTCAGTTTTCTCAGCAACTGATTTTTGTCCTCTTTTCATGTTACCATTAATTTCTGCTCTCAGTGCTAGGACATTAGTAGTAGACTCCACTCTCTAAATTCATGGACATCTATTACTATAGACAGTAATCACAGTGTCAACCACATATTGAACACCTGTCATGTGTCAGTTACTTCAGCATGCCCTTTTTATAGGCTACAAAATACAGCTTTACACCCACCCTGTGGGAGAGACAGATGGTCATACATAGCTGCAGTGAAAGTGTTCTGATGTTAAAAATAAAGTGTGGGAGAAGAGGCTGGGATAATTCTAGTTCTCTTCCTTTCAATTGTCCAAAATATTTATCTCTCGTAGATTTTAAATTTGTCTTATTTGGATAGAACCCATTACTGAAATGCATTTAGTGTGCATTATAGTTTTCTCTTAATTCTTTAAATTACTATGTCATATTTATGATTTTGATCTAGATGTGTCTTAAAAATAATCTATCATCAATTTCACACTCAGGGACATTAAAGCCATAAACGTAATTTGACAAACATTAGCATGAATAAAAAATAATTTTCTAAAATTTTTAGCAAATATATAGTCTAGAGGGTTATTAAGATATGGAAAATATATAATAAAATATAGGGCAAACTCTGGTGATTCATGATAAATTGTTTAGATATGCACATTGATATTTCTCAGTGAAATAAAAATATTACTGAAGTGCCCGCTAACTTAAAAATGTATCACATCAATGAAAAGTATAAAAACTCAAGGCTAGTGTGTGATTTTGTATAAAGTAATAGGAACATAAATAAAATTCTTTAAAAATTGTCATCAGTTCTAAATCAGTCACTGTATAATAGAAAGAGCAAGAAAAGTTTATGTTTATGAGCAATTGGTTTGTGTTTATTGACTGAAATTTCAAGTAATCATAACATCTTGGCCAAATTAGTGTAATAATTGTTGATTCTGTTAAAAATTTAGGCTGGTTGAGCTCAGGTCAATGGTGACTGTTCATATCATAATGGTCACATTGTGCTAAACGAATCATCACTGCCACTCCACAACATGCTGAAATATTTTCACAGACCTTCTAACAGTTATTTTTATGGCACACATGTCAACATTCAATAAACATTCTTTAAAAATATGATTTTAAAAATTTCCTTTTATTAGCAAAGTGACCATATATAGAGGAAACTTGACCACAATGCAATAATACGTCAATATTGTGAAACGAACATACTGAGCTATAAAAGGACACTTATTAAATTCTTCCTTTTGACTTTTTTTTTAAGTCTGGTTATCGTCTCTCTGGGGATGAACATTAGGGTCTGAGACACCTGGTGCGGCTGGGGAATTGAAAGCACATAAGTAACCCATGTGCATGTGCGTTTCCTGCAGTGCCCAAGCTGCTTCTTTGTGTGTGTGTGTGTGTGTGTGTGTGTGGTGCTGGGGATTGAACACGTGAAGCAAGCACTCTACCAACTGAGCTATATCCCCAGTGTTCCTTCATTCTTAACATGGCACAACTTGAAATTCATGTACAAGGAAAATTAATAGCTTTGTGGATTTCTAATATTTGAAATATGGAACACCTACAGACAAGGAACTATTGGTTAGGAAAGAAACGATTTATCTTTATACTTTGGAGTTATTTCTCAATGTCCTATTTAATCCTAATATTTAAATGCCTCTATTTCATGGTAGCAAGTGTCTCTATTAATTTACCAAATCGGCTCAAATGCCTAACGTCTGTCATTTCAGTCCTTTCAAAATAAAATAATTTACAAACAAGGACACCATCTGGCAACTTTTATTTCTCAATGAGAGATAGTTATTTCCTAGATAAAACTTCCTTCTGCAAATTGTTGCTTAAAAAAATAAATTCTACTGGTACAAAAAGTAGTAGAAAAACATTATTATATGCCTGACACGGTAGCATGTACTTGTAATCCCAGCAGTTAGAGAGACTGGGGTACAAGGATCGCAAGTTTGAGGCCAGCTTCAGCAGCTTAGTGAGGTCCTAAGCAATTTAGAGAGACCATGTCTCAAAAGAAAAATAAATAAATAAAAAGGGTTGGGATGTGAGTCAATGATTAAGTGGATCTGGGTTCAATACCTAATATCAAAAAGAAAAGAAAAGAAAATCACTAGAATGTAGCGAAAGTAGTTCCTAAATTTTTATTTAAATATTTTTTCTTTTATTATAATTGTGTTTCAAAAAATATTATATGTGGTGATATAGATTAAAGTGTATTTCCCTCTAAAGGGTTCCCCTATAGGAATAAATGATGAAAGTATTTTGTATTTATAATTGTTTAATAATGCTTTCAGTACAATCATTTTGGAGTTAACTTTAACGGCATTTAAGATTAATAATTTTATAACCATTTTGGGTTCTGGAAATACGTTTTATTTTACGATCATCATTTAACATAGAAACCATTGCTTTGCTCTTTGTCACTACTGAAAAATATCCCTGCATCCTCGAGAAACACGGGATCATAGAATATGATGGAATCGGAGGAGAAAAGAGTCGAGAGTGTAGGGGAGAACCAGCTAATCAGTTCTGTTTTATTATTTTAACTGTTCTGTTAATTATACAATGATGTGATAACTCAATACCTATATTCAGTGTGGAATGATCATTCAGGATAATTAATATTTCCAGCTCTTTAAACATTTTTAAAATTTTTGGCTTACATATAAAAATTGCACATATTTATGGGGCAAGTGATATTTCAATGTATACAATATTGTAGGATTAGTTGCTTTTGAAGAAGGTTTCAGATCTGATTATGGTGGTGGTCTCTGGTGGTGCTGATCCAGAGAGCTCAATAAACTTTGACTAAGCCTCCTTCCACTGCCTTAGTGACTTGCGGGTCAATACGCTGGACTGGATGGGAGGGAGTCCTTTAACCCAGCCTGCAGTAGATATGACGTATGAATTGCCCAGACCTGCGTGAGGACCTGTAGTGTTGTTTCAGAAGACACTGGTAACGCTGATTACTCCAGGATTGGTATTAAGTCTGGATCTTTGGAAATAGAGCATTATAAAGAAGTGTTAAGTAAGCACTCATAGGACTGTTCTGTGCTAATTTTGAGCAGCTTGAAGGCCCAAGCCAAGAATAGCTGGAGATCCCCTGGGAGCCCTTCCACAGAAGTAATGGTTAAAACAGCCATTGCATACTGGTCCTGTCTGTCAGAGAAATGTGGTTGCCCTGTGCACAGAGATCAGAGTTCAGGAACAAATCTATCTAAGAAG
Organism: Marmota marmota marmota; assembly: GCF_001458135.2. Taxonomy (NCBI): domain Eukaryota; kingdom Metazoa; phylum Chordata; class Mammalia; order Rodentia; family Sciuridae; genus Marmota; species Marmota marmota. The sequence goes on from NW_025999991.1 coordinate 5,898,264, forward strand.
CAGTTCTGGATTTGAAAATGCCTGGGCGTTTGTGCAGGCAGCAAGCTGGCGAGGGCTGCGCCCAACTTCTGACCACATGCCTGCACCAGATCTGCTCCATGATCCTCTGCACACCCTGTCACTGGGTTTCCTCACTATAAACTCATATGGCCCTGGGAGTTGTGTGTTGACACAGGACCCACACAGGAAAGGAGGACAGTAAAACTGAGGAAGAGGATCATATATGCCTGTACTTCCCAAGCTATAGTGAATGTGTGAATCTCTGGATATCTTGATAAAATGCTGGGATGGGGCCTGACACCCTATCTTCCAAATTAGATTGCCGCTGATACTGATGCTGTTGGTCCGCAGACTACAGATCTTCAAGTAGCAAAGATTCATTCTTCTGTTCTTGTGGGGACATTAATCGACACCTGAAAATTATTTTTAAGGTTCAATACTAAGACATCTGAGAGGAGAGTGTACTTAAATAGAATCAGCTTACATTGGAAAATGCCCTGGTGATCAGCTGGTAAACCCAGGAGCCAATATCCAGGAGTGTGACTGAGCACCTCCTCTGTTTCATCAGCACCTCCTGAAGCTATTTTCTCAAGTTGGATGTGCTATATTCTGTGTACATGGCTCAAAAAGAAAAGAAGGTTTGTATTAAAATCTGTTTGTATTAAAATCTGTTCAAAGTTTGTTCGTTTGTTTTATACTTGTCTAAATATGATTTGGGCAAGGCAAATCAAGGATATTTGAGAATCGAAGAAAAACATTCACTAAATGTATTTTTTAATTGGCAGCTGGGGACAGTTTATCACCTGTATTAGATTGTTTTATCGTAAGTTACTCCATCATTATAATGGAAGGAGTTTTAGTTCAAATGCAGATTACTAAGCACATGCCTACTTACGGTTTATAATGTATTTGTAGTAACCCTCTGGCTTCTGAGTCAAAGGGTTTTATGGTTCCTGAGAACAACAGTGAAGAGGATAGTGAGATTAATATTTGGATCTGCTAAGAAGTGGCAGAAACAGAAAACCTGTATGCAAATACAAAAGAAAATATTCTCCTGGTTATAATATAAAAATATTATGCTTCATATGAAACTGGGGCTTTCCTTACTCACTGACAGAATGAGGAAGTTAAAAATTTACTTTAAAAAAAGCAAAATGTGAGGAATATTCATCCCTTGGCAGATTGACGGAATTAGTGTTTGATAAATCATTGTACTGACTTCTCATGATAATCTACAAGAAAGCATATTGATTTCCCTTCAGGATTCTCATCACCTCCAATAAACACAAACATTTGTTAAATTTCTAATATATCTGAGACCTAGCACCATTATTTCTCCTGAGGAAACTTTAACCACACAAAGAGGAAAGGAAGAACTCAATGAATCAAAATGCAAAAAAGTATAGAAAGAGCTGACTGAACGTGTTGATGTGTCAGAGGACTGAGAGTTAAATATAAGATCTGTCACTCTGGGGTAGGGTATGTGGAGAAGACAGACTTTAGGAAAAGACGACAAAAAAAAAACCCATTCATGATGTGATACTGAGATTGTTTCCTAGACTTTGAACCCTATGCAACTAGAAATATATTTACATAGCTTTCAAAAATACAAAAATAAAAAGTTCTCATTGTGGGAAGTACCATCCCATAAATGGCTTTACTTGACAGAGAATGTTTTCCAATAGTTTTGTGAATCCTTTACATGATTTAGAGAAGTTTATACTGAATATTGAAGTTTACATTTTGATTTAACTCATGACATTATTTAAGATCTTCTGTATAGAGCAATTGAAATAATAGACTAATGCTAATAAAATCATGACATTTGCAGGTAAATGGATAGAGTTGGAGAATATTATGGTAAGCCAACACCAAAAAACCAAATAGCAAATGTTTTTTCTGATATGAGGATTCTGATCCATAATGGGTATGGAAGTGGGGAGCATGGGAGGAATGGAAGGACTTTAAATAGGGCAAAGGAGAGGGAGGGGGAGGGAGGGCGTCTGAGGGTAGGAAAGATGGTGGAATGAGATGGACATCACTACCCCAAGTACATGTATGAAGACACAAATGGTGTGACTCTACTTTGTGTACAACCAGAGACATGAAAAATTGTGTTCTATATGTGTACTATGAATTGAAATGCATTCTGCTGTCATGTATAACAAACTAATAAATAAATAAAGGTCTTTCCTTTAATCTTATTTTTTGGTGGTTTAATTAGTGAGACCTTTATTTATTTATTAATTTGTAAGTGCCATGATTTTATTCTCTTTTAATGCTCAATAATATTCCATTGTGTGTATATATATCACAGTTTATCCATTCATCTACTGAAGGGCATCTAGGTTGGTTCTACAATTTATCTACTCATAGAAAATTTCATATTTTCATAGAAAATGCATTAGTGAATTGTGCTGATATAAACATTGATGTGGCTGCATCCCCGTGTATGCTGATTTTAAGTCCTTTAGGTATAAACCAAGGAATGGGATAACTGGGTCAAATAGTGGTGCCAGACCAAGTTTTCCAAGGGATCCATACTGCTTTCCATATTGGCTGCACCAGTAATTAGTAAGATCTTTTGTTCTTAATTTCTGATTTTTTTTTTTTTACTTATTTAAAACTTTTAACCATTAGGCATTTCTGAAAGTGAACATGAAGGTTCAAGATAAGAGTCACTTGATATTGCTGTTTGATGAGCAGCAGAATCAATTTTATCACTTTGCAAATATAGGAATCTCAATAAGCAAAGACACATTGCTGGATGTGTTGAAAATACGCACAAGAGTGTGATCATTTGGTGTTCAGAGGTCTCCATTGACCCTAGCCTGGTCCAGGAGAGACTGTGGTGCAACCCTATTTGGAGCCCATTTTAACCCTGTGCTTCCATTTGCCAGCTACCATCAGAGAGGACTAAGTCTTCCCTGAAATAGAATCAAATAAAAGAGAGAGAAGATGGGAGGGGAGGGGATGGGGATAGTAGAGGATAGGAAAGATAGCAGAATACAACAGTTACTAATAGGGCATTATGTAAAAATGTGGATGTGTAACCAATGTGATTCTGCAATCTGTGTACGGGGTAAAAAAGGGAGTTCATAACCCACTTGAATCTAAAGTATGAAATATGATATGTCAAGAGCTATGTAATGTTTTGAACAACTAATAATAAAAAAAAAGATTCAAGAATTGGATAGACTGAAAATTTTACCCGGCCTTCCAAAGTGGAAGCTCTGCCTTTACTTGTGGCCTCCAAGTCTACGCCATCCCGGAAGCCACTCTGTGTGAACACAGGTCAGGACGTTTTCCATAGAAATGAAGGGTCCTGGCTGTTCATAGGGGACAAGTTTTGAGGTTGCTGAGCTCTGCACATAGCATGAATTTATATGAATGCCACTATCTATGTAAAGCACATTCATCACATAGCAATATTAATTAGCGTGCCTCATTTCATTAAAGAAATAAATTGTTCTACTCTTCTCGATCACCTTGGGCAAAAAGCTGAACTGAAGCTCAGTTTAGAAGGGTAGCGTTCTCTCTTGTGATTTGCGGATTGTACAGCTGTGCTGATTTTTCATTTAAAAAAGTCAACGGTTGCTTTTGGAGTTTTTGTTTATTTGGTTTGGGGAAATTATTATCCTGCTCCTCTATGTTCTTAGAATTTTTTTCTCTAATCCGTTTTGTCAGTGTTTTCTGAATCGTACAGCAGATTAACGTGTGCAGCAGAGAAATGGACATTTTTATTTGAAGATTTAATCAAAGAGACTTAAATTAACCTATAATACAAATATCTAATGCTGCATACTACGTAACACTTTATACTTTTCAAAATGTATAAAAATCAACAAACTGCCTCCTGTAATGGGTCATTCGAAGCAACCTTTTGCTGTAACACAGAGGCTAACATTCTTGATGATGGAAAAATAAAAACAGAACTGAAAAAAAGTGGAGGGGCAGCCAGGGAAACTCACATCCTTCTCTCTCAATAAAGATGTTGAGAAGCTCACTAAAGTAAGGGAAAAGGCCATTGTCTCTTTCTGAGCTTCAACACTTTGACCCAGTGGTTCACGTATGGTGACTGAGCTGGATCTCAGGGCTAGCAGCTCCAGAGGGCTGTAAATGCATATGCAAGGGCCAGTGCAGGGTTCAGATCTGCCGGCTTCCCTCAGGGGCTTCCCAATGGAAAGGAAAAAATGAGTGAAGTGCCCTTGGGCTTCATTTTCTAGACATAAAAGGGAAATAAGACACATAGCCCAGGAAAAATAAAAAGAAATCTCAACCGACAAATAAATAAACTAACAATTTAAGAAAGATAGAAAATAGGTAATTGATAGGTGGATGATTGACAAATGACATATGATAAATGAAAGGGCGAGAGAGGTATATGAGAGGGAGAGAGAATGAGTTAGGGTTGGGTTCTGAAATGTCCCCCAGAGACCACAGGCCAAATGCCTGTGGTGCTGTTGGAAGGTGGAGGCCCCTTTTGGGCTGGAGCCTGGAGGTCGAAGTCAGTTCCTGAAGGAGGCCCTTGGAGGCCATGTTGGCATCTGGCCTTCCTCTCTCCTCTTTCCTTCCTAGCCAGAAGACGGTGAGTGGTGTCCTTGGCCATGTGCTCTCCAGTGGGATGCTCTTCCTTGCCACAAGCCCAAAGCCACAGGGCCAAGAGAACAGGGACTGAAACCTCTGAAACCTGCAGCCAAACAAAACTTTCCTCCTTTTAAGTTGTGTATCTGTGGCATTTTGTCTCCGTGACAGAAGGCTGAATACCAGACAGAGTATTTACATGCTACATAGAGTTCACGTGTGTGTGTGTGTGTGTGTGTGTGTGTTTCAAGAAAGAATAACTCAATAACAATTTCTTTTGATGAAAACTGAATAGAAAATATGTCTTGGTGATCTGAAGCTTAGATAATCTTTATGCTTGAATAATTTCAGAGAGAACAACCAATTTACTACTGAGTAGATACATAATCTAACAGCAAGAGAACTACTTAATCAGGGTCACAGGATTTGGGATGTTACAGAGTAAGGGAAAAATTATAGGCCATAATGCAAGTCTACTCCAGAAAACAACAAAAACACCGTACACTGACAAAGAAGGAATGCTATCAATTCTGATTGATGTTGTGAACTGGAACAAAAGGTCTCGATGGAGAGAAATTGGAAACACTTGGCTAAAATGAGATTTGAAGACAACTGTCTGATTCATTTTTCAGCTTTCTGCCTGTCCCTCATTACCATGCCTCAGTGCAGTTTGATTATATTACTAGGGAAGTGCATATTTCTGTAATGAAGAAATATTATCATATCCTTTGGTTCTCAATCCTGCAGGGAAAGAATTAATAACTAATCACATAATCTCTTCTATAATTTATCTTTCATAATCCTTAGAGTGTAACATGACTAATAATGTTAAAGGAAGTAAAAATCATAAGACTATTAACAGTTGTTGTTTTCATTACCCTGTTATTGTTTGGGTTCGACTGTGATAAAAGCAGTCAATTTGAAACGTGTAATAAAATTTGAAATCCATTATGCCTGATTTACCTAGAGGATGTTCAGAAGAAAGTGGGAAAAATAATTTTTAAAAGAAAATAAACATTTTTTTTGCTGGCCCTTTGGATTTCTGTCAAAGAAATGAATATGATAAAAAGAGTTTGAAAATGATGATTTCTAAGATTACTTTATGCAGGGACATTGCTCCCTTTCCTTTCAAGTTTCAAGTGTTAGAATTAAGTCCCAGAGTTCAAAATTACTATCAGAAGTGGTACATTTTATTTTAATTAACCTGATTTAATCTTTCCACAATGAATATATTTATCATTACATTAAATTGTATCTTATAAATATATACAAATATAAGTTGTCAATTAAAAAGAAGTGCTACATATTAAATGTACCATTTAATATCCTCAGGTTAGTAGAATGGTTCCTATGCAACTGAGTGTATTAAATGAGATTGGCACAAAGTTCTTTTGAGCTTAAATAACTCACCAAATAAATGAAATCAATGCCTTCAAAGGAAAAGATAAATAAACATTGAGCAATAAAAGAATTTCAGTTGTCAAAAAGTTAAATATGATCTTGAAATGTTCTAGGCCAAAATATCAGGGAAAACCTTGAAAAAATTTAGGAGTGAGAGAAGGAGATTAAGTCTCATCTGGCACCCCCACAACCTCGAGCCCTCCTTTCCCCTCCTCCTCAGTATGGAGGGAAAAGAGGAAGAATAGAAGATAAAGGTGGCGTTTATTGTCCCTTAACCCCTAATTCAGCAGATATGAAAGCTCTTAAGACAGACGCTGTGCTGAAAGTGGGGAAGGGCTTTCCTAAACTCCCCTCTCCTAGGACAGCTGCTGGAGATCAGAGAGCCCAAGACTGCCAGGCACCGGACTTCAATTTCTATTAAAAACTCATCGTGGTTTAAAGCACTCAGTTTAAGGAAACAACCTATTTCTGGAGAGAGCATTGGGGAAAGAATCTCCTATTGATGAATATGGAAGAAAATCACCATGAACGTGCAGATCTGTATGTGTGTGTGTTTAATAATCTGGCTTTTCCATTTAATTCATCATGGGCATTTTTAAAAGACTTAAAAACTCAAATCAAATTAAATAACAGTGACAATGTGGAAATCTTTCCTTCCATTGAAAGAGGAACTGTATCCAAGTAATGTGACTTGTTCACAGCCTAGGGGCAAAGTGATAATATGCCATCTACGACTCAATGAGGATCTCCTGAAGCCAGTAACACTTCTCTAATTGGTGCCCCTGGGTGAAAGGCCAGCCTGCACTTTGGGGAACCCCTTGTGGTTAAATGAGGTAGGGTGGCTTCAGGCCAGCAGGAAGTGTGGCCTCAGTAGCCACTGCTGGCAGAAACATGCTAGTGCTGAGCCACTCCCTCTCCACAGCCACTCTGTGTGGCAGGTGGCCATTGCTCCATCAGCCTGTGCCCCAGGATGCAGAGATGGGACAGAATACCTAGCTGCCTTGTAATGTGAGCAAAACTAGCCCCTGTGCTGTGAGTACCAAGGTTGGGATTGTTGAGTGTAGCAGCACACCCTGGCCTATACTGACTGGAACACATACTGCCACATTTGATCTTTTCAGCAAGGTAATAAATTTGGAATTATGATACTATTTGTAATGATGCACAAAAAATGAGAACATTTAGAGAGATAGAATAACTTGTCCAGCTTGGAAATGCCAGAGCTGGAATTCTTAACCCTGGTCTTGCTGAGAGCCATAGCCGAGTCAGAATGACGCATGGCATTTTTGCCAGAATGGAGTGGTTGAGAGGTGGCCAGCAGTCCACCTCTGCCTGCTACTTTGGAGTTCTTGAGGGGATTCCCGGGGAGTTCCCATTGGTTGGGGAAGTGCTGGAGGCGGGATTTCTGGTTGGTGTGGGGTGTGTCCAGAGAGGAGCTGCGTGGCGTTCGGGGGAGTTCCCGGGAGCGTATGTGGAGTGTGCTGGTGGAGTTCAGAAATAAAGTTTGTTCCTGCTTCAGTGGCTTGTGATTTGTGCCCAGCCAGACTGCAGCAGGATATGCCAGAGCTGGAATTCTTAACCCTGGTCTTATTAAAATGGACTTTCCATTTTTCTATCAGTGAATATTCTACCACGTAATGTAAATTTCAGTTAGTAACAGCTACTGTTTAATATAAGAGAGAAAAAAAAGGAAGGAAAGAAGGAAGGTGGGAAGAAGGAGAATTTCTTATACATGCTCTGAAAACCCATTTACTGTGAGTATGGCGGGGTTTGAGGAAGAAGTGGTCCTTTTATGTCTCTATTTCCTTTGCACAGCTGTAAACACACAGGAGAGTTATGAAATAGTGAAAAGACTACCAGTGAGATTACAGGTTCTCAGACAAAAGATACATGAAGGCTTTTCCTTGGACTATCTTGAAGGAAATAAGAAAAGTAAAAATCAAGCCAACTTAAAGCAAATTACTGACATAGATTTTGAGTGCTTCATGATGCTCAGGAGTTGAAGGCTCAGAATCATAATGGCAGATTTGAGACAAAAAGCAGGGGTCAAAAAGGAATAGTCACACCAACAGGGTAATTGTCAAGGATTTGAGATCAAAGACAAGTTGTGTACAGATACATGCTTTCAGACCACCTACCCCCAGCTGAAAATGCTTCCATCCTTGCTATACTAACATCCAAAGAGGAATTGAAGGATAAAAATGTGTTATTTTCTGTCTTTAAACTTACCTGTGTTTTGAATGCCACTACAGAACTTCTCTCCTGCAATGTACCCCACACAGCCCTGACCATTGTTTGTCATATAAACAAATAACAACATGATGGATACCATGCTTGATATTCACTTTGCTTTCTAAAATTGAATTTTAAGAACAACATCTGATTTTCTCAAAAGACAAATTCAAACTGAATGAAAATTATACAGAACAAGAGACAGAACCCGGGAAGAAGAGTGAGTAGACTGGATGGGCTCAGGATTGAGCAGCTGCAAACAGAAACAGTTGCATGAAAGGGCACCTGGGAGCAGAGAGACTCAGAAACCAACAGCCACGACTCACCTGGTGAATGGAGGATGCTGACAACTGTTAAGATTCTCAGAAAGAAGATCCATGCAAAATATGTGACTGAATAGTGGGGACATTATGGTGGCATGAGCTTGACTTTTGAGGACCCAGAGACTAAGCTTAGGCATACAGAGGGTGAACCAAGTCTATGTGACAAAGCTTCAGGAAAATCCGTGGACACCAAGGAGACAGTGTCTCTGGTTGGTAATACCATTAACACACATTCATGGTGGGAGGTATCAACACTATCCCTGTAACTCCCCTGGGGAAGGACCACGGGCTGCTCCACCTCTAGTCTCTCCTGCCCCTGCCCCAGTACCTCCTGTTACATTCTCCAGTCTCTGTCCCATACAATGATGAACTCCAACAGTGACTGTAACAGGCTGGTCAGGTTCTATGAGTCTTTCCAGGGAACTCTTGAATATAAGTGTTATTTGCGGGGGTGGGAGAGGGGGCATTTTGCACTAGCAGATGTTCTCAATGGGGGAAGGCAGGGCCTCTGCCTCTTGCTCCAGCAGCTGTCCATGCATTGAGAGGGAACAGAAGCAGTGTTCTCTACTTTCTGCAGGGGAAATTTTATGAACCCATAAAATGTATTCAGTTTAGGACCTTACAGCACAATAACACCTATGACTTCAACACATCTTACAGAAAGCATGGGAGCACTTTAGAGCCAGAAGTCACTTCATAAGTAAACCCATAAATATCTTCTATGTGTTATTGTACACATGCAGAAGGTTTTAAAATACCATTTAGAAATAAATGCTCTGAAGCAGTGTAGCCTCCACAGCCCACCATTACTCCCCTGGGCCAGCAAAATCAAGTCTTCAATGCGATTCCTCTGGGTCTCTGTGTAGTGAAGCATTTCACATTCTCTGAGCTGCACCATGGTCAGCAGTGGGGCACCCAGTGATTTCCCCTGGCACTTTGCAAGTTCCCTTCCCCTCGGAGAAGGTCCAGGTGAAGTGAATGCACAATGAGTCTGAGGAGCCTCACTTTCCCTGAACCACATGTTATGTTGAGATGTGAGGTGTCCCCGGAAGCTCATGTGTGAAACCATGCAGGAAGGTTTAGAGGTGAAATGATTGGGTTATGAGAGTCTGAGCCTATTCATTGCATTAATCCTCTGATGGGGATTGACTGGGTGGTAACTGTAGGCAGGTAGGGTAACTGGCCCAAGGCGGGTAACTGGGGGACAGCTTTGGGGTATATATTTTGTGAGCTGAGGTTAGTCTCTCTTTTCCTTTCCCCCCACCCCACCCTCTCTCTCTCTCTTTCTCTCTCCCTCTCTACATCCTGATGGCTCTGTCCCGAGCTGCTTTCCTCCACCATCCTCTTCCACCGTGATATTCTGCCTCACCTTGAGCACAGGCCAATAGAGATGGTGGCCATCTTTGGAATGAGACCTCTGAAACCATAAGCCTCAAAATAAACCTTTCCTCCTCTAATTGTTCTTGTCAGGTCTTTTGGTCACAGCCATGAAAAAGCTGAATAAAACACCATCAGGACCCTCAAAGGAAAGCCTTCCTGATCCCAGGCCCAGAGCCCATGCACAGGGCATGCCATCATGGGTTGAGAGTGATGGCTCCTGAGTTTGTGCTGGCTTCCATTTCATTATCAAACACTTAAACAAAATGAAACACCTTGTTGATAATCACAGCAATAACATAAAAGACAATCAGATAAAACATCTTGTTCCATGTGGAGTCGAGAGTGTGTTTGAAAGGAGGTTTGGAGGAAGCACTCTCTTTACCAGGCACTGGCCAGCAGTTGGAATGGCATCCAACGCTTGCACACCCATTTGACTTTTTTGAGGATAATGCAAAGCTCAGTGACACAGCCACAGATGACATTATTTTGTTTAGACTTCTAAAGGGCACTTCATATGTTATGGGAGATAAAAGCCATTTTGAAATGCAGTCTCTTTGGGTTGCTGAAATCAAACAAAGTGCATTGAAAAGTGGTTAAAAGAAAGACACAAAGAACCTTGATTTTGTGGTCAGTGCAAGGTACTTTTTTTTCCATGGCATTTGTTAATTTTTTATATTCGAATCGATCAAATATCTATCATTTTGATCCTTTTCTCCATGGAGATAATGGTGTCAGCTCTCTCCAGGTGGAATCCAGGAAGGAGCTCACTAGGAGAAGCAGGCAGAGGAGGTGGCTCAGCTCCTGAGCTCCCAGCTGCCCTCAGTTTTATGTGCTGATCGCCAGGGGACATAAAGTCATTGTTCATAAGAGAAAGCTCTGTGTGCACATGGGTGCTACTGTCTCTGCCCCTTATTACTGTAAATAGGATGGATGCCGGGTGGTGGGGTCTCCTCTTACGCTCAGATACAGGCCTGACACAGAGAATGGCCAGCTGGGCAGACAGGAATATGACTCTCCACCCTCATCTGAGAAGGTACCTGGGCAACCCCATGACTCTGCAATTCGAGGCAGGTTGCTGTGATGATTCCAAAGCTCCTTCAGTCTGTCACCCTCAAAATGTGCTGCAGTGACCTAGTGAATCCCCCGGGAGAAACTGGAATAAGTTGTGCTGTGGATCAGGTTTTCCTAGGGACAGTGACTTGGAAAGTATGACTCACAGGTCAAGACTCGCAGGTCAAACAGACCCGTGATTGATCTGGGGATTGCTCTCTGTGACACTCTGACAGCTGAGCTCGGCAGGTGGGACAGAGTCCCCATGGCCTTCAAAGCCTCAAGTCCCTGCTACCTGCTTGCTGAAGGTGCCCATTATTATGAGTCTAGAAAAGAATAGAAATGGAAATAATTACAGATGAATATAATATCGTGATAGGTGAAATGGCACTTAGATGAAGGGTAGATGTGAGAGATGTATGCATGTACGTATGTACGTGATTTACCTATGCATTATAAAATTCAAATGTATATATAATGCTGTGTATTTTCTTTAAGCTAAAAACTTTTAAATGGGAAGTCACTCCCATAAAACAAACATAAACCCCAGACATCTAAAATTATTTTTGCAAGGTTACAAAAATAGGATAAATAAATTTTCAAAACAGGAGATAAAAGACAATATTACATTAAAAAAATACACAGTGCTTGAAACACAATTTTGTGATTTCTTAAACTGTGTTAGTTTAAGGTGCTTAAACTAAAAACAGAGATTCCGACTTACACATGTCTCTATTTTCTTCCTCTATGCTTCTCCCTCTTCCCCCACCCCCCTCCTTTCCCTGCTCTCTGCCTTCCTCCAATTTAATGTAGCACTTCTCTGATGATTTGGCACAATTTCTCTCTCTAACAGAAACTTAAGATTTTGGATCTATTAGCAGTGCATACATTATTTATTAACTTGCATCAGGAGTAAACTCACAATTGGCAAGCTCAGGAACTGCGGAAAATCATCATACCACTGCCGTCGCCTGCATCGCTCCTCAGCAGTCCAGAACAGATAGAAACATTTCAAAGTCAGCCTTCTCTCTGATGGCTGGATATGGAGAGTATAATAAATGGCTTGTTTCATTCACAATTTCCCTCTGTCCATGCAGCGATGGCTTGTGCATTAGTAAGAAGGCTTACAAGTACATCAACATCCATCTCCAAATGCTCCAGAGGCTCATCTGAGTTATGATTGTATGTCAGGGAGGGGAAAATGAAAAGAGGTCCCAAAGCACTGGATGGAGTTTTTTAAACTTTGGCAGGTGCTCTATAACGCTGTGTCACAGAATCGTCGTCAGGTGGCATAGTTCACGGTGACAAACTGATGGCAAACAGAAGAGGCTGGCAGTGTGGCACCCAGCAAGGCCCTCCTTGTTCCTATGCCTGCTGCCACCCTTCAGGGAGCAGGGAGCAAGGCACACGTTTGGGACTCCATTTACAACAGATGGCAGCTGTAGAGAACAAGTGACGTATCAGATAAATTAAGTGCATGTCTGATAGCTGGGATGGCTTTGGTTTGTGCATTGCATGATGAGGGCTGGGGATGGCTATGGGAGATACAGGGACCAAAATACAATTGAGAAATGGTTGAAAAAAGGCAGCGTGTCGCAAGCTGGGATGAAATCCTTTAAGGAGAAACAGAAAGCATGTGAGTTTGCATACAAAGTTTGCTCTCCCCAGGGGTGAAGATTGCTTCCAAATTTTCAATTTGATTGCTATTTCTCTGTATATCATTTATTTTATAAAAATAACAGGAATACATTTGACCTAAGTTGACTGATGTGTTTAGACAGCTTTCTTTGGCTAGTATTGGTATAAAAATAATGAAAGATCATCTTGTCTCCCTATTTTGTTTTACTCTTATTTTGGTGTAAAAAGGAAACCAATGCAGCATATTTAGAGCCTTTGGAAACACACAATAGTAGAAAATGAACCCTACTTTTAAGGAGGCAGTTTAAAATTTTAGTGTGCCAAGTGCAATTTAGGTTTGACATTATGTAAAAATGCTGTCATGATTCATGGGGTTTTGGAAGCTGGTTACCTTAGTGATTTTATTTATCTCTCTGATATTGTCTGACAGTTGAAATGTGCTCGGCAGTTGCTAGCTTTAAACTAGGGAAAATTGAAACCAAGTTGCTTGTGGGATATCAAACTTAGAATTCCTTTCCTGTTTTGGCAAGTGGTGTTCAAATAGGGCAAAGTATTCTCATTTGTTTTTGTCTTAATATTTAGAGAGAAGCCTCAAGTTAAAAATCAGTTCTCTTAGATAACGTATGAATTTAGATATAGACGTGGACATATATAGATCTACACATACAACCACACACACACACACATACTCCTTTAGAAAATGATGGATAACTGAATCCAAAGATAAAATCACAGCTGAGCAAAGCCAGATTTATTTTATGAGAGGTGTAATCTCTAAGATGCAATAAACTCAGATTACATGATTATAATTAAATTAAAGCCAATATATGAAATGGTCAAAATTTCACCAAGACAGGCAAATATAATGTTATTAATATTAGCATTCATTATATAAGCCTTGAAAGATGAGTAGAAATGCTCTGAGCCAAGAGATGTCAAAAGTGTATCTTCCTTGGGGAGGTTAAATTAGGAGTGCTCTTCTAAAACGCCATTTCATATTCTATGGAAGTTCAATGCTCTTCTAAGACTTCTGTGCATACATTGGACATTTATTCTGGTAGTCTCCTCTTATTTTAAATTATTGCCTCTTCCAAATTGTCATTTTAGTTAGCATCACCTCATGGCTGCAGCCTGAGTCCTCATCCTCAGACATGTCCATAGTCAGACCCCAGCATGTGAGATATGCACACCTGCACGCATGTGTGCACACACACACACACACACACACACCAGTGCATGAGAAGCAGGAGCAGGTGCAACAGAGCAAGCAAGGAGCCCGGACAAGGTGACATCATACTGCCTATGCGCCACCCCACAGCATCCCAGCCTAGACTGTTTTTCCTCTTGCCCTTTGCTTCTTTCCTCTTCCTCCTGGATTACCTTCAGAGCTCCAAAACCTCTGCTACACACAGGCTCCCCCATGCCTTCAGGCTTAGCTTAGACCTATTTTGCATTTCAAACCTCTCAAGATGTTTAGCAGATCAAAAGGACTTTCTTGTAATAAGATCTTAGAAAGCAGTTGCAATTATACATTGCCGTTCATGTTTATCCATTGCACAAGTTAAAGTCTATCTAAGAAACAAACATTTTTCTATTAGAAATTCAGGGCTATAGTGATAATATTGTTAGACCAATACGAAGCATTGCACTTTTTTCTTATGAACTTATTTCTATCTCTTCTCTTACTCAAAACCTTTTATTTCACTTCAGATCACCTTTTCTTTTCTTTTTTTAAAATTCTCAGCTCCTCTGTTAAAGGTCCTTGTATCTGTTATTGCATAAGGGAAACATACCGTGCTTGACCCACCGCATTCCAAGCCACCAGGATGGTGATCCCGGTATCCTGGTGGCTGCCTCCTGTGTTAGTACAGTGACAGAAAACTAACCCAGTCGTCTAAAGAAAATCATATCTTCCAAACATAGAACAATTTGGTGGAAAGAATAAAATGATTTCACATTTCTGAAAATTATTTTAAGTTCAGTTTAATAAAAGACTATTGCATTATAAAATCAGCTCTGGATTGCCTTCATGTATCTATCTATAATTTTGTCTACTGTACACAACTAGGTCCAAGCTTTGTGCTAGCACAAAGTGATGGCAATCAATCGCTTTGTGCTAGATAGATACATGAAGACAATCCAATTGCATCTGGACATGTCATTTAGAGGAGAGCACTCAAGGCTGCTCTCCTCACCTCAGGCTGCTGGATCCACACATCACACATGAAGAGCTGCTGCTACACCAAAGAGGAAATGGACATCTTACGTGAGGCTCGTGTGCTGGCACTGAATTTCCCTGTGTGATTTCCACTGTGAGTGTACACACACTGTGGATTCTGGTGAAGTGGCTGCAACCCCATAGCCAGTCTTAAACTGCTCATCCTCAGCGAATACCTTTCCTGAGAATCATGTGTCACATTTGTAGATGCATGAAACCCTGATTTGCATGTGTTTCTGTTTAAAGACACTTAATATGTTTTTGATAAATCAACATTGAACCCTTGGCCAACAACCTCCAACACAAGCCTGCATGAGGCGTCTATGTAGCATCCATTTTGCCCTGTGGCACCTCTCAGCCACCTTGTGCAGAGGGGCCCTGGACATCAGGGCAGAACTGCATTCAGGAGCACCTTCAAAACAAGATCACTACTACAGAAAAAGCTCCAATCTGTGGAAAATGCACCACAAACAAGTAGCAAGAAGGAGTTTTGTTTACAGTAAGTTTTGTTTAGAGTAAGCAGAGTCACCTCTGTCCGCCCACTGAGGATGACAAGCAAAGTCTTCCCTGCCCAGGTGTGTGTGGACCCCTGCAGGAGAGTCACCAAATGCTTACTCTAGGGTGACAGACCAATGTTAGCCATTAGGTGAATTCACAGGTCAGATTCCATGACTAACAAAGATTGTGTCTAGACAATCACATGTACCTTACATACATAAAATATATGTTTGTGTGGGTGTCATGTACATATTGTGTTTCTACACACATTCTGTTTTAAAAAATAGACAGTATATATATATATATATATATATATATATATATACATATATATATATGTGTATATATATATAGTGT
>NW_025999991.1:5913969-5922533 GCF_001458135.2 Marmota marmota marmota
TATATATATATATATATATATATATACATACACACACATAAACCCGCAAATATATATACATACACACACTGGAGAACTTCCAACTTCTTTTCTTTTCTTTTGTTAAAGTTTTGTGGTGCTGGGAATTGAACCCAGGGCCTTGTGCATGCCAGGCAAGTGCTCTACCGCTTCAAATTTCTTAAAAGAAGAAAAAGTAAGGCATATTTTCAAGAGTGTTGTGCCTGTAATATCAATTATTGAGAAATTTTAAGCACACATTTTAATAAGAAAGCCTAATCACATGAACATCATAAATAACTAGTAATCAGTTATGCTAAAGTCAGTAGGTGCACACCATTGGCTGGCCAGTTCCTCCTCTGCAATCCAGACACACCTGTAGGATCTGATACGGCTGTAAGGGCTGAACGATCAGTGGCAGATCTCAGGAATGTGGGAGAAGCCAGAGAGAAGAGGGGGAACCTGAGAATTTCACAAGAAGGCATTGGGCAGTAGAGGAGAATGAAAGTGAGGAAATTACATAAAAATCCCCCCACACAGAGGAGGGTCTGTAAGAACAAAGACAGACGGCACAATCTAGGCTCCTTGGCAATTAGCTCTGCGTGTTTGAAGGATCCATACTACTGTATTTTACCACTATATGGAGGTTCAACATAAAATGACAGCAAATCTAACCACAAAATCCAATGCCATATTCAGTTATAAAAGAAAATCATCTCAGGATGATTCTAAGTATAGCAAAGTGTCAACTGTTGGGCATCTTCAAATACAATGCAAAGAAAAAGAAACCCAGGAAGCCTGTGTCCTACATACCATGGTCATCTCAATTTAAAGGGTTGAAAGTATGTTTTCAATATCAAATTGATTTATTTAATGTGAGAATAGCATTATCACTGGATATCTAAATCAGGAAACACCTTCTATATCATTTAGAATAAATCTCTCATGTTTTATCTCATCATCCAAAGAGGTGGCATGATGGGCTATAATACAAACCATAGATAAGTGTACATATGTATTGGTACTGGGGCTTGAACTCAGGGTGTCTTACATGGAGCTACATCTCCAGCTTTTTTGTTGGTTTGTTTGTTTTTAATGTTAAGATAGGGTCTCATGAAGTTACTGAGGCTGGCCTGGAACGTGCGATTCTCCTGCTTCAGCCCCTTAAGTCCCTGGAATTATGGGTGTGTGCCACCACACTGCACCATACTGCTAATTTTAACACTGACCATTACTCCCTAAATCTTGTCACAGAGTCTTGCCTTGACCATTATTGTTAAACCAGTCATCTATCTTATGGGGTTTCAAGATACAGAAACTCAGCGGGTCATTTCCCGCATTCTCTGCATCATGTGAAGCCTTCAAAACCACAGACACAGTTCAGCTGAGATTTTTCTGTTGATACAAACTGAAGATCATTGAAAATTGTGGGATCATTGAAAAACTTTTAAAGTGGTCTTATGCAAGAATTTGAATATATTTTCAGGACTGTGCCTGTAGCATTTCAAAGTAATTATAAAGCAAGCAATGACTAGTAGAATCTTTTAAGGTATTGTCAGAAAATTAAGAATTTCATAAAAGTTTAAGATGCTTTAAGAGAAGTAATTCTGAGCATAAGATTTCAAATGTCAATTGATCTTCTGTTTTCTGAATGATTGTCACAGCTGTCTGTGGCATTGATCGATGAACTGACAGTAAGTTGAATTAGAATCATTTTACTGGTTTTGGTGACATAAACCTAGTAAATCCCATTTTAAAAGTGTGTAATTATTAGAATATCACTATCATATTTTTTGAATTTAACAAAGTTTACATTTATTATAAAACATAAACATGCATTGCTTTTTTTAATTATATATAAAAAACAAAAGTGAAATACATGTTCTGAATTGAAGAGTAATAAGTACTAGGAGATGTCAGTAAGAGATGTCATAGAATTTGGATTCACCACTCATGTTTCAGAGAGGACATTTGGCTGGATTAAGTATGGTATATTAGTTGGGACAACACTATCTATTCTAACAAGGCAACAAAAATTCCACAAATGTTTAATGATTTCAGCAAGAAATACTTTATTTTTTTGTTCACATAAAGTCCAAAGAAGATTATCAGCAAAGGAGCTTTCTTCTAAGAGAAAGAGATCTTCTAATTCAAAGATCCACATCCTTTCAATTTTGTGGTTTCAACAAAGTTGCCACACTTGTCTTCAAAAGTCTTTGGAAGATGAAAGTGTAGGAAAGAGGCCAGCGCATCTTCATGCCCCCGGCAAACCAACACTGATTTCACTCAGACTCTGCTAAAAGCTGCTCCAAAGTGCAAAATGTTTAAACCTTTAATCCAAGTTTGGTTGCTGGTATCTAGCAAGAAAGCTATAGTATTTAAAAGAAAAATTTGGGGAGGGAGGGAGACAGTTGTATCTGCAGCAAATGAACTCTAAATAATTGCAATTTATACATGTTATTCTGTTAAAAATGAAAACGGAAGGAAGGGAAGGTGGGAGAAAGGCAGAATAATGGCTAATAAGCTGCATTTAGGTAAGAGCAGGAAGTTCTGGTATGGAATGGCACAGAAGGGTGCCTATAGATAGCGTTAGTGTACAGCACGGGTCAAGGAACTAAAGGAAGGAATTCTGACTGGTTCCACCTGGAAGAAATGATAAATGTTAGAGGATATTGATGTTGAACTTGAATGTATTCAGGCATCAAAACTTCCTATGTTGATCCATCAATATGTGCAATTTACATGTTTTACCTGTAAGTTATATACCGAAAAATTAAGTAAAATATTAAGCAAAAGCATATGAGCATCATAGGGCATAGTTTTACTGCCCTAAAAGCCCTCTCTGCTCTGCCTACCATGCCTCCTGCCCTGGGCCCTTGACAACCACAGATCTTTTTACACCTCCATTATTTTTGCTTTTCCAGGTGTTAAAATTGTCTTATCTCATTTAGTAATAAGCATGTACATTTTTTCATGTCTTTTCAAGTCTGGATCACTTTTTAGCATCAGATAGCATCATTCTGTTGTCTGTTGTATCTGTTTATTTATCCACTACCCACTGAAGAAGGTCTTGGTTGTTTCATTGCTTGGGCAGCTATGGATGAAGCCGATATAAACACCTCTGTTGAAACTTTTATACAGACATGTTTTCAAATGGTTTGGCTAAATCTGAGTTCATTGATTTTGTGAGTACTACAAGAATGCCTTCCAAGTGCTTGTACCATTTTGCATTCCCACCAGCAACCAGTGGGTTCATGTTGCTCCACATTCTCATCAGCATGTGGTGTTGGTGTTGTTTTGAATTTCCCCATTCTTGGAGTATGGGGTGGTATCTCATTGCTGTTTTATTCTGTGATTCCATAATAGAATGTGAAATTGGCCGTCTTTTGATATGCCTATGTGTCATCTGAGTATCTTCCTTGGCGGGGTGTCTGTTCAGGTCTTTTGCCCATTTTTTAATTGGGCTGTTAAATCTCTAATCCTGAGTTTTAAATTTCTTTGTGTATTTTGGATAGAGAACAAAATATCAGATACATCTTTATCAGATATGTCTTTGCCCAATATTTTTTTCTAGTCTATAGTTTGTCCTCCCATTCTATTGGTAGTGTTCTCAGAGAGCATAAGTTTCTCATTTAAATGAAGTTTCATGAATTGTGCATTTAGTGTTATATTTTAAAATCACCACCACATCAAGGGTAATTTGGATTTTTCTCCTATGTCATCTTTTAGGGTATTTTAGCTTGACACCTCTTTTGAGGATTCTTGCTGCCAGGGAACAAGAAATGGGGTGGTAGCTAGTAGGAGGAGAGGACAAGAGCAAAATTAATTAGGAGATTATGTTAGAAGCAGGGGATGAACCATATCCTGTGCCTGTGGGAGGTGCTGCAGTCAGCTCACAGATGGAGGGGACGGCCTCAGGCGGGATCACAGCTCATGGCCTGTTCATATGAGAACAGCAGGAGCACAAGTATGTGGGTGTAGATGCTGGGAAGTGAATGGATGTGGCAGTGGGAGTCTGAAAAGTTCTATTCTGAAACCTGATTTTCTCAGTGAATAGAAAATAGAGAATAAAAATGGAAAAGTGGTGCTGGGGATTTGCAAATTGAGAAACAGAAAATGGGGGAGTAAATAAACCAGGGAAGTATAATATTGCCATGAACCAGAGGGCCCATTGGAAGTCCCCAGTGATGGAGCTGAAGGGTGAGTGCAGCCCTCCAGGTTGTGTAGATTCCCTTGGTGAAGTTCACTCTGGACATGCGAGAACAGAGGCGGTGCCTCAACTCAGGTCGCGGTGTGCTCAAATGAGGACAGTGAAGCAAAAGAGGGCGAGCGGGTGGGCAGTGTACATTGGAAAGTGATGGTACTGAGCCATCAGGGATTTCAGGGAGGTGGTTAAGGAAAGCACGTCATCTGGGCTGGGATCAAGAGGTCAGAGAATCTGGAGGGACTGACCAATGGTTGACATGGGCTGCTGAAGGGGTGAGCTCAACCTACAGGAAGTGACAGTCAGTTGGCGCCTGCGGTGCACACTGTTGAGATAGCACAGGGTCTTCTGTGGCTGATGATGGCAAAGTCGGGCAGTGGCAAGTCGTGCCAGACAGAGTTGGGAGCATGCCTGTCAAAATCGCTGGAGGAGAGGATTTCAAATAGCTTGTGATAGGGTGTTAGAAAGATCATCTACATGAACAGTCAGACCATTACAAATGCACCACAGAGATATTTTTGGGCAGAGTGGCAGTGAGTCAGGAGCTAAAAACATCATGCAGTGAGGGGGCCTCACTGGGGATGTACTGTGACAGGGGCAGTGAGGAGTAGAGATTGATGTCATCTGCTGGGATGTGATTCAAAGACAGAGACTTTTAAGAAGCAGAAGGAAGTGGGGTGATCTGGATCCCATAAGGAGGAGAAGAGGAGCCCTCCCTCCTCCAGGTCCAGGAGCAAAGGAGAAGCCAGCACCTCAGAGGGTTTCTGAGCTGTCCCTGGAGCCAGCAGCTGGGCTCTTTGCTAATGATGGACTGGGATGTTCAGAGGACTGCGGTGGGATTGCAGTTTGGGAGGAGTGAGAGAAGGAAAGGAAAGAGGAGATGTGCAGCGGCCTGATGACTTGCTGATCATTCCTAGAAGGTTAATTTTATTTGAAATTTGGTGGAGTCAAAGCACTTAATTCCAAAGCAGACCTCTGGACTAAACACTCAACCAGTCTTTTCCTGGATCACAATACCCGCTTATCCTCATCTCCCCGCATCTGAACCCAGTCTTTCCAATTTTTCAGCTGTTAATTTTGTTATTCATTCAATAATATTTGTTGAGACTGCACTGTGAGCCAGGAACTAGATAATGTTAGAAAACAAAGAACACAAAAATTTGCTATCTTAAAACCAAAACTAAATTTAAACTTAAGTGTAAAACTGAGGAGTTCACGTTGACTGTGCAGCGACTGAGCATTGGTATGCAGTCTCTAGTGTCTGTGTTTCCTGTACTGACCTTAGTATACCTGTGGTTTATCAACGGGGACTTCGCTGTTTACTTATTTACAGATGTGAGCAGATGTGTGATAGGCTACAAAAGTGCAAACAGTGCATCAGGTACACAGCAGCGGTGCATGTTTGGCCTGGGGATGCTTAATGCAGCTCCCAGCAGGTTCACCAGGGCTGTCCCTGAGGCCGTGTCACTGCACCAGAGAGCATACCTTGCCCATCTGTCCTTTGCCAAGATTTACAGTGTGCACCTGAATATGTCGTATCGAAAGAACAAGCTGATAAATGTGTATGAAGATGGCCATTCTCACCTTTAAACAAAAAGTATGTAAAAATGGAGTGAAGGGTGCTAGCTGGAAACTTTAGGATATTTTAACAAAAGTAACCTCAAAGCTATTGTAACAGCATTTGCATACATTGCTGGCAAGATCACAAATCAGTTCCATTTCTCAAAACAATAGCAGTCAGTTCAGCTCTAAAACCCTTTTATTAAGGACCAATTCTGTGCCAGATTCTGTGCGGAGACCTGAGGAAGGGAAGATAAATACTGCATGGTGTTTTTCCTACAGGAACTCCAGTATTTTGGAAAATTACTCAGAAATATATTTTAAGAATTTTAAAGATAACTATTTCTGCTGACTCAAAAACTCCACATCTAGAAAACTAGCAGGATGTTAATTTTAGAAAATGGGTATAAGATATATGTACAATTATTTTCATCCTATAATTATATGTGAATAATATTTAAATATAGAATTAAATATACATATCAATTCAAAATTTAGAACAGAAGTTGTTGAGCATATTTTGCTAAATCCATAAAAAGTTATGCCCATTAGAAATTACACTTATAAAGAATGTTAATGGCAATGGAAATGCTGATAATAAAATAAATGCTCAGAAAACATGCAGTTTCACTACTGTGTAAACTTACAGATGGATATATACAGGAAAGTCTTCATTTGCCTTTCCATACCTAAAGAATAAGTTTATATGAAGAATAGGAAGAAATGAACTAATATGTTAGCACTAGTTATCTTCAAGTCATTTTTAATTTTCTTACATTTTCATATATTTAAAAAAGATACTCCACAGTTGTCATGTTAGCTTTATAAAACACATATAATTTTAGAGATATAAATGAGAGAAATTTTCTTATGGATCATTTTACTCTAATTTGGTCAATGTTTTTATTGCATTGATGTATTGTTTTTTATGACTTAAGTGAAACAAACAAAAATATCTGAAGGTAAGTGAAGTCTGAATCCTTAATAAGTCTGTGCTGACCCCTGTTCTCTGCAGCAAAACCTCCCGTTTGAATGTGAGCTTCAGAAAAAAGAGAAAAATAATAGCAATAAACCCAATGTCTAAATGACTCCATCATGTTTTATTCAATTAGCACTTTGGTGTTTCTCAGATGCATTAGCCTGTGGCCTGGCTCCATGGTGAGAGCCTGAGATTCCCCAGGGTACTTACTGGCATGACACTTCCTGGTTTCCTTTGATTTCGGATACACTTCATCGCAATGATACAGATAGATTCACAATTGATTTTATTTTCATGTCATGAGTTACACATTTAATATCTATATACACACACATATGATGTTATCTAAACAAGGTAAATATTTATAATGCAATCGTTTGTACTAAGAATAATACCATTGCAATCAATATTTTAGCATTGTAGGACAAATAAAGCAAAATAAGACCACTGCAGTTACAGTTCTGGTCACCAGTTAATCATGATGTACGATGCTTCAAAGGGTGGTGGCATCACCAGTTCTGTAGTTAGCAAACAGACAGTGCTCCCCAGAACGAGGTGGCTGTGCCAGCTCAGGGCTCCCTTGCTTTGTGGGTGTTGGCCTTTAACTCCCTCATCTATAAAATAGGGATTTTACAACCTGCAGTGCTGTGATGGGAATGAGTAGGTGGTGTCAGTAAGAATTCAATAAGTGGCAAGCCTAATCTTAAAGGGTTTAAGAGGACAATATTGAAATTATCAAATGAGTACCATCCTGTTAAATATTCACAGCCAATGATCAACTTACTATTTAAAATATTCGCAAGGAAAATAGTGCAACGTTCTTTAATTTTCAGACAGTTTTTATTTGTGAATTACATGATGTCACAAGAAATATTCTCCACTTATACTGAGGTTTAGAGGCTCCATGGAACTACCAAAAAAGCCTCATGGCTTGATACCACACCCTGAGGAAAAGGGTCACAGGAGGGAAACTTCTTGCCTGAAACCAGGCCACGGGCCACTGGTGGACATCATCTTTCCTATTGACCAGGGCATGTTTTTTGTTCTCCCCATTTCTATCGACTCTGCTCATAAAATTTTCTTTTTGAGAAATTTTACATTTATTTTAATCTCCTCTTCTAGTGTGTTATATTCAAACCATTTTGCTTATTGTTCGTGTAAATACTTGTTAATAAGTTATGAGAGTTTTCAGTGTTTACTATCCAGCACAGGAAAGGAACACTCCATGAATTTCCCATTCCCCTCACTTCCAACACTATTTCATGTGCTCTCTGCCTAGAAAATGCAGGAATGTTGGGCATTTAAGAAAAACATGTTCTAGACTCTATGTGGCTGCAATGTGTCAGAACAAGAAACAAACCCACAACTGGACTGAACCTACTTCCCTTCCTGAAAGCCCTTATCTCCCATTTTTTCAAGATAGACTGAAGGCTAAACTCAGCCTGACCCTGAGGTTCTCTAAGACAGAGCTCTCCTCCTGTCGCCAAGCTGCAGTTCCAGCTGGACTCTTACAAACAAACACTATCTTCACCACTTTTAGCCCAATAGTTAAGACAATGCTTGTCCATTCTGGGTATCCTTTTTTTTTTTTTTTTTTGAGTAAGAGAAGGACACTGATCAGACTAATAATTGAACTAATGGAAAAAAAAAGATGCCAAAAGCCCTGTTATGAACTGTTGCTAAAGAAGACAATAGAAAGTGACCTCTGAAATTTGACATATAAACCACTCTGATATGGACAAGGATGTCCACCAAGGGTTTCAGCTTTACAAAAGCATAATAAAGATATCAATTATAAATAAATATATATATATATATATATAT
>NW_025999991.1:5922553-6063574 GCF_001458135.2 Marmota marmota marmota
TATATATATATATATATAATTAAAACCATTTATTTTTATTTGGTATAACGCTTTTAACCAAGTTTTTGATATCACTAAATCTAGCAACTTTCAGGTTCAAAAACAAGGTTTCATTGATCTGGGAGAAATGAGGCATATCATAGAAACTCTTAGTAAGGGAAAAGGCCATTCAATTTTTTTCAAGACCTTCCTGTTTGGGTTTGGATCTGTGTTAGAGTCTGTAAACAAGTCAAGATGGAGCCTGGCATTTTGCCAGGGGGAGTGGTTTGTGAAGTAACTCCAGCGAGCCATTAAGTGTGGAGATTCCTTATTGGTTGACTGCTGTATCTAGTTTATGTTAATTAAGATAAGCTGTGTGGAATGTATAAATACCTCTGTTGTCCTACAATAAACGGCTCCTACTCCTGCTGTATCAACCTACACAAGTTGCTCGTCACCCCCCTGGTTATTTTGCTGCAGCCGGACTGCGGGAGATCTGGATATCCCACAAGGCTCAGGGGTTGAAGGTGTGGTCTCTGGTGCAGCCCTGTTCATGGGTGGGCCTGTCAGAGTGACCTGATTATGACAGCCCTGACCTCCTCAGTGGATTAATGGATTGAAGGCACTTTTGGAGATGTAGGAGGTGTGACCTAACTGAAGGAAGCCAGTGCTTGGGCATCTCCTTTGGCGACTATAGTGTGTCCCTGGTCTCTTCTGCCAATCCCCCTGCCCGGCTGCCATGCCAGAGCAGCTTTCCTCCACACATCTCTCTTTATGCCATGATATTCTGCGTTGCCCTAGGCCCTAAGCAGTAGACTGGGCTGACTATGGGCTGAGCCCTCTGAAACCATAAGCCACAATAAAGTTCTCCTCATCTAAGTCTCCGGTATTTGTCCCAATGATGAAAAGCTGACTAGTATACTTTTTAAAACCACTGAACTAGTTAATATGAAGATTTCTGGTAATTTTATGTCTTGGCTCAGGATCTAAGAAAGTTAGTATTACATTAATGAAACAGAAAGTTAAGGGGATAATGAAAATAAAGTATTTTGGAATTTCAATACATCAGTAATTAATACCCCTAAAAAAATATGAAAACATGAGTTTTGTTCTCATTTTTCCAAAGGAGATAGAATCATAGTGATACACCTACCCATTTAAAAACTTCCGTTTATGTTTGGGCATGGTGGTGCATACCTGGAGTCCCAAGAGGCTGACGCAGGAAGAGCATTTGGGCCCAGAAATTCAAGACCAGCCTAAGCAATGTATCTCAAAAAGCAAAGAAAAAGGGGAGAAAACATTATAGCATAATGTGAAAACAAGGAAAGAATAATACAAAAAAAAACAGATAAAGGTAGCATTATAATTGGTGATATCTCTGACTTTGTATGAATAGTGGCTATCAAAGCTTCTTTTAGGGCTGGGGTTGTAGCTCAGCAGTAGAGCTCTCGCCTGGCACATGTGGGGCCCTGGGTTCGATCCTCAGCACCACATAAAAATAAAATAAAGGTATTGTGTCCAACTACAACTAAAAAAAAATAAATATTATAAAAGCTTCTTTTAAAAGCTGAGAAAACTCAATTGAAAAATATCACATTAATCAAAAATGCTTCAAGATATATTTGAATAAACATTTCAACTCTTTTTATTTTGAAGTATAAACTCATGCAGCTAAGTATGTTAAAGAAAACTATTCAGCTATTAAGTTATCATGTAAAAACTACATATATAACTACAATTAAGTCAAGGATTAGCATGTCTCCAGAAAACCAGCGCGCTCCATTGATTTTGTTTTAATCATGACTCTTTTTAACTCCAAAAAGGAACTACAGGTACTCACCTAACTGCTTTTCATTTTACTGTCCAAGTTTTTATCTGATAATATGGTAGTAGAGTTCTGCCTGTTCTTTAACTTCATATAAATGGAATCATACATATCTATGTTTTTTACTTTCATCATTTAATTACATAGAGCACCATGTCCTTGTGAGTTGTTCATATTGTTTTATGCAACTTTAGGTCTTTTATTTCCAATGTGTGCAGTATTTCATTGTATGAGCTTACTACAGTTTCTATATTTATGTTACTATTGATTGACATTTAGATTTGTTCTGAAATTTTGGGAACTGTGAACACAGTGGTATGAACAGGCAGTCCCTTGCTCTCCTGGGGCACGTGCATCTATGATTTTGTTATTGACAATAACTGTCCCACCCCAACCCAAACTTTAGCTGGGCTCTGCTGAGCACTTTGCTAGCTTCAGCCTTAATCTCTGTCCTGGGCTGCCTGCCCAAGCCAGTCACAGCCAGAATCCTTCTAATTCAGATTCCCAAGAACCCCCTCACCCCTGCTCATCCTTGTGGATAAGTCCTGGCTTGCCTTAGCAACAGCCCTGCTCAGTCCATTTAGCAAGAACCTCCCACCTGGGCACCTCCTCTACGTCATTACCATCAGCTGTCTCCTCACTCTGCTCCTGGACTTTCAGTCTTTAGCTCTCTTCAGTATGTAGCCTTGAGCCCCACCTGGCTCCCCTTCTGCAGCACCCCCACTAGAACAGTCCTGAAGGTCCACCCTTGTTTTTACAAGAAGAGGTCTGTTTATAGTGCCCACTGAGGAATGATCCAGGACACATGCCCTCATCACAGCCCTAGAGCATATGCATATTGAACCTGATCACCATTTCCCGTTTTTGGCAATGAGTATACTAATTTACAAACCTACCATACACCATATACGAGCATTCCATAAGTCCCTGTGCGTGCCATCTTCTGCTTGCTTGAATTTTAGACATTCTTGTGGTCACATGTGAATTTTATTGTTTAATTTGCTTAGTTCCTAATGAGGTTATACATATTTCCATATGTACACTGACTCTTCAAATCATTTGAATATAAGCCTTTATGTCTTTGCATTTTTATTTTTATCATTTTACGGTTTTGGCCTATTTACTTCTGAATTTCATGCCTTTGTCTTATAGAAATGTTGTCTACATATTCAGGAAAGAGAGCTTTGTGATTGTATGTGTTGCCAATAACATCTTTCTCACTCTTTAGAGGTGAATTTTGGAAAACAGAAGATCTTATGTTTAATGCCATTCTGTTAGTAATCTTTTACTCCACTGTATTTTTTGTCTTCTTATATATTTCCTACTATTATGTCATAAAAGCAATCTATGAATTGAATTTATATATTTGTTGTTTTAGTTGGTTAGTTATTTCATACAAGTATATATACACATATCCTCTCATCTGCATAATCACGTGCTCTGGAAGTTGGCTTGATATATGGCAATTCACGTCCTTGCACATTCTTCCTCAAGGGTGCTTTGTCTACTTTTGAATATTTGCATTTCAATGTAAATTTCATAAATATCTTGCCAATTTCATATAGAACATTGTCATTTTTACTGAAATTTCATTAACTATATAGATAATTTGGAAGGGTGTGACATTTTTGCAAAAGTGAATCATACAATACAGGACTATGGTATATATCTTAAATTATTAAACCTATTTTAAATCTTTTCAAAATTTTCAGACATGCTGTGCCTCTTTTTTTAGACATATATGTAGATATACTTGTATTTCCATTTTTCCCAGGTATATAATGTAAATTCATTGCAAACACTACATTAGTGAATTTTGAAAATTGTTCCTTGGAGACACACAAGACAAAGTTCCTCTGAGCCTCTAGCCACTATGTTTTTGTAACTGATCAGAATATAACCTTGTTTTATGTATGATGCTGTTTATACACCCTATTTAATATGTACTGTTAGTTTTTCATCATTGACTTCACAGCCTACATCACTATAACTCATAAGGAAGGAAGCAGTGTAGCCCACATCCTTTCTCTGTGAGGTACAACATAGCCTTCCGGGGCTTAAAGACAGCAGACGGCACTATACTTCTACATTGGGAGCCATTTTCAGCCATGGAATCAGCAACCATAAAACCAACAAAAAGGACAAAAATAAATTGTAAAAAGTATACATGATCCTAAACCGACTGCCACAGAGACACCTGCTTGACATATGAGAGCTGGAACAAGAAGCAAAACATTGATTATTTGACCTCACCTGAGAAGCTTCTTTGAGTAACTCAAAATTTTCACTGCTCTGAACACTTCCACAGATGACTCAAAATAACCACAAGTTAATTAATTAATTAATTAATTTTGGGGGTGGGTGAGTGGGGGGGAGTTGCAGAGAAATACAAAATCTACAAATAATGAAAATCAACTCTAATTTATATTCTTGATAATTCTGTATGTGTTTAAAACCCTATCTCATTTTATGTGTACTGAGTATAGAAATACAATAGATTTTTTTAGAAATGTTGAGAACATAGTCATCTTTTGGAAATCATTTATTAATTCCAATTTATCTGTAAGTTTCAGGTTTTGTACAAACATTATTTTGTTGTCTAAAAGTCAAAATCCTGCTATGGGGGCATTTAGAACTAAGGCTGAGCACAGAGTATGCAAGGCTTTCAAAGTTTATAACTAAACTTCAAATTTTCTAGTTGGCACAGGAAACGATGCCTTGGCTTGAATTGACTTAAAATGGTCCTAGCTACTAGTGCTGCAAGCACCTGGCAGAAACAAAAGGAAATCAGCTCAGGAGAAAAGAACAACATACATAGCCTTAAATACTTTCTAAAAATATATCTTGAAGCTCAACGATTGACCCATGTTGGAAGAATCAAGCACATAACCAAAGAC
This sequence comes from Marmota marmota marmota, assembly GCF_001458135.2. NCBI lineage: Eukaryota > Metazoa > Chordata > Mammalia > Rodentia > Sciuridae > Marmota > Marmota marmota. Next base: position 5,927,255 of record NW_025999991.1, read on the forward strand.
AACAAGAAAGAAAACAGCAGAGACAACCCATGATAGAAATAGATCCTCTGGTTCCAAACGTGGAATTTTAAGCATGAGTTCTCAATGTTTGAGATGCTCAAGGAAACAAAACAAACGGGAACATTTGGTAGGTCACCAGAATTTCTAGAAATAGGGTCAGGGTGGCTTTTTAAAAATGGTAACATCGTGCGAAGTAAAATAAACTAGACTCCGAAGTCAAGAGTTGACTGCTTTGTCTCATGTGCAGGAACCAGAGCCCAATAATGGGGAAAAGGGAAGGAGAAGTCCATAAAAATAGAAGTGAGATCAGTGAGTAGAGGAAGGTGATTGAGGGGGAGGAAAGAGGGAGGAAAGGAAGGAGTGGTGGAGTGAACCGACCAAATTATGCTCTGTACATATATAAATGAACATAAGACAGTGAATTTTACATCTGTGTACAGCCATAAAGCTCCAATTAAGAAACAATAAATAAACACTGGGAGGGTCAACAGAGCAGGCAGCATGTGTGTGTGTGGGAGGGAGAGCTGGGAACTGAAGTAGACCAAATTAAATCCCATCCAAGTATGATTACGTCAAAATGAACCCCACTGTTATATATAAATATAATGCCCTAATGAGAGCACCAAAAATGTCCCAGCGTATATTAAATTCTAAATAAAGGACAAAAAATGTGTAAAAGTTAAAAATAGATATTCTGGACATGGAAAATGCACAGAGCTTTTTAAAAGGAATCAATTGTGTTAAGAAGTATCAAAGAAAATTCATAGAATGAAGAATAGGAAGTCAAAAGGACAGAGGGAGGTAAAGAGCTGCAGGATGCACGTAGGATTCTGTGGAAATGTTTTGTGCACATTTAGTCAGATCTCAGATGAAAGGAAAGCGAGGGTGCAGCAGAAGTGTTATATGAGTGCTCCAAAACTGACAGAAGACTCCCACTTACACATCAAAAAAGGCATTTTGATGGAGCGATACGCGTCTATTTACCTATTGCTAAGTTATTCAATGATCATAAAATGATTTGCTATTATCTCTCTCCATATTTATCTGCAATTTTGTCCACTATGGCAAGCTCCGTTTTAATCCCAGATGTAGGTCATTATTAGTGTTTTCTACAGTTATCATTTTTTTATTTGTACCTACAGATTTAGCATTTTCTTTAATGAACATGTATCTTACACCTCTTCATTCCAAATGAGGATAAGCAGCGTACAGGGAACTCTTGGATATTTATTATATTCATGCCCAGGTTCATAGCCTTGGTGACAGATGCTGCTCTATTATACAAATAAAGGGAATTTAGAAAATGCTAGACTAAATAAGGGAAACTGAGCCTCAAAGAGGCCTTATTATATTTGATTTTCTACTTAAAGACTATATATAATGAATATTTGTCTAACATCAGGAAAGATATGCTTTGAAATTATTTCATGACTTCATATGCTTATTTTTGGCTGTATTTATTTCCTTCTTAAAGCTGTTTATAAAGCTTAGTGCAGTTTAGAGATACAAAATAAACTTTAAGATAATAACTTACAGCAAAATAACAATCATTTGAGGGATCAGCTATATGTTCCAATGGAGTTGACCTGCTTAATAAGGCATTTAAGCAAATATTTGCTACAAGGTATTCTGAAATTAATAGGAAAATGTAAAAGATCAGTGTGTATGCTTTCAGAGAAAGCACAAAATGTACATTGTTCAGAAAGATGAGAGGGATTTGGGAGATGGGATAAAGAGGTGTGACTGAATGAACTGGTTTGCGGGCAGAAGCTACTTGGTGTCTTCTAGCTGGCATTGACTGGGTGCGTGGAGCATGCAGGGACACTGTGGAGTTTGTGGGGAGGACACCCCTCCATTTAATTCACTTCAACCATGGAGGCTGCCCCACCCTGGAAGGCTTGCTGGTTGGGATGTCAGCAGATGGACCCACTAGCCACGGGAGCTCATGGCACAGGGAAGCGGAAACAATGTGTTTCTGACACCAGGTGAGAAATGAGAAGCAGCTTTTCCGTGGGCCTGAGGGCAAGGTTCATAAAAAGAAGATGCATGTGGGAGGTGGTGTGCCCATTCTAAGTGCTGATCTGGAGTTACATACATGCCCTGTATTCTGTGACTAATGCTCGTGACCTGAGTTTGTGATATCTAAAGAACAAGGACCCAGTCAGTCCCCAGAAGTCTATGTGCTCTGACCAACTGGACAAACAGCAACACTGGAAGATGTAGGTCATTTTTACCTTGAACACCAACCCAGAGTTAGGTGACAGCCAGGACCCAGGGGAAACCCCACAGTACTATCTAGAATGAGAATGCCTGGCTTAGAACCACAACCAACATCTGCATGTTATGTTTAAATATTTAAAAGTTTTCAACTAATTTACACACAGCTTTATAAGTGTCATTATATCCCATCATCCCAGATATAGAATACCTATAAAATTTTATGGGACACTATTAGATTGCCCACTTTAAGTTTTTATACGTGTCCTACATGAAGGCAGATGAGACACTGGGTCCACCTGCCGTCCCAAGCAGCCTCATAAACCCTGGGCTGAGGTTCGCCCTGTGACCTGGACCAGCCTTCTCCTCCACAGCCTGAGTGGAAGCAGGAATCTGCAGGTCCTCGTGGCAGGGTGGACTCCACCTCCAGGAAGCTCTTCAGATCAAGCCCCAGGGAGCCTGACAGGCAGCTTGCTCTCTGTTACAGACGCTGAACTCAGAATTGCTCACCTTTCTTCTTTCTTTCTAGCCTGAGCTCCCTTGGTGGGAGTTAGGGAAGCTCCTCTTTTTTATTTATTTTCTTTTTGTTGTTGTTGTTGTTTTTAAAGGCTGTCACTCCTCGTTCTGCGCTTCCAGGGCAGAGATGGCTTCCTCTCTCCACACCCCACTGCACAGCTGTGCACCCCACTTCTGTCATGGTCTGCTTTGGGGTTCTCAGTCTGACCCAGGGAGTAACTGAAACAGGGAACTTGTTAGAGAAGGCAAAAACACATTACATTTTCCCACGTCAGGGTGGAGATCTTTGAATTTTTGCTTTTTAAAAAAGCATTTGTTTCATAGATTGATTAGGAAAAGATTTACAACTATATTTTGATTTTTTAAAAATATACCAGCAGCTTCAAAAACTCGTAGTGGTCCGGAATTCTGTTAATCTCTGAGAAACTCTGGCTATGAAGTAACCCAGGGAATTTCCTTGTCACTTAAACTTACAATAAAATGTAACAGAATACTTTGCAGAAGTCTCTTTGTGAGTGCCTCAGCTGCAAGGCACAGTCCTGCTCCAGACTGTCCCTCTCAGCAGCTTTCATGTCTGGAACCTAGGCCACTGATGAAGTCACCCTGGCCACTGCGGTGACACTGTAGGTGAGAACGGCCAGCCTCCTGTTAGGCTCCTGTCCTGTGCAGGCCACTGCTAAGCACGTGGAGCGTGGCTAGTCCTCCCTGGCCCTTTCCCCTTCTCTCCTAGCTCACTCTTTCCTGGGCACTCTGGCGGCTGTCTGTCCATCCGCATCACCAGTTCTGATGGGCAATCACAGTTGCTGCTTCATTATCACTCACATCAGTGCAGACACCTCCTTCTCCAATAGGCTGCCAAGATCAAACCCGTTACTTTCCTCCACTCAGTCTTTGCCACGTTGACCTTCTGAACCTCTGTGGAGGTTCTACTGGTTCTACTGTGCTACTGGAAATAAAATCCAGTTTAATTATATGTATACACGTATACATATATAATTATATGTATACACGTATACATTATTTTATAAGGAGAAATAAATATTGCCTGTCTTAATGGCTGTTACATCCTCAGTAGACAAATAACAACAAAGACCCATTGGGACATAGTAGGTACTCCATAAATATTTGTCAAATAAAGATTGAATATAGAAACCTTAAAGTATGTCTTTTCTCGGCTGAGATTGTAGTTCAGTGACAGAGCACTTGCCTCGCACATATGAGACACTGGGTTAGATCCTCAGCATCACATAAAATAAATAAACAAAATAAGGGTATAGGGTCCATCTACAATTAAAAATTTTTCTTAAAAAAGTATTATTTTTGCATCTTTTCTCATCCCCTTTATTTTTCACATTACTTCTGCATGTTATTAGTATTGCTGCTTTTCTTCTTCATTTGCTTCATATATATATATATATATATATATATATATATATATATATATACATACATACATACATATATGGCAGGTGGAACATTTAAGTTTAATATACTAGAGGTGGGGAACATTGCCATGAATTTCTTCAGCAACACTCTCATCTCTGAAACTTCTCAAATGGAACCAAGAGGTCTATTGGGGCTAGAAATGACTGGAACATTGATGGTAGAGGAAATGTCATTGCCACCGGAGGGCTGGTCTTCTCAAGAATCACTGAAAGAAAAGGGAGGCCTTACCCTTCATGCGTATTCTCTGGCCTCATTTTAATTCATGAACTGCTAAGCATTCAGCTTAAGTCAAACTTGCACATTCTATTGATTTGTTCAGCGCTATTCATGAAGATCATTCATACGCGCACAGTGCGTTAGAGACTGGTGCTATTAGGTGAAAATGGAATCCGGCTGAAAGCAGAAAAAGGAGACATATATTGGGGAGCAATTACCATATAAATAGACATTAACTATCCAGGAGGGTTCTCCAACATGAAATAAGTGAACAGGTCTTCTGGGGTGTGATTTCTGAGACTTCAAGTTAAAATGCTATTTCAACTCATTTTTTTTTCTTTTTTTCTGTACTAGCAGAGGAAGAAAATCCTAAATGAGAGGTTAACATTTTCACCTGTCCATCTCCTAACTATGAAGTGTCCATATGAACATAATATTCAGTTACAGCGTGTGAAATGCTAGGCGATTTTTACATGCAGATTGAAATAGCATGTCACCAACATTCAAATGATACACAATTAATATGTATCAAATCAAATATATTATGGAGTTTTAATACATTCAGCCACATGGAAAATACTCAAGGTTTCATTTTTTATGTCCATTTAAAAATTTTACAGAGGAGTTCCCTAAAATCTACTTGGGATGATATTTTCAAGATAAATAGAAAATATAAAAGCAAATGAAATATTTTGCATGTAAGTCTTTATGGCAACTGAAATACTTGTATTATTTGCTTTGCTATTAATTTAATATGTGGCTTGAAACAAAATATTTCTTTTACTTCATTCATCTGAAGAGTGAATTAAGATCTTTACAACAATGAAATATTTTTTAAGAAAGTAGATAATTATCTCAGTTACATTTGATCATTTTAATGTGCATGTCCAAATCAATTTTTCTATAACCTCCCCCAAAATGAATTAAGGATATTTAACAGACTAAGACTATGAAGTCAAGAATGTGTATTCTCTCTTCTGTTTCTAATTTCTGTAGCTTGTGTGTTTCAAATGCCATGGTTTGGGCCTTCTGTGGTAGGGGCATGCTACTCCTTGTGTATGAATTTAAAGGTAATGTCATTTGTATTTGAAAAGTGCTTCACATTCAACAAATAATTATCTAACATACGTGGAGCTGATGATAATTGTTATGCAACTAAACTCAAGGAGCCTCTAGAACCAGCTATGGTCTAAAAGAAGGTAAGAGGCATGAGGTTACCAAGCCACGCTTCCGGCTGCAGCTTCTCCATTGGGTCTGCTATTCTAAAGAGCCCCAAAATAATGCTATTGGATTATTGGTTACCATTTCACATAATGAATGATACCTTTCCTGCAAGTATATATACTGGATAATGTAATTTATGGGGTCTTTTAAGCATTGGCCAAGACAATATTTCTTTCTTCTTAATGCTTGAATAATAATCATATTAAAATTGTGTGATGTTCCACGTGGAATTCAGAGTTTATGAATTGTATTATGTAAGCCAGCTCATGTAGCCATAAGCGAATGCACGGCTTAGTCATTTGCGACATGATCTCATCCTAAACAAATCCACATGAAACTTTTCCCATCCTCTCACTTACTCAGAGCCGCAGCTTCAAGGGAGTCTGTTTTCACAGCCTTGGAAAATCAAAGGAGCGTGAGAGGATGATGTGCACCCAGCAACAGTCCCCACGGCCAATCCCAGGGTTTCAAATGGTCTTTTCAAACCCAGTTTTATTCACGTGCTGAAGCTACATGTTTTGAATGAACACGGAGACGAATGTGCTTTTCTTCATCTCTTCTATGAAGGGGAAGGTAAAGGAAGTCAACCACCCTGAGGCGAAGAGCTGCTGGCACCCCCACCCCCCATCTACCCCTGACCATGTGGTAGCTTCAGTGTCGACTGCCTTCTGCCCACTGAGCTGAGTGCAGACCAAGAGGTGAAGACAGCGTTTCAGAGCTCTAGGGACTCGCAGGCAGTGGGAGGACACTTGCGGGGTCCGTTGTCAGCACTCCAAGGCAGTCAGCAAGGAGGAGAAGAGAGTGTGGGGGTGCGCTGGGGACCAGAGCCCTGGCAAGAGTGAAGCTTGTCACATCCGATTAAGAGTAAGAGTACTGGCACAGTGCAGCTTGTCACATCAGATTGGATCTTTGAAGATTAAAACAGAATTATCTGTTCCAAGGAGGAGAAGCAAAAAATTTCCCAGGCAGAGGGAATGGCGGTGCCGAAGCCAGGGAGCTTGGAGGAGCCGAAGGTGTGAGAGAACACAAGCAGGCAGCCCCGTGGAGGCTGCGATCCAAAGGAAGAGACATGTGAGGAGGTGAGGAGACGGTCACATGGACAGAGCAGGCCACGGTGTCCCATGGAAAGCACCTTCGTAGAATCCAGAGAACGTCATCAACCTATGATGGGCACCTGCAAAGCCACATAGCTGCTCTCCTCAGAGCTTCCTTTTACAGAGAAACCGGGTTTCCCTATTTATCCTCAGTTTCCTTTTACAGAGATCACCCAGTTTCACTGTGGTTCACTGACTAGAGAAGTGCAAAATTTGCAACAAAGGTATCAATGGCAGTAGTTACTGATACCGTCAATGACCAAGGGCAGTGGCCAAAACAGGAAGAGATTCAGGAGCAAAATCTGCAGAAGGTGAAAATGAATTAGATATGATAGCTGAGAGTCAGAGAGACCAGGGATGGTACCACAAGCACCATCCTTGTTATCATACCATGAAACTATACTTGTAACTATTCATACAACTATTCTTGTGGGTGGATTGACAGGGAAATTTTGTAGTGGCAAATTTACATGTAAATTCAAGTGCAGAATTGGGTTTATTGAGTTTTTGGTGAGTTCTGTCTTAGGTACACTGTATGTATTTGCAGTGCTTGTGGAACATCTCAGGGGAAGAATTCTGAAGTTTGTGGCAGAGGTGGGGCCAGAGTAACAGAATTAGCATGCAGAATCAGCTGTGGTTCAACTCATTCCCATGCATGTAGGAGGGAAAGTCTGAGATAAAGTAAACTAACAAACAAACAAAAATATCACTGCCTAAGTAGATCAATGTAAAGGGTTAAAAGTGAACACCTTATATACAATCAAAGATACGATAAATTGTGGTATAAAGGTGTATTAAGAATTATAATGCAAATAATAATAATAATGATAATAACAATGATAATAATAATAATAATAATAATAATTAGAGCTCATGTATTATGGCATAATTTGGAGTGAACATACTTTATATACAGAGTTACGAAAAATGGTGTTGTGAGTGGATAATTAGTATTGTAATGCATTCCACTATTGTCATGTATGTAAGAAATAAAAAAAATAAATAAAACATACTAAATTAAAAAAAAAAGTGAACACTTAGCAATTAGCCTGCTACTGGTTGTGATGACAAAGATCAGGCATGAATGGGGCAGAGATAGAATCCAATCATCTCAGAAAACGTGACCGAGACAAGAAATTGAGGACACAAAAGTCCTTGTGAAAACTGCCCCCGTGAGGTGGATCTGGCCCCACGTAACGTGAATGCTCTTGCAGTCCCAGCCCACATGCCTCAACAGATGAAGGGACAAGGAAAAGGTGGTTGTAGACACAACAGAGTTTCACTGAGAAGACCGAAAGCGTGGCGTGTGCTGGTCAATGGATGGAATAGGAGAACCTCATGCCAAGTGAAATAAGTCGCCTCAGCAAATCAAGGGCCAATGTTTTCTCTCATATGCAGAAGCGAGAGCGAAATAAGGCGGGGAAATGGTGTAGAGGGGAATCTGTGAGAATTGAGAAGTCAGTGGAGTGAAGGAAGGGGTGGAGGGGAGGGCAGCAGAGTGGGGAAAGAGAGGAGGGGGAATGAAATTGACCACAGAGACTGAGTACATCCATGAGAATACCAGAGAATTTCACCTTTATGGGTCTGTATAAAACACTGATTAAAAAAAAAAAAAAAACTAAATAGACAGAAGGCAGACCAGTAGAGAAAAGAAAACAGGGACAGGGAGAAGACTGAGGATAAAGGGAAATACTGGGGACTGAACTGGAGCAAAGCATATTCCATGCCTCCGTAATTATGTCAAAATGAACCCACATAATGTCTAACTATAAAAAACTACAGTAACTATAAAAAAGAAAGTTTACATAGCAGGAGCCATGGAAAGTAATTGAAGAATACACTAGAAATATGTATGTCTTTAATGAATCCATGAAGTTGTATTTATGTAGACTTAACTGAAATATTGACTGGATTTTCTTAAAACACACACACACACACACACACACACATAAAAGCTGGGTTATACAACTATGTCTCCAGAGCACGGATTTTGATTTAGAACTGGATATCAGTGATGGTGGAGAATCTGAAGTTTCATAAATATTCTTGCACATTTATTATCCAGTCAAGTAACTTATACCATGATGATAAATCATAGTTGCCTTCAGGTGAAGAGTAGCACCTATGTCCTCATCTTCTCATTTCTAATTTCATGAGCAGAAGCAAGATCAAGTCATAGGAGGCTAAATAAAGTAAAAAATCATGTAGATGATATTCTAATAGATTGCTACCTTTATTGTGTTTGTCCTGTGTGATTCAAACTATTTATCCACAAATAGCACTTGATCATCCTGCACTCTGTGGCATTGCCAAAGTGCTGCTGCCATGTTTGAAAGCTCTTTGATATATTCTGCCAATTTTTAGCTGAAAAGATGTGTTTTCTGAACCTAACCATCAATATGCCAGAAAGAGGTATGATAGGTGTTTGATCTTTAGCAGAGTTTTGAGGAAGAAGGGATTAAGATCAATTTTTATCATTGAATTGACATACTGACTGCCTAGACAGTCCTGAGTTTTAAAACCCTAAGCTCAGTTGCTGGCCTGTTTTCATGTCTTAATCTACCCGAATTAGTTCACAGTGATGAAGGCTACAGTGTGGAAAAGACGCAGGTGAGGAAGAAATTCCCAGCCAGCCTATGAGAACTGGTATCAATGGAATTAATGCTTTACCTAATCTTCTTCTTCTTCTTCTTCTTCTTCTTCTTCTTCTTCTTCTTCTTCTTCCTCTTCCTCTTCCTCTTCCTCTTCCTCTTCCTCTTCCTCTTCCTCTTCCTCTTCCTCTTCTTCTTCTTCTTCTTCTTCTTCTTCTTCTTCTTTTTTAACCTAAGGGTAACTGGGAAATTATCCTGGTGGTTTTGTCAAATTCTATGTTATTATTAATTTTTGATTTTGTGCTTTACATCATGAATTCCTTCCTTAAAATTTGTTACTATATGAAAGCAAGGAAATCCTTTCTCTCTCTCTCTCTCTCTCTCTCTCTCTCTATATATATATATATATATATATATATATTTCAAAGTCATTACTGGATAGGAATGATGTTGGTGCTACTCAAATGCAAGGTCATGAATGAGATCAATACAGTGTCTGTGACAGTATTCATCTGTGCTTTTACCGATGAATGCAGGTCCTGTCAAGGAGAACGTGAGATGAACATATGTGTATAAAGGGTACAGCCTCCTTAACGATGCATGATTTGAACACTTCCATTTATGTAAGGAGTTTTGTGGGCCTTTTTACTAGAGTTATGTTCTTTGCTTATTGATCAAATTGATACTCATCTAAGGCAGAGCTCACTCCTTTTGATATGTAGAAGTTGTCACATTTTTTATAAGGCTATGAGAAAGAGCCAATTGGAAAAAGAATGGCAAAGATATTAAAGAAAGAAGAAATGATTGATTAGAAGGGTCAAGATGCTAAGGAGGGGTTTGACTTCAACTTGAGTGGGGACAGATGACGTCCTGTGAGGTACAGGGAGGGCTGGGGACAGGAGCCTGTGACACAGGCTGAGTCGTGGCTGCCTCCTTTCTGTCTAGCTTCCCCTTCAGAGAGGGCTGAGGGAGCTGCTTTGGCTGGGAACCCTGGGGCAGAGGGCAGCCTCCACTGACCCGGTGGGGACCTGACTCCCAGGCTGGGACCAGTGTCAGGCCTTCCTGCCAGGGGCCAGGACCTCTCCATTAGTCACTGCACAAGGTCATGGGCTCTTCCCCCGGCGTTGAGCAGAACCCAGAGCCTTTGGAGGTACTAGGTAAACTGAATTCAGTTTGGGTGATATGAGTTAATCTTATTTAATGCTGCAAAAAATTATCATTTGAGATTACACACTTTACCTACCAAAATTACTCAAAAAGAAGAAAACAGAAAAATGATATCCTTGATCCTGAAATACAGGATATATGAGGCAGTTCCAGGGAAATCCAGAGGGAGGGACTCAGGACGGGAGATGAGGTAGTTCGGGTGCTTAGTGTGGGATTCGAGTGGGGTTGGATCTTGTAGGGAGTGGGGCACCCAGACCCAGGGACGGTGTGACGGTTAGGGTAAGTGCTGTGGAGATGGCAAGGCCAGAATGACACTCATCACAGGTGATCAGAATTCATGTTTCACCAGTGGCTGCTTCCACGGGCAAAGTCCATGGCATGGCTCTAAGAGAGGCCTTGGATTCAGGATGGCCAGAGTTGGGGATCTGGAAGGTGAACACTGAAACAGACCATCTCTTCAGGGACCTAGGATTCCCCCAGATTGAAGGGAAGGAGCCGGGAGGAGAATGGAAGCCAGGAACCGGGGTACAACTGATAGACGGGTTGCAGGAGGAAAGAGTATACCTTCTCTGGTAAGCAGAGGCCTCGGCCCAAAGAAGGTGCCGGGAGAGGTGCTCCACGGGCCCTCCCTTCCCAAGGAGCAGTCTGGTTAAAGCCTTTCCCTGGTTCCTGTACCTGAGCGGGAAGGGCCTCTGACTGTGCCTCAACTGGACCCTTGGGAAGACCACACTGCTCACTTATGGAACCTGGCTTGTTTGGTCCCATTGTTTAAGAGAGCAGCTAACATCCCTTTCAAATCTGCACTTGCAAAAAGCAGGGTCCTGTTTAGCCTTTTTGATTTTAGTTCAACCCTCCAGCAAGATTAATCTAGATTTTAGAGGATTTCTCTCCTCAAATGTATTCTGGGATCACACAGGTCATTGAGAATAAGGGGTTCCCCACGATGACGGAGCTCAGTGCTCAGCAGCTGCGCTGGTCTGGGGAGGAGGAGGCTGGGTTCCTCCATGTCCCCTGTCCTTCACCCCTTTCTGTGTCCCGATCCTAGGCACTGTTCCAATTTTCTTTCTCATGTTTTTAGCCCTTTCTGTTTCTAGGTTTTACCAACACTGCTTTTACCCATCACCACTACCTTCGCCCCTACCTTCCAACACACAGGTCGAGGTTCTCAGGACCAGTCCCCGCTCATCAGGCACTCCCAGGGGCTGCTGTGAATGTGTGTGGACGGGGTCAGTTGGACCTTGAGTAAGGGGGATGCTTAGGCAACCTTGGGGGCCTGATGAGAGACCCGGCTCCTTCTGCGGGAAGACCTGAAGGGACCTGCTCAGGCTCCTCTGAAGAAGAAGAAATCCACATTTTGCCATGGACAGCGGCCACGCTCCCGTGGAGGAGTCTCCTGCCGGCTTCTCCTGACAGCCTCCCTGGGCCTCTCCTGTGGCCTGGCCGGCTTCCTGTCACAGAAGCCCATCCCATGCCATGAGTCTCTTCCTATGTCTCCTACTGTTTGGGGGCTTCTGGCTGAACCCTAATGCCTTCTTGTTTCCCCTTCATGGTGCAATGGAGAGATACAGAACTGCACCACTTACCACAGCCAGGCTGCCTGTGAGGGTCCATCATCCATAAATCCCACCGCATGATAAAGCTTGCCTTCCAGGCTCACCAGAGGGTTAAACGGTGCTTTGCGTACACAGTCCACGCCACGAGGAGGAATCCCAGTCAGTTCCATTTCTTTCCTTGCCTTTATTTACATTTTTCCTTTCTTAGTGACATACTGTATAATTTGTATTTAGAATACATAAAAACTTTTCTCATTTAAGTCTCCAGATCACTAAATAAGAAAATGACTTTTCAACAGGATGGGGCCATTAACACTTGAAATAACTTAGGTCATCACAATTTTTAACCAGAATGCTGTATTGGGGGGGGGTGGTAATTCAGTAAGTAAAATTTGTGGGTTTTTATTTCTTAACAAAGGATTCTCAGTGTACATAGCCAAACAGGCAACACACTGCAGATCGATACTTGCAAAGCAGCCTCTGCATTCCTGAAACATTCAAAGCTTTTAAAGACCCTTTTAAAATACTAATCTCATCATTCATATTTTATTATTTCTCTGCCCTTCCCTTGGTCAGAATAATGGATTTTTGTTAATGACAACTTTGTTATTTCTTTTCTTCTCCTAAGCTCTGACCATTCTTTCCCCAGTTCATCTATCTCCCTCTCGTTAGACATCCGTTCTAAGGACTTTAATGCTAGTTGTTGTTTTGAAATGCTTCAGGAGCTACATGTTGAACCCCAAATCCTCTATCACTATACCATCAAAGGAAATGAACTCATTGACCAAAACTTAGTTACAGTTTACTTCGTATGCTTCAGTGGCAAACTAAAATCAAAGACAAGAAATGCATATTTGAAAGCATCATAATGACTCAATCATAAGGATTGAACTCATTTTCTCCGAACAATACCCTTGCTATTTTCTAGAAAGAAGGACATGGTACACACTGCCCTGTTCTACCACTGTACTCAATGTACACCTTAGGTTGCAAAAGTACTAATGCCCAGTTTGCATCCCATTCTTACAGGGACAAACACTGAGGGTGGGACTAGGAACAGTATTTCTGAAAAGGCACACTGCAACTGAGGACCTATGATGTCCACTGGTGAAGGTCCACCAGCATCACAGCCCCTGTGGGCCTTGTTAGACCTGCAGATCACAGGGATCCTCCTCAGACCTGCTGAACCAGGATCTGTGTTTCATAAAACCCAAGGGGTGACCTCTGCTCTATGAAAGCAATGCTTTAGCTTTGCTGGGTGGCTCAGGTGCCTCCCTGGGTTTCTTTGTTATTTTCTATGCAATGAGGACGAAGACAACATTCTTCAGTAATGTAAGCCATAGCCAAAGAAATAAGTATAACTGTTTTGTTACATATATCTTGCATAATTTAAACTCTATTACCTATCAATTATCTATCTATATATTATCTATCATCTGTCATCACTCTGATCAGCTAGCTCTGTAAGGTGGAATACTCTAGGTCTTAGGGCACAGACTGTTAGGTATATTCTATCCTTAGAGATCTTGTCAGTGCAGCTGGACAGGAGCAAGGACATGCACTTAGTTATACTACGAGGCTAAAATGGTACTCTTAGAACTCAGCTTTTGGTTGAAGAAAAGAATTTGGCAAATTAGAGAAAGTTTCTGGAAGAAACGTCACTTGGTTTTTCATCTAATTAGATCCTTGTCATGTCTAAATACCTGACCCTACCCTTCACAATGAATTAACACCTTTTCCTTCTTCCTCTCTCAAAAGAAGTTTTTAATTGAAATTAATTCACAGTCAAGAAAAATAGGATGGCTTTCCCCACTTGGTCACGTGCATATGGTTCCTTGATATGAAGTGACATTTAAACACAGGCCTCCTTGTGTTTAACGAATGACTACACGCTTTTCATTCTCACTCTTCACCCCTTGGTAGATATGACTAATGATCTTATTTAAGATGAGATGCAGAAGTTAATTACTAATCTTTCCTATTAACAATAACAATCAAGTTTAGATACTGAACCCAAATGTCTTTCTCTAAAATTTGCCCACTTCTTATAACAAATTTTCAGAGATAGTGCAATAAATAATGTGAAATATACAATAATATATTTTCTTTAATGCATTTTCCTGATTTAGTAAAAGTTTTTTTCTTTATGCAAATGATAGCATTTAATATGGACATACTGATGTGAAATAAATATATGTTACAGGAATTTAGGGAATGATTTCCAAGGGTCCTTGAAAAATCATTGATGATGCTTTTATCTGGGTCTATTTAAAACTCACAGTATGTGTGGGTAGGAAAAAACCCTCCAGTGTGAGTTAAGCACTTCCTAACACCCCTTCTTATTAGTCATTACCAAGAAATCCAAAAGGAGGTCCTCTTAAAGAGCCTCCTTGGTCTGGCTTTCTTTTCCCTCTGCTTTTCGCTATTGCTTGCATCCCCACCATGTCTGCAAGTCGGTTCACAGGGTCTCAATTATGACACACCTGATTACCACGGGGGGCACAACACGTGTGACTCTGGGCTGACACATGGGAGGAAACCCACGGGTGCAGTCTCCTTGGGTCGGGTTTTCAAGCCTCAATCATTCCAGCACAGATGCAGCTCGCTCATTGTGAGGACTTAACCAAGGGTCCCTTCTGGAGCCAGACACAGTGTCACTTTGCCTGACACTGTGTTCTTGAGCTCCTTCCAGAGGAGAAAACTTTTCACATTCTTTAGGGTACCTACAGAGAGCACGGATACGTTTTCCTAGGTTTTTAAACCCCAGTCCAGTACAAATGCAGCACCCTCACTTAGCCCCAATCATGTTCATAATCACTGTAGCATTTCAGTATAATATCCCCCAAAAAAACAATGTTTACAATTTTATGCATTTTCATATCAGTGTAAAACAGGTTAATTATACACTGAGATAATATTAGGTTAATTATACATTGAGATAATATTAATTTGTGTGATTTTTCTTTGGGGTATACGTAGTCCCTTGTCAACTCATCTTTGCATGCCCAAGACATAAACATATTCAGGCACAGCTGGGCACCGGGCGGAATGTTTTGGAACGACAGTGTTTTAAGCACAAGGTAGTGTGCCCCTAGCTCAGGCCCTTAGGACTTATATCTGCATCTAAAATCTAAACTCCCTGGGAGGTACTGAATGAAAGAGCAGGAGTGCTTTCTATCTGTACTGAAGTGGGTACATCAAAGTTGCCCATCACCTGTGCACACAAGAGACTTAGCTGCTTAAGAAATGCCACAGAACCACCTGTGTGGCCTAAGATGACATCAGCTCAGGCATGCACGAGGCAGCCCTGCCCAAGGCCTCTAAGATGAGGAGAGAGCAGCCGTGGCCTCCACAGGACCTGGCTGGTAGGATAATTTGCAAAAGTCATCACACAGTGATTGAAAAGCAATGAAGAAGAAATCAGTGGATTCCAAAGATGAAGGAATACTCTATGCTCTGGAATGCGCACATCACATCTCCCAGAAACTTCCAATTTCAAGTGAAATCCCTGGAATTTCAGATCATGGTCTTGCTTGGAAATAGAGACTCTGTTAGAGTCTGTAAACAAGTCTGGATGGCGCCTGGCATTTTGCCAGAGGGAGTGGTTTGTGAAGTAACACCAGCGAGCCATTAAGTGTGGAGATTCCTTATTGGTTGACTGATGTATCTAGTTTATGTTAATTAAGATAAGCTGTGTGGAATGTATAAATACTGCTCCTGTCCGACAATAAACGGCTCCTACTCCTGCTGTATCAATCTATACAAGTTGCTCCTCACTCCCCCGTTATTTTGCTGCAGCCGGACTTCAGCAAGACTCTATAGAGGTAATCAGCCTAAAATAAGGTTTCACAGACTTGCGTGCACAGGGATGGAGAAACCCATGCACACAAGCCCAGTGGAAAGGCCTGGAACAGATCCTCCCTCAGACCTCAGAAGCACCAACCCCACTCCCACCTTGCCTTGGCCAGGAGCTGTGAGATAAATTTTTGTTGTGTAAGGCACCCAGTTTGTGATACTTGGTTATAGCTATAGCAAGCTTACACACCCATGGGGTGTGTAACTAAATGAGCAGCCTTGGGGACAGATGTACCTTTAAAGGAAAGAGCAGTTTTCTTTAATTCATCACCATCAGTTTCAGACAAAAGGTCCCAATTTGCCATGTCATGGCCCTCTCTCTCTGGGAGGTGCACATGGACTCCTTTGTCATTCAATAGGTAATGAGCGCCTTTTGTCAGGACCAAGGGTAGCAACTGCCCTCTTTCTCCTGTGAGACCAGCTATGGCTACTTCCTTGTTCCTGAAGACATTAGTGATGTATTAATAGTCTAACAGGTCTCCTCCTCCTCCTCGCTTCCAGACCCCTCCTGGTCACAGTCTTCATAGGTTTCCTCCAGGCAGGTGATGCCAATAACTCTTTATTCCATAACATTCTACCTAATATGTCACCACAATGAAGTTTTAGACCAAGGGGCATTGACAGGAGCTCTGTCACGCTCTGTTTTTATTCTAACTGTGAAAGTCTGAGTGGGGAGGGAGCCCTATTCTCCCTTGCAATGTGGTGTTGAATTTCGTCTTTCTGGCCTCCTCCCCTAATCAGCCTTCCATTCCCCTAACCCTGCTGTCACTCTTACTGGGAGCATTAAACACATTACAGGCTTCTTTTTTCCTAGCCACATCCAGCAGTCGTCTAATCAATACCTTGCTGGCAGCTGTTTCATTTCTAGAGCGCTTGGTCCTCCGCGCCGGCGGATTTGAAGGCAGAGTCTCTGAGCCCTTTCAACAGGCTCGCAGCCTCTTCTGACTATTTCCACCAAAATGAGGCCTCCATATAGCTGTAACGTTTCTTCTCTCTGAGGCTTACATGGCTGCAAAAATATCTTAGAATTATTCCTGGTGAATTTATAACAACAGTCCCCACAACTCTCCATGTGGCGACTGCTTTATTCCTTGTAAACAAATCCTGCAGAAAGAAATCCTCCACAAAAGCCTCCTTCTCCTGAGCTTCTAAAGCAGGGTATAAATCTCCATTTTAACCTCTGACTTCTTTTCTCGCTGGGAGTTGAATGCAAGGAGAATAAAGGATCCAGCATTTCCCTCCTCTTATATTTTCCTTCTCTCTCCGCTCTTCCTTGGGGCCTCTGTGCAGCTGCCCCCCACCTTCATGTGCTTCTGAAGCCCTCCTCTGCCGCCACCTCGCCCGTCCCCAGGAGCTGACCCTCACCGGGCAGGACTGCAGTTACAGTACATGAACTCACTCTCGTGTACTGACATTGGGAACTCACCGTTCTCCAAATGTGGATTAATTCTTCATTAATGAGCAGCCAGGTGAACTTACCTGGAAGTGAGTCCAAAGAGCCTGCATATCCAGATGGGATGCCTCCCAGTCCCTACCTCCCAGTCCATGTGCAATGGTGTTCACACCTGCCTGTGGCAAAGTACCGACGGGAGCAATGGAAAGGACGGAGAGAAGGTCCTGTCCCCGAGCACAGGCCCTTGAGTTCGGCTCATGCTTTTGCTACTATGAGACTAATGACGTGTTTTCAGAAGTAGAGATGTTAGGGGCTGAACTGGTCTCTTCAAAACTCACAAGTCCTAACCCCATGCACCTCAAAATGTGGCTATATTTGCAGATAGGGTCTTTAATGAGGTAATTGTGGTAAAAAGAGGTATTGAGTGTCCCTAGCCCAATATTGCAGGTGTATTTAAAAGAAGCTGAATTTGGAAGTCAAATGTGTTAGGGTCTGTAAACAAGTCAAGATGGCGCCTGGCATTTTGCCAGGGGGAGTGGTTTGTGAAGTAACGCCAGCGAGCGATTAAGTGTGGAGATTCCTTATTCGTTGACTGCTGTATCTAGTTTATGCTAATTAAGATAAGCTGTGCGGAATGTATATATACCCCTCCTGTCCTACAATAAACGGCTCCCACTCCTGCTGTATCAATCTACACAAGTTGCTCGTCACCCCCAGGTTATTTTGCTGTAGCCAGACTGCGGCACAAATGCACACTGAGGACACAGAGAGAACATGACCACCCACCAACCAGGCAGAGAGGCCTCGGAAGGAGCACCCTGTGGACCTGTCTTGGACTTGAGCATCTAGAACTTCAGGAGGATAAATGTCTGTTGTTTAAGCCACCTGGCTCAGGTGCTTTGTTACGGCAGCTGTGGTGAACTGAGTCAGAGAGGCAGCTTACAGGTCTGCCTACCACCATGGGAAGACACAGCAGATTCCTCCAACCCATCACCTTCAGTTTCAGATGAGAGGGTCCAGTGTGCCATGTTTAGGTGCAAACACTGATGGTCCCTATCGCTCCTGAAGGCTGGAAGGTGAAAAGTGAGCCTTGCTCAACCCTCCTGAGAGCAGCCTGCGCCTACAGCTTCCGATCATCTCCCCTCTGCCCATGATCCTGTCTCCACCTGCTGAAGCAGCTGCTGCCCCTTCTCCACATCCCTGACTCTAGGAATGATTCTCCTGGCTTACAGTTGCCACCTGGGCTTGGGGCCTTCTGGGGACAGCCTGCCCTCTCTGCTTTCTCTTATCAACACACTTGATGCCATTCCTTGGGGACCTATAGGCCCATTCCAAGTGTGCTGTGATGGCCTACCTTAGTGGAGTTTCAGCCAAGGGCCATTCCAGGTCTAAGGAGCAAGTCTGAAGAGCAAACCAGCTCTCCCCACCATGGCGACACCCAGTGACACCCTGATTTTTCCTCCTCTTTGAACTAAATGGTGCGGCATGAGTTTTTGTTGTTTTTGCTTTGTTTTGTTTTTAACTCTGTGCCTGGGGACCAACTTTCTCCCACAGTGTTCCCCATGTTCCTTCAAAACCACACACACACCCATCTAAGGGGCTGTGTATGCTGTCCCCAGGATGCCATCTCTGCATCCACCAATGGCTCTTTCTCTTGCCTTCTCCAGGTCTTTGCTCACTTATCCCCACTTGAAAACTTTCCTGGTCATCTTATCTAAAGATGCCCTGCTCTCAGTTTCTGTCCTTCCATAGCATTTGTCACCACAGAAACTCCATCAAATACACCTGTGTCTGTCATTCCATACTTACCTCCCTTGGAAGGGACACTGCACGGCAGCCATTGTTGTAACCCCTGCTCCTCAACAGTGCTCAGCACAAAGAGGCCTCAGGACATCACCCCTGAAGCAATCTGTGAATCAATAAGGCCGTCCATCTTTTGTAGCAATTCAAGTAGAGCCAAGAAACACACAGTGGCAGTACCTCTGGGCCACGCCATCAAAATGCTTCGTTGATACATGTGCATGTGTGTGTTTGTGTGTGTGACCATGGCTTGCACACAGGTGTGTGTGTGTGTGTGTGATTGCTGTGTATATTCCAAGAAGCTTAAGGTCCACTTTCCCCAGGGCAGACTCCTCATGCTGACAGAGGAAAGGCCTGTGAACAGCCCTAGCTTCCTTGTGTGGCCACATCCAACGCTGTGGAAATTCATGCTCTTTGTATTCTGTGCTCAATGTCTTCCTGGAATCACAGACTCCTCTCTGCAGCACACACCCTTACTCCTCCTGCCCAGTTCTGCCACTTGCCTTAAAGTGTAGTTCTGATGTCACCCTTGCTATGGAATTTTTCTGACCTGTACCACCCACCTAATGTCACCCCGAATTTAAAGACCCAGTATGATTATGATTGTTTTTCATACATGCTTGGTAGCTTGTACTCTTGTATTCTGTAGATGTGTGACGGTATTCATTTCTCTCACCACAATCACAAGCTCTGCGTGAGGTCCTAGGGCAGCTCTGGCACAGTGCTACAAACTGGCGGCTGAAACCACTCAGTTCCGGAGGCTGAATTCCAAGGACAAGGTGCTGACAGGATGGTTCCTCTAAGTGCTGACTGAGGTGTTCCTCGGCTGGAGGAAGTAGCACCTCCATCTCCGCCTTTGCCTGCACCATGTCTCCCTGGTGCGTGTCTGTCCAAATCTCCCCTCTCTCTAAAGGTGGCAGTCACTGGATTAGAGTGCTCCCTGCAACAGCATCACCACACTTAACTAATCACATGCACAAGGACCCCATCCAGAGCAAGCTTCTCAAGAGGAGGTCTTCCTTCCTCTCCTCCAGGCCCACAGTGCCCAGTCCAGCGCTGTCCACATTACAGAGAATTGAAGGACACGGCGTCCTCTGGGTCACGCATGTCTTCCCAGAGTATGGAACATAGTTAGTATTCCATAATGTGTTTTGGGCTACTCATTCCACAGTAAATTTCTTCCTACACGTTTACTGAAAGAAGGTCCTGGGGCCCTGATGGCATGCCATCGTGACTTAGGCCTCTGCCTAAGCTGTGCTTAGTTACCTTAACCTAAGGCCCAGCAATGTAGTCAGGAGCTAGGTCTGTCGGGGAGAGTACAAAAGATGAAACTGCAGAGGGAGAAACAGGGCTCTGGGCAGCCTTCACCTTGTTCAGAATGCAGAGACTCTCCTCCTGAGCAGGATCCCTGCACAGCCCTGGGGACACATTAATTCACGCACCTTCCTTGAGCTATTGCTCATCCATTTCTTTGAAAACCTCGTAGATCTCAGGCTTGTTGACTCCAGAAGTGAAATGTCAGATTTATTTTTAAACATTGTTGCCTTTCAAATTCATATTATTGACTTCCTTTTCAGAGTCCTGTGGAATACGCAATTCATATTCAAAATGCCTTCCGAGCCTGTGTCTCCCTCCAGCCCAGAGCTGGGTTTTGAAATGCTTTTGTGAGATGGCATTTCTTCTGTTACTCCCTGTCAAAGAGATTACTGAATCGCCTCCGGGATCATGTTTTCAGCACCACATAATTTTTATAGCCCTGGTTATGACTCTCTGTTTGCTGCCTAACTACCTGCCTGTTGGCCATCTTCACCTCCTTCAACTGCAAGTGAACTCTACAGGCAAACTGAACCTTGACCTTGGTTTGGGAAATGAGCAACAACTTTAAACAAATGAAGATATGCACTCAGTACAAAAGCCATTTTTTTTTTAACCATAAAAGCAAATTGGCTTAAATATATTAAATCTTAGAATGAAAATACGTAACACACTTGAGTAATTTTTATAATTTACACCCATCTATGTTATTTAATGATTTGATGAGAACAGCCAAGTAATAGGATGGTTAAGATTCAGAGTTCTACACTTATTAATTCTCAAGTATGAGTTCTTTCATTTAATGTACCAGAATTGCAAAATAATCCTTACTATAACCTTATTATAGAACAAATTTTTAGGAAAATGAAAAGACATATCTCACTGGGTCTGGTAAGTTCATGCATAAAACACTCACATACCACATCCGCAGTAACAGTTAACGGTACAATGCAGCCCTTGCAAAATTCTAGATGGCCAACTAAGAAAACGAATTACTGATTAAACATGGGGTTAAATGGAAGTCATTTGAGACTTTGATAAATTACTGTACGTTAAATATATTTTATTAAACTCATTCTTTTTTTTATAGATTTGGGCTATAAATTCACCAAGCTAATATAAGGTGTTTCAAAAAACTATTTTTCTGCTGGATTTTAAAGAACTTCTCATTAGCAGTGATTCCATTCAAATGGACACGGCTATGCCTTGCAAGGATTTCTCTCTTGGTAAATGTAACATGCCTCTGTTGGCCTGGGTCTTGCTGTTTTTGAAACAGCTGGGTTTTGTTTGTCAAAAACTCAGTAAGATCAAATAAATTGATTTACAATGTAGATTAAAAGATATAAAAATGAGTTCTTACTGATATGTTCTGAAACACAAATTTCTGTTGCAAAATGCATCTTTTAAGTGTTTTCTTTTGCTTTCATTGATTCAACATGAAAGGTAACCAGGAGAACAATTCTACTTATTTCATGATGTCAAATGAGTTCCTCCAACACAACAAATGATGTAATACAACTGATAATTCTGAAAAGTGATTAGGAGAGGTAGGCCCTCTTTGGGGGGCTGAATATTCTATCTAGTTTTCATCTGAATGTAAGATCCTACACTATTAATTCTTAAATATTCTAACAGAATAAATCTTACTCTATTTCTGGCTCTTCCTTTTTATTTATCATTGGTTTTTCAATCAGGATTCCTGATGGCTCTCAACAGTGAAGAAACTTATGTTTTTCCTAAAATAATTAAATTTTTAATTTTTGCTGTCTCTTAAAACTTTTGTACCTGACAATGATGAATTTTTCCGGAGTTTCTGGAAAATAACCAAGGTTAAGAAAGCTCTCTTCCCTTTTATTTCCTGAAATCCTCCACGGTTGGCTTTCCAGGAAGTGATAGCATTAAAAGCCTTCTTCCTCTTCATATCACCTTCTTCCAAGACCCCCTTCTTTTACAAAACTCTACGTTTTCTCCCTGCCTTTGACTTGTTGCTGTTAATGAATACCTCTCTGTTACACTGACCTGAATACAATCATTTTCTTGATTCTCTGGTGTTTTTCCTGTCATAGTCTGTGTGCCACGACACAGATGGAATCACACCTCCTCTTTGGACAATTCGCTCTACCAATGATGAGACCTGTGAGGCCCTAGTTCTCCACTTTCCCTGGGGAATCCACCTGTGGCATGTTCCCTGGACACTTGCCCATGGAGATGATATTGATTCTGTTTATTTGCTTGATCATAGATGTTGAAATCTTTGACCTCCCTGGTCTGATCACCTCTGGTCTGATCACTTGGCCATCATTATAAATGAACTCAGGGTTTGCAGAGATCTTTTCTCTAAATAATCTTGTTTGTTTGCTTTCTCTATTTTAATATTTTGTCTACTTTGAGATCTCAACTGAAAATTCATTGCTGGAGAAAGAATAACTGTTTTGATACAAACCAATTAGTTTTGCTTCTGTGCTTATACTTAAAACATGGCTGAAATTTCAGAACTGAAGCTGTAAATTTTCTCTTTCTCTCCGTTTCTCTGTGCTTGTATTTTTGAAGTTAAGCTCTTTGCCTCCCATGGTATGTATGTGATATGTTCCTAAGTGGTATTACCAACCTAAATTTTAAATCTCTTAATAGAGTTCTATTCTGATTGGCTTAAAGATAAGTAAATGTTTATGTAAATGGCATGTTTCTAAATTCTAAAAAATTAAAAATTTAAATTCTAAACAATGTACTTAATATACTTAAACAGAAAAAAATCATGTCTTAATAATTCTAGTTCATGTAATTTATGTAAACATTTGGCAAAGGAAACTAGTTAAATATATTGGTTTGAATAACAACATGTATGGGTTCTCTGAGTTATCAGCGCTAAGTATAATGCAAGCTCACGTTTTAATATTACTTGAGTATGTTCTTTCTAAACTTAAGAGTGGTACTAGCTGAAGGATTTACCATTCCTTAATACTTCTTAAATATTTCCACCAAGTATTTAAGAAAATGTAAATTCATGTATTCAATAATCAAATCAGAATCAGATCATTATTACAACAAACTTTATTTCAACAGTAATTATGTTCCCAAATATGTCATCTTGAAGATAATTTCCAAGATCTTTAGATAATTTAAAACCTTGGAACAATAATAAAGTGTGCTAATTAATGGATCTTTTGTAGATAATATCGGTTTGAGAGTGGCAAAATGCTAAAAATTAATTATCAATCATGATTTTAAGTATACATGCCTTTTTCCTCTCTGTTTTTTATACACCACAGAGAAGCTATATTTATCTGCATCTGCTCATGAACCTGCTCACTTTTGCCACTTGGAGAAGTTGTACTATGAGAGATGTTTTTGCCTATAAAAAGTTGAGGACATGTATTTACAGGCACTACAAACCCGTGGCAGAGCCCTGACACGTGCCACTGATAGTTTGGACTCAGTCACCTGTTGCTTCATCTGTGAAATAGTAGTTACTAAGGTGAAAACACAATCCACATGTGTGAGTCTCAGAAGTAGTAACAGATGTGGTAAAAGTCCAACATTGTACACAGGATATGCTGGATCAGATTTTGCTAATGATAAAGACGGAGATTTTTGCCCTATGGTAAAATGATTTGTTCCAGAATGGGGGAAAAAAAGTACAGGACAAAAACTAAATGAATATAAGTTGAAAAGTGTCTCAGGAAAACAATGTTGGCAGTCGAGGTCATGACTGGCTAAGACTTGTTCAATTTATAGATAGGTATTTCAAGTTAGAGTTTGAACATTAAATACTATTTTGACGCAAAACTAGAATTTTGTTATCTCTCTGTTTTAGTAACATTTTCTCAAATTATTAGTATTTTCATAGGAAGCTGTTGGAGAAACAATATCTGTGGTTTATAATGACTGTTTATGACCTTGGTTATTTCTCACTGATGGAGGAGCTAAGGGTCTGTGTAATCCAGTCAGTTCTCCTCTTACCTTTGAAATATTTTGTTGTCGTTTTGGTTAAGTGTTACTCAGTAATGCATGATCCTTTCTTATTCATTCAAATCTCCTGACAACTTTTTGATATTTTGCCTTCCCCAAATTGAGTCTTTTTTTTTCCATCAAAGCAGTCTTTGAGATTCATATTTCCCAGATGACTTCTAGGGAATCATAAAGAATTTTCCTTTCATCTTATGAGAAGAAAGGTGCTACAGATAATCAATTTATCGCTACCTTACCACTGGCAATCACATGGGAAGCATCATAAAAACCTTGCCCAGGTAGGATTAGTAAGGCAAAATGGTACTGCAGCAATATCTCCGAAGTTGTGTGCTGTCTGGGATTCCTGTGAGATGTGCCCACATGCTTACTGTCCATCATAGCTTCCATTTGTCAGAGTCTTGCTGCTGCTTTGCCTGGCTTAGACAACAGCACTAGAGTCTGGTCAGACATCATTCATGCTGATTGGATCCAAATTTTACTTCTTTGATTCAAATCTAATATTTTCTAAGCTAATGGGTTTTGCTTCTAAGCGAATGGTCTCCATTTAGGGATTTCCACTACTTTTTTATGGAATTTTAACTATATCTAAATGTTGAAGACCTACTCTAGAAGTACATCACCTTCTGACTCACTATTCTTGATATATTTGTTATGGTTTAGATATTAAGTATCTCCCAAAAGCTCTTGTGTGACATAATGCAAGAAGGTCTAGAGCTGAAAGGACTGGGTTCTGAGGGCTATAACCTCGTCAGCACATCAGTCTCCTGGTAGGGATTAACTGGTTGGGAACTTAGGCAGACAGGGTGTAGCTGGAGGAGGTGGGTTGATAGGGGTATGCCCTATGGTTTCTGTTCTGTAGGTGAGGGATGGTCTCTCTTTATCTGCTCTCTGAGTCCTTGGTCTCAGGTGTTTTCCTCTGTTACACCCTCCCACCATGATGTCCTGCCTCTCCTCACACCCAAGGAACAGAGCCATCTGCCTATGGGCGGAGACTTCCTAAACTGTGAGTCCCAAAGTAAGTTTTTCTCCTCTAAATCATTCTTTTCAATCTTGTCATGTCAGCAATGAGAAAAGCTGACTAAAACAATACTCTAATTATAAACTTAATATAGTTCTGTTATATTATGTTTTAGGATTGATTTATAAAAGTTTTTTTTAATTTAATTTTTTTTTTTTTAGTTGTTGATGAACCTTTATCTTATTTATTTATATGGGATGCTAAGAATCGAACCCAGGCCTCTCACATGTCAGGCAAGTGCGCTAAAGCTAAGCTCCAGCCCCAGCCACTATGGAAGTTTTTTGTATGTAAAGAACCTGTCATCCATTTTTATTAGTTAGGTATGATATTGCCTCTTTTTTAAGATAGAGATAATCATTATGTTTATAAGTATTTTGTGGTTATCAAATCTTTTTGGATTGATTTTAATATCCTATTTTGCAAGCTACAAGAATGACCCAATTTCCTTGCCCATTGAATTATTCTGGAAATGAGCTATCATAAGATCTTTCACTTTTGAAAACTAACAACAATAAATTAACCATAGCCATTCTAAGTCTTTGGTTATTTACAGATGGTTTCCATTTTTTTTTCCCCTGAGGCTTCTTTGAAAGTTCTCATAATCAGCTGATCCAGAGGCTGGTCTTCAGCAATGGAGACCATTCCCAGAGTCCTGTGGAACAGCAAGCTCTTTGGGAGGTATGCTTGGCCAGAGGCTTCCAAAGGCATCCTTTAAGCTGCTTGGACACTCTACCATAAAATTGGATTGTTGAACTCCTTCAAAACTCTAGGTGAGAAGCAGATGGATTCATGAGATAGTTAATCCAAGATCAAGTGAAAAGAAAATGAATTATGCAGGATTGAGGAAGTGAAAAGAGATGGTTATGGGTTTGTTTATAGTATTATTGATGTTTGGATTTTCTATTTTGATGATACATAAAAAAATCCTTTCTCCTGAAATGATCTATCACTCAAAACAACTTTGGAGACTCTACTTTGTAAATTGAAATGAAATATTTTTCTTCCTGAATTTTTCAGAATCCTGAAAACTCTTAAATGTTCTTATTTTCATAGCAATATAGTTGCATGCATACATTCATATTATGTAATGTAGTTATTTGCATGTCCTTGTTAAAAGAACATATTTAGAAACATTGGTTATACAACCAAGGTCTTGCCTGGAATGTCACATTTAAGAAGGATGTTCTTTTAATCAGATGCAACTAGACATTTTAAGAAACTAAGATTGACTTTGTGAAGTCAATGTTTACAAAGCCTTCTTAGAAAACTGACCCAGTACTGGTTACAAGGTTCCTAGCCTAATAGGTGGTTAAGAAAAGTGGCTTACAGAAGGCTCAGGAATCTTAAGATATTAGGGGAACTCAAGAAGAGAGTAATTAGCTCAAGTTTCTAGTGTTGAATTCTCACTTTTTTATCCTATCCTTCCTAAAGCAGCTTTTAAAGTTCAATCTGAGATTCCTCATAAAATTCCACCAAAGGAGGCATAAGAAGGCCTATGTGGTTAATCACCCTTCTTGATGCAACTATGTAAATAATCAGGCCAAATCTGAAGACACCAGCCTTATTTTGTGAGTAAGAATGATCTTTTTTTGAGATTACTTTTGATCCAATGGCCTTAAGGAGAAATTATCTGTCTCAATGGAAAACTCATCAGCTATAGCCCCATGTTTCTGGGTTATCAGATTCTATTTTTGTCTTAGACTCATGTTAAAGTTCTTTGAATATTAAAGGTAACTAACAGATATACAAACTCTTGTCTTATAATTAGTTATTCGACTTTTGCCTTCACTGTGGAAAAAAAAAACTGGTTTTGGTATTTAAGTACTTACTAGGCTGAATCTTGCTACTTTGCCTTATTTGGCAACCATTTCCAAATTTTCTATTTTTCCCCATTTTCTTCAATACCACGTTTCAAACTACTAGATGGTAGTTTCATCCAAACCACCATTTTGGAACTTTCTCACCTGATTCAAAGTCACCAAAGAATACATCCCGACTGCCCAAACCTCTGTGGGTTGCTTGCTTGCCTGGCAGGTGGTGCCTGTCCCCAGGTTCTGAAAAAGCTGTTTGTCTTATAAAACTTCAAAGCCCTCATCAAAGCTGAAACCACCAATGGCCAGTATTCTCTGTGGGACAGCTGCTGCTCAGGTCACCATGACAGTGTGGAGAAATGCCAGGAGATGCATCGAGGTGACCAAGACCTGAAAACACCACTGAGAATGCTGGCATCCTGGATTTGGGAAGCTCAGAGGGTGCCATCCGACCAGGATTTCCTAGAGTAGCCTCTGGGATTCCACTGCATTGACTATTCCCGGAAGTTGACTCCTGTATCCTTATTTTAATACAACATTTTGTATATGTTTCTTCTTTTCTTTTTAGAAATATATTTTATATAAATACCTAAACTCCATGATCCTAGGACACCTGGACTTTTCCCTGTGCCTCATGATAAATGGTTCAACTGGTTTTGCAAGAACAGCCACAACAAGAGCCCACTAGAGACTGCCTAAGTGCAGGAGGCCTAAGATGTGCTCTGCATGGTCCCAGACTCACTGGATAAACAAGAGGACTTACTATGATGGACTTCGGAAGACAACCATTGTTAGGAACTTCCCTCATCCTCTTTTGTTCAGGAAGGTGGGTAATCACGAAGGACCATCCTGCCCTTGCTTCTAGAGGCAAGACCCATCGTTTCCCTGTTTTCTTCCTTTATAATGCCCTTGCTTGCTAAAAGCAAGTTTTCCCCCTCTTCTCTGAGATGTCTCATGTCCTATTGTGATATCCTAATTGAAACTCTCTCCTGATCTCCTGAGTTATCTAATGCATTGCTGCCTTCACATGCCACAGTATCATTATAAAGGCTAAAATTCGGTGAGATAGCTTATGGTTTCCATCCTTCCATGATTTTACAGGTGTCCATGCTGGTAAATACATCTTGAAATATTTATTTTCATTCTGTTTTATTCATATATATATATATATATATATATATACACACAGAGAGAGAGAGAGAGAGAATCATATATAGACACAAAACCATCTATATAAAATATAATTTTTACATTCCACACTATTTAAGCCTGGGGAAATAAAAACTTTAATAATAGGTTGTCAAATACCAAAAGAAGGTAGTATTAAATCCTGTTAGGCTGGTGTAAGGGGCAAATGGAAATTGAAAGCAGTTTTAGAAAAAATATGATATTTTTAAAAATAAAGAAAACAATTTTTTTTTTCCTGCTTGAGAGTTATATCAAGAAAGTAGAGGTGCTCTGGAACCTCTGGGTGAAGTCCTATTGATTACCAGGAGAGTTTTTACACCCTTTCTTAAGGATATGGGGATGATTTTGAAAGCACATTTTCTAATTCATCTAAAGAGATTCCCTTAAAATCTGCTGTAAAATATCAGCCAGGACTCTGCCTGTCAGAGGGATGACAAGCAGATACAGGGTCTGAAAAGGGACATGCAGCTGCGCCACATCACCTCCCGTGCTTAGCGCCTGTCCCCTGCCTAGTTAGCTCTGAGGGTCACTGGGCTATGAGGGAGGCTCCCAGGGGGTAGCAGCCAGGACTCTCTCCCTCTCCAGATCAGGACCTGCCTGTTCCTGAATCATGGCCCCCAGCTGTCTTGGACTTGCACCTGTCTCTAATGAACAGCTCTTGGACATGATAACACTTGATTGGACTCTTTGCAGCCAAAAAGAAACATTCCTGCTCCTGAACACTTCTTCTTTTCTGTCAAATTTCCAGTGGTTTGGGGGTAACTATTATTATTTTTTAATTAAAGGATTTTCTTAATTATTTTATGTATATCTATATAAATTCACAGTCTTGCTCCAATTTCGCTATTTAAAAAAAACTTTTAAAATCTCATAACTTTTTTACGTGGATTCTATTTCAAACCCCCTGTTTTATTCATAGGGCTAATTCAGAGCTATCCAGGATTACTGAAATCAAGTTAGGTGACTGATTCCCAGAGGACAGAGACTGTCCTGATCAAGCCAGCAGGTCTGGTTCCCCCCCACCCCCCTCCCTGGTGCCCTTCTGTTCTGTAACAGCACGAACATGGGGTCCTTCAGTTGGTGTCATTATCTGGTGAAGTCCAAAGGTGATCATTAGGCATCTCTCCCATTATGAAGTGGTAACTCAGAACTTTGCAACTACTGCTATTTCTCTTCATTTCCTTAGAAAGCAGTTTTTTAGTTACATTGTGGGTTTTTTTTATTCCTTTCAACATTTAAGTTTGTGAAATATTATATATATGAAATATTATATATAAACATTATATGTATATAATGTTATATTTTTATATAAGAAAGGGGCAAAAATGTAAATGTTTTACATATTGACAAACTAAATTGAATTAAAATGAAATAAAATCAATACCTAAATAAGGAAATAAACCTAACAAATGATGTTAAAGTTAGTGAAATAAACATATGTAGCAAGGAAAAATTATAAACAATGTGGGAACATCCAGGCTCTGAATCCATGATCATAAATGTGCAAAGATGAGCAGAACTACAAATACTAACATTAAACTTCGACTTCATTTTGCACTTTGTCAGTAGCAATAGTGTTGAGATGATTTTTTGAACTATTGTAGTTTTATTTGTAGTTTTATCTGAGGATGAAAAAATTCAATAATTATGTTAAAGATGTTGGAGGTCTATTTTGTGTTTGTTTTTAGGAGAAAATATTACAGTACACAAATGAGGGACAACATGTAAAAAACATACAGTGCTAAACTTGAACTGGAAATACTTTTATGAACTCGTGATTTAATTTCCAAAAGTAAGTCCCTCTTGCTGGGCATGGTGGTGCACACCTGTAATCCCAGCAGCTCAGGATGTTGGGGCAGGAGTCTCTCAAGTTCAAAGCCAGTCTCAACCACTTAGCAAGATCCTGTTTCTAAATAAAATATAAACAGAGCTAGGGATGTGGCTCAGTAGTTAAGCACCCCTGGGTTCAATTCCTGGTACCAAAAAAAAGTAAGGCCCTCTTAACTCTGTCCTTGGAGAAGACCTAGAAGCAATGCAGGTGGAAGTGTGATGAGCAATAGTGCCCGCAGGAAATGGGCTGTAAATAACAATCCCTGCTAAGACACCAGGATCCCCAGAGACAGGGAGGTTCCCCGGCCTGCTGCAGGACACGCACCCATCACCAGGGGCACGTGTGGTCACAGAAACAGGCAGCTCTCCACCATCAAGCAATGAGGCCTGAAAGCTGTGGACACCGGCTGATAGCCAGGGTTGCAGGAATTGTCTTATGAAGCCTATGATCTGCATACAGACAACAACATGGCATTCCCATGAGACAGGGGCGAGACATCCAGAAGCGGCACTGAGAACAACATTTTGGGGCAATATTGGGTATAATAAGCATGTCACATATTTCTCTGCAAAGGGATAAAGAAACAAATAAGCTTCTTCTGTTAAAAAAAAAAAAAAAAAAAAACAACCCTGCACAATATGATACCAAATAGATTCCTTTTATTTTAAAGGGTTATTTACAGAAGAGTTCTGGCTATGACATGGAAGGAGGAAAAAATGGTCATTTTGCAAATCTGGTAAAGTTTATCAAAAACAAAATGAAAGGTCTGAGTTGGGGTTTTGTGGGACAGGGACCAGCCTGTCTCCAGCGAGACCCCAGAACAATCCCAGCATCACTAGATGTAGGCCAATGTTCGAACTCAGGCATGATTCACAAGGAAGCACATCGCCGCCTACGAAGCCTTCCTCTGAAGCCGCGGAGCTAACTTTAACCCGTGAGTAAAGCAGAGAGCACCGCAAGTTAAACACCCCAGGACTCGGACAGGCCGAGGTGTGGGCACATTTCCAGGGCAGTCGGGGTTCTGCAACACAGCAGCGCCAGGTAGTGTAGGCGCCAGGGTGAGCCTGTGGGATTAACTACATTGTAGGGACAATTTAAAAAGACAAGGGCCATACTCCTTGGATCCCAATTCAAACAAACCCATCCTAAAATGATTTTTTTAAACTGAAAATCTATTGTGAATTTGGTACTCAGTGTGCTGTGGAATTGTCATGAATAGATGGAGTGACACCTCCTCATGGTTTATTGCATTAGGTGTGGCGTTTGCCTTAGATGTGACAGTGGCATTTGTCTAAAGATGTGTGATAAAATATGGAAATGGCATTCAGAATGACTCAGCAAAGAAAAATTTAAAAATAAAAAGTATGCAAGATGAAGCAAATTTAGCAAAATCTAGAAAATGGTTGTATCTGAGTGATAGGTATTTGGAAATGCATCGTACTATTCTCTCCTTTTGCAATCTGGAAGCTTTTCATAATATTTTAAAAGTCAGTGTCCTCTGGTTAGATGAGCTCTTCCACAATATGCCCATTACATACTGGAAGGTGCGACACTCATTATAATGTACCCAGTATGTTGATCTGTCCTAGTATCTTATGTGACTGGCGATTGGCAACAACTGTTTGGATGCCTCCAAAGCAAATCACAACCAGCATGATAACAACCCAAACAAGACTCCCTCGTTAGTTTTAAATTCCTTGATTTCCTCTATTCCTTTCTTTTTAAAAATTGCATCAGGAGCGAAGAGCTACCTTTGACAGAAACTCCAAAGTTCTCATTACTACTTTTTTCTCTTCCAATTTCTGGATCTAATTTTTTAAAAAAATACACCATGAAATTCTACTTATTTTATCCATAAATATATCTAAAAATCACTCACTTTGACAATTCTCTCATTTCCCAAATCTTCTCTTTATCAATTATAATCTGCTTCTTATAAGACGCCAGAACATATTTTCAAGAACAAAACTCTGAAAACTTTCCCACTTCTCTCAGAACAAACACTGAAACTCTTGTGCCCTGTAGGGTGTGAGATGGAGCCCTTGGTCTTTCTGCCCAGCTTTCAGCCACAGAAAGCCTCTCTGTTCCTTGAATGAGTGGCATTCTTCCTCCTGCAGGGACTTTGCACAAGCTCTCTGTCTTGAATACTCCCCACAATCTTCCTATATTTGAGTTGGACTCATGGCTCAGAGTCACCTGTATATTTTCTCAGCAGAGCACAATTTTATCCCCAGGATTAGATCAGATGTCCACAATATAGTCAGAGATTCACCTTCTCTTCCTTCTCAGAACCTATCACTCGTTTTATTTTGTGTGTGTGATTGTAAACATTTCTTCACTGACCCTGAACTTGAACTTCTAGAACTGCATGGACAATAGTGGTTTTCTGCTCACTTCTGTATCAGCTATGCTCACACAGTGATCGATGCACAGCATTGAAAGAAAAAATATATTTCTTTAATGTAGAAGCGATTCGTAAGTGAATAAATCTGACAATGATACAATTAATGTGTATTAACTTCTTGTCTCTTACAACAACTGCTGAAGATGTTTTCAGTTATTTGGGTGTGTGTGAGGATCTGCTGTGATAGTGCAGTTCAATTTCATAGCTTTAAACTGAGCACAGTGTAAGCCTGTAATCCCAGCCACTAGGAGGCTGAGGCAGGAGAATCTCAAGTTCTAGACCAGCCTCAGCAACTTAGCAAGACTTTGTCTCCAAGTAAAAAATAAAAAGGGCTGGGATGTAGCTCAGTAGGAGAGTGCCCTTGGGTTCAATCCCCAGTACCAAAATAATAAAAATAACACTATTAATACTACTACTGCTAATGATGATGATGATGATGATGATGATGATGATGATAATTTCCACATCTTCAGCCTCCAATTCAGCCTTTAATTTCAGCTCCTGGCTTGATGTCACTTCCTGTCTTTGCAGTCCCATGAAAGAAACTGTCTTTATAGTGTCCCCAGTTGAAAAGACCACTGAAGAAAGACACTGGAATATATGTCAGCCATAATGTCTAAAGAGTTCCCGCATATTCACAAATATTTACTTTTAAACTTCTTATTTTTTGCAAAAAAAAAAAAAACTGGTATAATGAATTGGCTTTATAAAGAAGAATAAGAAACAACCTCTGTCCTCGAGAAGTTGCCATCTGTCACTTCTCCTGAAACCATATTTTTATTATTATTAGGCAACAATGCCACAGCCCAGATTTTAAAAACTATTTATAATATTGATGATGGTAGAATTTCAGGATCAACTCAAGTTCGTTTGGAGCTATCTGCGTGATAGCTTTATCTCAGAGAAGAGTGTTCCCTGGGCTATGCACTTACCTGAAAAGCATTCTTGGAAGTCTGGTTCGTGGCCCAGGGGGAGGGGAGTCAGCACATGGGCATCTCCATTGCATGATCCACCAAGAAGTCCCAAGATGGGACCAGGGCTCTGCTCAGTCAGGACTTCAGTTCCGAACCCCAGGGCTGCTCCTCCTCCTTCAACGAGGGGGCTTCTGGCCCTGCAGGTCTGATTTGTCTGTGTGGTCCCTTATGGAAAGGAACTCAGGCAGGCTGTGCTCTTGGGTGTCTAGATTTTCCACTCCACACTATTTTTGTGAGATTCACCTGTGTCATTGCATGCATTTGATTTATACTCATTTTTGTAGAGTATTTCATCTGTAAAAGTATAAATATTCAAAACATGGACACAAAACCATGCAAAAAAAAAACCAAAACTATGTTGAAGAATAGAAATGAAAACGTCAAAATCCGGATGCTATTTGACTATGTATTTTTCTTAAGCAAATGTATAGAATAATTTATGGAATGGATGTTTTTCTAGGAATGTTTTTAAAAGAAAAGCTCTCAGAAAACATTATTTATGTTGGAATTTTATACTATTATTTTAGGGGGTGTTGCAATATTATTTTTTGTAAGAAGCTATTTCTGATTGGCAGGCCCTAACGGGAGTCAGCTTTGCTCAAACACGATTTTAAAAAGGGAATTGTGAATCCTGGTTTTGTCCACATACTGGCATCTTGAGATTATCAGTTATTGTCCACTGATTCTCAGAATTCTCCTAAAAATTCATAGGCCTTGAGGCCCTGGGGAGGATACTTAGGCCGAGGACTCTATACTGATAACCAAAGAATGCATTTAGAAGGGGGGAACCCACCCTGAAAAATACTTCAGGACCAAGGCTGCACATGTTCATTATCACCGTGTTGTCATTCATAAGAGCAGAGTTCACTGACTTTTTGTACTATAAATGTTTAAAGTTCAAACTTTCGGATAAAAATCGATCTGCTCCACATATTTATAGATCTAGCTATTGTTGTCTTATTTTGCACAGAAATTAACTAATTGTTTTTTGCCAGTATGTTTTGCAAAATGCTCAAGGTCGAGTCTTCACTGCCAGGACCCTCTCAGCATGGTTCTGAAGGTACCACTTTCTTCGCACTTTGGGATATCTTTGAAGTATCTCTTCCAGTAACATAAAAAATATGATTTAGTAGTCTCTGAGTTTTTGATCAAAATAATGCTGCCTAGTGAAATGGAGCTGGCTACCCAGACTTGCCATAGGCCCCACTACTCTGGGCCTGGACGTGCACACCTTGGCACACAATGTAAGGCTCTGTATCACCACCGGTTTGAAGGTCTTAATATTTGAGGAGATTGCCCTGGATTTCACTTGATGCTGGGACCTGCAAATTACAGAGCTAGTCCTGATTTAAACAGAAAATGAAAAAGTGTTTGCAGTGGTGAAGTTTCCCAAGAGGCAGGCTCAGTGTGCAATTTAGAGCAAGGATGTTTATTAAGGAGGACCCCTGGGATCTGTACCTGTGGGCCTGAGGGGAAGGAGGCAAAGCAGAGCAGAGGGAGAGACTGAGCCTCCTTCAGGACCCACCAAGCCACAGCTGGCATCTCAGGCTCTCAGGAGCTAGAAAGGACCTTCTAAGTTGTCCAGAGCTAGACTGACCTTTTGGTTTCCTTCCCCTGCAGGAGTAAATGATTGTATTTGGGCTGCCCCAGAAGAACAGTGGACTCAGTCCCAAAGGGACTGAGCACCAAAGATTGTTTTAGGAGTGTTTGCAGCACCCAGGGCACATGGTCCTTCATATCACGGAGTCCAGGGCAGCACGACTCTTGTGTTCCCAACTTGCAAACAAGTCTGTGATCATCTTCAAACATCCTCTGAGATCTAGCAATAAGCCCCTTCATCACTGTGCAACCATTTCTTACCTGTTGTCTTACAGGTTGCTATTCTTGCTGTTGCTTCTTAACTTGTGTGAAGTCTTTAAGGGCTTATCCACATTCTTTGTTATCTTTCCTCTAGCCTGTGCATGGATCTATGTGTTGGTTAGATGTCTGTCCTTAAAAATTCAGCCCATGCAATGGAACTAGACAAATCTAATTGAAGTGAAATTGAATACATGGCCTTGACCTCATTAATATGCCTTGTGGACCAAACAAAATGAGCCCACTTGCCTTACTAAACTAGGTTGTTCCAGCCACAGACAAAGCATTCACTATATTTACAGTGTGCCTTAAAAAGCCAAGTAAATTTAAAAAATAATCCATTGGCTACCCATTTTAGCAAAACAAAATCAGCAACTTGCAATATATTAACAACAAAACAAACCAATAAGTGCTTAAATATTTCAACTGTAAAGGCAACAGAGCAGAAATCAAAGTGTAAGATAATTGTTACACTTTGATTTTCTTTTAAAAGTCAGAGCCAACGTTAAACAAAAACACACAATCAAAACTTAAAAGCATTTGCTAGAATCTTAAACTCTCAAAATTAGAAGTGGTATTAGAATCTCACTGAGATACTTTTTTACAAAAAAAAAAAAGCAAGCAAAGAAGATGAGAAAAAGATAGTTTTTTAATTTAAGAGGAAGGTAAGGGCTGGGATTGTAGTGCAATGGCAGAACACTTACCTAGCTCATGTGAGGCACTGAGTTCTGATTCTCAGCATCACATAAAAATAAATTAATAAAAATAAAAGTATTATGTCCATCTACAACTAAAAAAAAAAGAGAGAGAGATAAAGGTAAACAAGCAATTCCCTAACCACTGCATGGTAGACAGAGAGGATAAAGAAGGACCACTTTCTGAAATCTTTTCAGAGGTATTGGGTGGGCAGGAGGCAGAAACTTTTACTTTGGTTTTATGCTCCCTAGTGATTCAATTCACTTTTAAGCCTTTGAAATTGAAAGCTCTCCCAAAATATCTCAATATTAGCAAATTCAGAGTTCCCAACTTTCTCAGAGCCCGTCAATATTTCCCCAGCAGCTCCACTTCGTTTTCTTTAGGATTATGAAAATGTTGGTTAGGTACCATTAGATAATGGATACTCTAGATCACGAATGATTAGAGAATACATAATTAAATGATTTCATCCTTTAGATAAAGAACTAAACACAAAGTATGGGAAGGCTGCTGCATTGATGCTTGCTCCCATCAACCTTAGTTTTTAGAATAAACAGCTCCAAATAGCTCTACGTATTTTGCATACCTCCATTTTTAATAGGGATTTCAGAGATACTGAGAATCCATCTGAACCAATCCACCTGTCTTCTAAGCAGAAGAATCAATCTGGAAGTTATAAAATGAGTGGCTACAGTGCTATTACTTGAAAAGGGAAAATAACGTTTAATATGATAAAATTTTAGATATATTTTAAGTGTCTGACGAATCTCAGAAGCTGATAATGTTTGAATTTCATTACTGCTGGTTCATATTCTAAGATTTTATACTTGATAAAGTTGCAAATCCTCTAGAGGACTGTATTCCAGCTCGATTATCAATTTTTACACCACGGGATAAATTATCATGTGGCTTCTAGATAGGAAACTGCACAGATGAAGGGAGGGGGCTTCCGTGGGCCCAGAAAGGACTCTTGCATGAGGAAGCACGGGAAACACTGGCATGAGCCCTGCCTTAGTCTAGCATTGCAACAATCTCCCAATGGCCTTCTTCTTGCTTATCTCTCCCGTTAACACTGTTGACTCTGAAGTGAGGGAAATTTTAACCTCATTTCCCCAGCAGAGCAGCTGGTTAAAATAAACTCTCAACCAAGGATTATAAAAAGAAAGGCTGATTGGTGAAAATCTACTCCCCCAACACACACACACACACACACACAGTCAATTTTAGTATTTAGGTGAGAAAATTGAGACCCCAACAGTTACCTGACTCTTGGAAGGACGCTCTGCGTTGACCTGTGTCAGCAATTGGCAGCTCCGGGTATGCAGCCTGGTATTCTGTTAAAGCCACTCCTGTTCCCCCTTGGCAATCACTGAAACTCTCTTGGATTATTTTGCCATTTTCTTTCCCCTAGACCTGAAGGACAACAATTGTTTCTTCCACTGTATTCAAACATAACCATGAACACATTCATATGCTGAAATTAATACAAGCCACATGCATGCTGTGTGTGGAGTCCTCACTGAATTCTCAAGCACAAAATTGTGAGAGAGCTTATTAAGCTATTTCTGCTTTAAAACTAAAATCCTTAGAGTAACTAAGAAAAGTCATTGCCTACCTAACAACAGCATACTTGTTACTCTCTGGGAGGAAGTCAATAGCCTGTGCTTCTCAGCTGAGGCATGAACACACCAACAAGGAGATTAGATGTTTTCAAAGCCACAGTGAAGGAACTCCTCAATTTTTTTATTTTTATTTTTTTTTTTTTTAGAAATATGAGCATTCCTATTTTGTACAGTTGGAAAATTCTACAGTAGTCTCATTTGCCTCCTATTGGAATTGATCCACTCTAGTATTACTTATGGCAGTTGAGTTTTGGGAAAAAAAATAAAAGGCATAACCAGAAAGTCACTTCTAAAAGTTTTGATCACCATCATTGATTCCAATGATGTGATGCCAATGAACTTTTCTGAGGTTATAGATTAAAATATTGCAACCAGATGAAGTAGATATTGTATAAGTATTAAATAAGAAAGGCTAGTATATTTTTAAAAAAAATTATTTCTATTAATCTGAACCAGTATAATTATTGTTTTTAAAATCTATTGCAAATTCAGAAAGCACGTTTTGGAATTGTGTACTTGGAAAACATGAAAAAGGCTAACTCTGCATCCTCTACCCATGGATGTCACTGAAAAAAAATATGGAAAATGACAGTGAAATGTCCTGGTACAAATCTGGGATAAGAAGATATTACTATACAGATAGAATCTTAGACCCTTCAATGGCCAAAATTCAACCCTCATACCAAATCTTCTCAAAATTCCTCAAGAGCTCTAGAGCTGCAAATATTCCTCTGAAATTCTTTGAGGAAACACAGTGGCAACTTGGACAAAGTGAAGCATTACAAGAGGTGCAAGGGAGGCAGTTTGAATCAGTAGTACACAAGTATTCACATCACATTTTAAGGGGATGCTGTCATCAGATCATCTTTTCACAGTGCTAAAATACTCCTTTCTGAACTAAAATGAGATTGAATTCCAGTTTACCTAATTTGCTTCTTTCCCACCAGCCTATCATCTCTGTTCATTCCTAATTTAGAGACCACTTTTAATTAATAATTGAAGATGATCAAGAGTTACTAAGTGGTCTTTCATAGTTGAAAAATTAAAATGGTAGATTATGAGA
This sequence comes from Marmota marmota marmota, assembly GCF_001458135.2. Taxonomy (NCBI): domain Eukaryota; kingdom Metazoa; phylum Chordata; class Mammalia; order Rodentia; family Sciuridae; genus Marmota; species Marmota marmota. Next base: position 5,966,074 of record NW_025999991.1, read on the forward strand.
AAATTAAAATAATCTAGGGCTCATTCTGTTCAGCATTTACAATATTTAGATATGTAAGCTGCATGCAATTCATCAATCAGTGAAGCTCTGAAGGGTAATCAGCTCTAAGTTATTCATACAAATTATAGATGACAGTGGGAACTTTAGGTCAGGACTCTGCTCCTTCAGAAGGAAATGTTTTGTCTTGCTTGTTTTCAATACACAAATTTATCTCTGAAAAAAACTTAGTGACTTAAAAGTACTTTTTAAAATTTGGAGTCCAAGAATAAATGTAAAAAGCTTTTGTTCCTACCATAGAATATGTGAACTATCTGGAACCACCCTGACTGGTATAGTTATGCTTTATAAACAAGGTGTCCTCCCATCCTATTTTCATTTTCTGCTTTTAGATCCTCGTCTCCCATCTCTCCACCATCACCTTGTTCCTTTACTCTCTCCTTGGACGTCACCTGATTATGCCACACACCTGCTCTAAGAATACTGGGTCTGATCACAGTGAAGTACAAGCTCCTCAAGGAGAAGAAGTAAACATACCTGTCCCTATTCTCTTTAGGTCCTCTTTCAGCTTGCCCACAGAATGTTCCAGACCTTCTCTGCACTGCGGGAGTGTGTAGCTTAGACCTTACAAGCAGGAAGAGCTCACAGGATCTGCTCCTCTGCAGTCTGTTGCTCCAAGGCTGGAAGCTCCCTGGAGGGCAGGTGCATATCCCAGCACTTGGCGTGGTGCTCCAGTACAACTTGAGTCAATTAATGGACAAATAAGCAAATAAACACATGTGGTCTGGTTTTGAACAACTCAGTGTTCCTATACTCAATTTCCTCATTTGTTAAACAGGAAAGTAGCTCTAGTTCTTGTGAGTACTGAATAATTTTGAGTATCAGTATAAAGGTTGGCATGTGTTAAGTATTCAAAAATCAATAACTTGTCACTTTTGTTACTGACATTTCATAATTGCTTTCCCTCTATTCGAAATTTTCTATCAGAAAAATCATCTATTTTTTAATGTCTTACTCAAATTTTATGAAGTAGACTAGTTTAATTCCTTTATCATCTGTGCTGTTGGAACATTAGGGGCAAACCTTTTACATTGCTTTACCACATTTGGCTGCATGTCTATATATATATATGTGATTTTTACCTTCACTGTGCTGTGAGGATCCTTAGGATCGATCACAGACACTTAACATTGTCCCAACACATAGCTACCTTGACACATTTGAGAATTATTTCATTTTGGTCAAATACCAAAACAAACAAACAAACAAACAAATAAACAAACAAAAACCAGCAATAAGGCAAGTAGCTGGTTCCAAACAGCACCAGCTCCTGACTGTGTGTCCCATGGCTGGTGCAGTGGAAAACTCACAGAGGAAGAAAGTAATTGTGGGTAGAAAGATATTTTCGCAAATACACAAATGAAGTGATTTGTAAATTTTCCGTGATGATAAAGAAATGAAAAGCACTCAGAATCACTGATGCTTAAAGATACAAATCTTGATCCAAGATGGCGGGCCACTCAATTAGTGGGAATACTGCTTTGCTGAGATGCTAGAGGACCCCTCCGCAGCTGATCCTGCACAGGAATCACAGCTGCCATGCCCTGCAGGATGGGCCTCAGAGTTAGAAATGACTCCAATCAGGACTACTCGCCCACGCAGGTCTCACAGGTGCCTTAGCAGGAACACTGACATCAGCACTGGTGCAGAATTCCCAGAGGCCACTCCCACAGAGGACACTCAGCCACTCCGCACCAGCAGGAACTCCAGCCACCACTCCGGTGTGGACTCCCATCTATCAACGTGGGACTCTTTGTCACCTCCATCTTGGGACTGGGCAGCTACTGCCATAGTCCCCTACTCGTGGTAGCCTGCTTGCACCTGGGGACATCACAGTTCTGAAGACAGCTGATAGTGGCAACACTGTATGCCATGGAGCTCACCTCTAAACTCATCGCACAACGCCATCGCCCGGCTCCCCCACTCAACCTGACACCCCATTGGGGAAAACCGCAGCCTCCATCTTGAATCCCCTCCATCATCATCTTTAGTCCGGGCAACTACCAGTTTGGAACACGGGATAGCCAGGTACCCATAGTGTTCTAATTTCACCCAATCCCCAGCAGCTGGTAACCTGGTGCAGTGACTGCCTAATTCATAACAGCCCTCCATGACAGGTGCGCAGTCACCAGACTGCAACCCACAAGACCTCTGGAGAGAAACGCTCCTGATTAGGAAGTGGAAAGGGAGAGGGTGAGGGAGATAAACTTCAGAGACTAATTTAGAGGGCAGGAACTGTGAGGTCTACAGGCGAGTGGAGGAGATAAGACCTGTGCTCACCTCACAGGAGCAGACCACAGAGGAGAGTCTTGAGGTGCTGTCTCACAACGGGACTGGTGCCATACCCCATTTCCAGGTGCCCTGCACCCAAGACCAACCCTCACACCCTGGTAATGCCTACCATCCTGAGGGTGGAGATACCAACTAAGAACAGAAAACCCTATCTATTGGATGAGAAGAGAAGCAGAAAGATATTGATCTCCAACCAAAACAATCCTTGTTTCTTCCTCTGAGTTTTTTTTTTCTTTTTTCTCCCTCCTTATTCTCCCAACCTCACATCCCCAACATATGTAAAATCAAGTACTTTGCATGAATCAGGATATTGAGATTTAATAGTATATTACAGTTGTGTTGTATATCATTTTTTCTTATTTCTTTTTGTTTTTTTCTCTTATTTTTCTCCAATTTTCACTATTTTAACATTTTTTAAAATTTTTCTTAATACATATGTGTGTTTCTCTTTTGTATTCTACTGTCCTCCCTCTTACTTGTCTACCCAAAATTACTACCTCTCTATTCTCCTGCTACTAACCTTCTTCTTTAGATTTCTCTTTCACACTTTCTAAGATATAATAACTCTATACCCACACCTCCTACCTCCTCAGCATATCTTCCTACTCCTCATTCCCTGTTCATTGTCCACCATCAGAAACTGTAAACCCTTTTACAAAGCTACTGATTATATTGTAGATAATAATTGAATTCACCATTTCAGTACATTGTGACCAAACTGTAAATGTCAAATCTAAGCTATTAGGTTATGTGCAGATTTTTCAACCCAGACTATGAAAGCCAGAAGATCATGGAACAACATATACCAATCTCTGAAAGAAAATGGATGACAACCAAGAATCTTATATCCAGCAAAACTAAGCTTTAAATTTGATAATGAAATAAAAACCTTTCATGATAAACAAAAGTTAAAAGATTTTACAACTAGAAAGTCTGCACTATACAACATCCTCAGCAAAATATTCCATGAAGAGGAAATGAAAAACAATGATGAAAGTCAGCAGAGGGAGGTATTACACTAAAGGAAAAGCTAATGAAACCAAGTCAAGTTAAATAACAAAAATGGCTGGGAATACAAATCATGTCTCAATAATAACCCTGAATGTTAATGGCCTAAACTCATCAATCAAAAGACATAGGCTAGATGATTGGATTTTTTAAAGACCCAACAATATGCTGCCTCCAAGAGACTCATAGGAAAAGATGAACACATACTGAAGGTGAAAGGTTGGGAAAAAAATCATACCACTCAGATGACTGTGGAATCAAGCAGGGGTTTCCATCCTTTTATCAAATAAAGTAGACTTTAAGATAAGTTAATCAAAAGAAATAAAGAAGGACATTTCATACTGCTCACTAAGGGAAGCATACACCAATAAGACAATAATTATAAATATATATGCCCCAAACAATGGAGCATCTATGTTCATCAAACAAACTCTTCTCAAGTTCAAGAGTCAAATTGACCACAACACAATGATTCTGGGTGACTTTAACATACCTCTTTCACCACTAGATAGATCTTCCAAACTTCACAAAAGCTGAACAAAGAAAATAGAACTCAATAATATAATCAATAGCTTAGATTTAACTGACATATATAGAATGTTTCATCCTTCAACAAGCGAATACACTTTCTTCTCAGCAGCACATGGATTGTTCTCTAAAATAGACCATACATTATGCCACAAAGCAACTCTTAACAAATACAAAAAAGTAGAGATGCTACCTTGCATTCTATCAGATCACAATGGAATGAAATTAGAAATCAATGATAAAATAATAAAATAAAAACTACTCCAACACCTGGAGACTAAATAACATGTTACTGAATAAACAAAGTGGGTTGCAAAAGACATCAAAGGAAATTAAAAAATTCTTAGAGGTAAATGAGAACACTGATACAACATATCAAAATCTCTGGGACACTATGAAGGCAGTACTAAGAAAAAGTACATTTCAAGGAGTTCATTCCATAAAAGGAGAAAAAGACAACAAATAAATGAATTAACACTACATCTCAAAGTCCTAGATAAAGAACAACAAATCAACACAAAAAGCATCAGAAGACAGGAAATAATTAACATCAGAGCTGAAATCAATGAAATTGAAACAAAAGAAACAATTAAAACAATTAACAAAACAAAAAGTTGATCCTAAGAAAAAATAAATAAAATTGACAAACCCTTAGCCATGCTAACAAAGAGAAGTTGAGAGAAAACTCAAATCACTAACCTACAAGATGAGAAAGGAAATATGACAACAGACACTACAGAGATACAGAAGATAATTAGATATTATTTTAAAAACTTGTACTCTGATAAAATAGAGAATATCAAAGGCATTGACAAATTTCTAGAGGAATATGAGTTGTCCAAAATTGAATCAGGATGATATACACAATTTAAACAGCTCAATTTCAAGCAAGGAAATAGAAGATATCATCAGAATCCTACCAACCAAGAAAATCCCATGACCATAGATACTCAGCTGAGTTCTATAAGACCTATAAAGAAGAATTAATGCCTATACTCTATGAATTATATCATGAAATAGAAAAGGAGGCTGTTAGGGTCTGTAAACAAGTCAAGATGGCTCCAGGCATTTTGCCAGAAGGAGTGGTTTGTGAAGTAATGCCAGTGAGCCATTAAGTGTGGAGATTCCTTATTGGTTGACTGCTGTATCCAGTTTATGTTAATTAAGACAAGCTGTGTGGAATGTATATATACCCCTCCTGTCCTACAATAAACGGCTCCCACTCCTGCTGTATCAATCTACACAAGTTCCTTGTCACCCCCCTGGTTATTTCGCTGCAGCCGGACTGCGGCAGGAGGCAGCAATTCAAAACTCGTTCTATGAGGCCAATATCACCCTGATTCCAAAACCAGGGAAGGACACATCAAAGAAAGAAAATGTCAGACCAATGTCTCTAATGAACATAGATGTAATAATTCTCAATAAAATTCTGGAAAATTGAATACAAAAACATATCAAAAAGATTGTGTACCATGATCAAGTGGAGTTCATCCCAGGAATGCAAGGTTGGTTAAACCTATGGAAATCAATAAATGTAATTCATCACATCAATAGACTTAAAGATAAGAATCATATGATCATATCAATAGATGCAGAAAAAGCATTCAACAAAATACAGCACCCACACATGTTCAAAACACTAGAAAAACTAGGGATAACAGGAACACATTTCAACATTATTAAAGCTATCTATGCTAAGCCCCAGGCCAACATCATTATGAATGGAGAAAAATTGAAAGTATTCCCTCTAAAAACTGAAACAAGCCACGAATGCCCTCATTTACCACTTTTATTTAACATAGTTCTTGAAACACTGGATAGAGCAATTGGACAGAAAAAGAAATCAAAGAGATACAGACAGGAAAAGAAGAACTCAAATTAACATTATTTGCCAATGATATGATTCTATACCTAGAAAACCCTAAAAATTCCACCAGAAAACTTCGAAAATTAGTAAATAAAATTGGCAAAGTAGCAGGATATAAAACCAACACCCATAAATCAAAGGCATTTCTGTATATCAGTGATAAATTCCCTGAAAGGGAAATTGACAAATTTCTAGAGGAATATGAGTTGTCCAAAATTGAATCATTTACAATAGCATCGAAAAAAATTAAAATACTTGGAAATCAACCTAATAAAAGAGGTGAAAGATCTCTACAATGAAACCTACAGAATGCTAAAGAAAGAAATTAAAGAAGACCTTAGAAGATGGAAAGATCTCCCTTGTTCTTGGATAGGCAGAATTAATATTGTCAAAATAACCATACTAACAAAAGCATTATACAGATTTAATGCAATTCTAATCAAAATCTCCATGACGTTCCTCATAGAAATAGAAAAAGCAGTCCTGAAATTTATCAGGAAAAATAAAAGACCCAGAATAGCTAAAGAAATCCTTAGCAAGAAGAGTGAAGCAAGTGGCATCACTATACCAGACCTCAAACTATGCTACAAAACAATAGTAACTAAACAGCATGGTATTGGCTCCAAAATAGACTGTTAGACCAATGGTATAGAATAGAAGACATAGAGGCTAACCCACATAATTACAGTTGTCTTATAAAGATGGCAAAAACATACATTGGAGAAAAGATAGCCTCTTCAACAAATGGTTCTGGGAAAACTGGAAATCCATATGCAACAAAATGAAATTAAACCCTTATCTCTCACCCTGCATAAAACTCAACTCAAAGTGGATCAAGGACCTAGGAATTAGACCAGGGACCCTGCACCTATTAGAAGAAAAAGTAGGCCCAAATTTCCATCATATCGGATTGGGCCCCAATTTCCTTAATAAGACTTCTATAGCACAAGAATTAAAATAAAGAATCAATAAATGGGATGGATTCAAACTGAAAAGCTTCTTCTCAGAAAAAGAAACAATCAGTGAGGTAAATAGAGAGTCTACATTTTGGGAGCAAATGTTTTAACCACTTGCACATCGGATAGAGCACTAATTTCTAGTCTATATAAATAACTCAAAAAGCTAAAAACCAAAAAAAAAAAAAACACAAAACAAATAGCCTCAGTCAATAAATGCACCAAGGAACTGAACAGACACCTCTTAAAAGTTGATTGATACTCAATCAACAAATATATGAGAAAAGGTTCAACATCTGTAGCAATTAGAGAAATGCAAATCAAAACTACTCTAAGATTTCATCTCACTCCAGTCAGAATGGCAGCTATTAGGAACACAAACAACAATAAGTGTTGGCAAGGATGTGAGAGGAAAAAGCACACTCATACATTGCTGGTGGGACTGCAAATTGGTGCAACCAATCTGGAAAGCAGTATGGAGATTCCATGGAAAGCTGGGAATGGAAGAACCATTTGACCCAGCTATCCCACTCCTTGGTCTATACCCAAAGGACTTAAAATCAGCATACTACAGGGGCACAACCACATTAATATTCATTACAGCACAATTCACAATAGCTAAACTGTGGAACCAACCTAGATGCCCTTTATTAAATAAATGGATAGAGAAAATGTGGTACATATACACAATGAATATTACTCAGCAATAAAAGAATAAAATCATGGCATTTGCAGGGAAATGGATGGAGCTGGAGAATATAAGGCTAAGTGAAGTTAGCCAATTCCCAAAAAACCAAAGGCTGAATGTTTTCTCTGATACAAGGAGGCTGATTCATAGTGGGGTTGGGAGGGGAAGCATGGGAGGAATAGACCAACTCTAGATAGGGCAGAGGGCAGGAAGGGGTTGGGAGCGGGAATGGGGGTAAAAAAGATGGTGGAATGAGATGGACATCATTACCCTAAGTACATTATGAAGTCACGAATGGTGTGAATATACTTTATATACAACCAGAGATATGAAAAACTGTGCTCTATATGTGTAATATGAATTGTAATGTATTTTGCTGTCATAGATAACAAATTAGAATAAAAAGATAAAAATCTTACATGTCCCCTTATCCTTTGTTTTGTGAAATCATCTTTCATAAAACGTTTAAATAATCTAAATGTATTTAGGTAAATATTTTAGTTAAATTGATTTAAGTTGCAAATTATATTTTCTAAATGCACTTGAACTATTAATTACCCCCAATTTATCATTTCTTATAAAGTGATAAGTTAAGAAATCCAATATCTATGAAATCAATTATCAATTCTATTGCTAACAAATCTAGAGATTAAGAGATATAGACTGCAAGAAGAAAATTAAAATATTAAACAGTTATTAGTTTGGAAAAAAACTAAATTACACAAAATCCTGGTTTATAAAATATCTTTTATTGTGATATATATACAACTTCATTTTTGAAGTATGCTGTGAACTAAAATAATTTTCAAACTAGTAAACCACTTAATAATCTGAAGAACACTGCAAGAAGGAGGTATTTGTATGTATCCACAATCAGGATTGAACATGATAGAATTATCTTTTTGTACTTTTGTATTTGAGGCTTTGACATTTCTGATATCATTTTCATTCTATAATACTTGCTATTATGGTCCAAGACATAATTTAATTTGATTAAATGTCATTAATTCTTTATATACTATGTAAAAGAATCTATGTGCTATATGTGATAGAGTGGATTCAGATTAATTGGATAAGATCTCAATAATTAGTCAAACTGTAATATAACTGAAATTCATTTTAAAAATTTGCCATTTCCCACTCACGTCTGCTCATTCATTCATTTCTGTCGATGTTCACCCAATTCACACTGACTCAGCACACGTGATGTGTATCCTTGCTAGGGATGAGAGGGTTCATGGAAAGCCAGGCATGAGGGGTTTGACGTGCAGGATAGACATCTTAAAGCATGATGTGAGACATGTTACACAAGTGGTATAAAGGAATGCTTGAGGAAACCCGAGAAGGGACAATAGAACACAATATTAATATTAAAAATTGGTCTACCTATTTTGCATGGTGGGCAGGTATCAGAGATATAATTGCAACCACAGTGGCCTCCTGTGGCGAGAACACATTTCTACAAGGTAATAATCTTTGTTATTCTCTAACCCGATTTTAAGGCTTCTTCATGAACATTTTCACACTTGCTCTGGGATGCAGAGAATGACAGGGAAGTGGCTCAGAATAGCCCCTCCTCTTCAACATTTCTCTTAGCCAACTGTGTGCTTTTGTGGTGAGCAGAACTGGAGAATCGGGCGCTGCATCAGTAGTTTTCTGGGTGATCAGTTCTTCCTCCATCCTGTTGTTTTGAACTGTACCTGCAGCTGTGTGCTGTGTCTCCAGGCTCACACTTGCCACTATGCATGGGGAGCTGAGGGCTTGCACTCCTCTTAGCTGACCTGTGCTGTGCCTTTCACTCACCATGCTTTCCCTAAGCGACTGTGTACTCAGAAAGTTGCCAGAGGAGTTAATGAGCTCATTTCCTGTTGCATGAACTAAGGTGCTACTTGAGCTCTGGACTCATCCCAATCTCAAACTGCAGTCAGCATCAGCAAGCTCGTACTGCTTCATCACGCCCAGTGTTTCCAACACAAGGACCCTGACTTTGGTCACCAGGGATTAATTCAGCAACTTTCTCAGCAGCTAAAATGTTTTCCTTGTTTGAGATGCTGAATGCGGCATGAAGCAACTTTCATATAAATTGGTATTTTTTACTTTCTAGCATTGTAGAAGTTACAGTGTGGATCACACAGCTAATGAGCACGTGAACAGAGGTCAGGTGGCAAGTTGCTGGGCAGAAGGCAGCTGGTGAGGACGTCGTCCTGCTCCAGGGTCCAGGCAAAGCCACAGGTGCATCCACCAGGTGGCTTTCTTTTCCTTATGGTCTTCCATCTTACTCCCTTAGTCAACTGATTTTATGCTGATCTTTTGTAAGAGAATATATGGCAGGCATTTTAAAAAAATGATCGAACTTGATTATTTTAAAACTAAGACGTTTAAAGGGAGCAAGAGAACAATTTTTTTCAAAACTTAAGACAGACAAAGACATTTATCTCTTAAAAGTTCAACAAGATTTTGATGGAAAAGTCTTGTTGGAAAGGACTGTCATGAGTTATCAGAAGAAACAATATCTGGAACTGTAGTAGATCCTGTCATATCATAGGGATCGTTTGTATTTATCTTCGTGTATACCAATGGAAAAGTAAAAGAAAGCAAAAGAGAAGGTATAAAGGAGTATAAAGTCCCCATATATACAGAATATTTTAAAGTAGAAATAATGAGAGATAGATTCATATACAGTTACATGTTATTTATTTGTTAAAATTCAATGCCTATTGTTTAAAAACAAGAATCATTTCTCCATCTTAGAGGATTCCAAGTAAAGGAACTATGTCAAAATAACCAATGACACTTATTCTACTGATTTTAGGTAGATTCTAAATTCAAATTTATTTTTTTGGTTACAGGATAGAACATTATCTGAAATGAATACTACTTGAGAATTTTCAAGGACTAGACACATAGTGCCTGAGTAAAAAATCTCACTTTTTGTTCATTTCACATAAACCATTTTTTCTTCTGACACAGGACACGTCATAGGAGGAAGCAGAACTGGTTATTTTCTAAGCATCCACAATGCTTAGATATTCTCATGGCGATTACCACCCCCACTGTCTCCCTTTCCTGTTTCAAACGCAAATTCTCCACGTGGCTTATCTTCTCATTCCCTTCAAAAGCAAGAGAAAATGCACGACCCTAATTTCAGATTTTGAGAAATCACATATAACCAAAACAGTTAAGAAGAAATTCCCTCGCACAATAAGGCCACATGCCTTGATTTTTCATATGTAAAATGGAAATTGTTTCTACTTGACATGGTTTTCTAAGAAGGAAAGATACATTCGTAAATGCCTAGCATGAAAGATTTGCTTGAAGTTTTATATCTCTCATTAGTCTTACTATTGACCGCAGATTTCATTTCAAATTTTAGTTTCAATCATGCAGCGGGAGGAATTTTTCATATGAAAAGGCATCTTAAACATTTATCCCCTTTAGGCAAATAAATCATGGTCACAGTCAGGGCTTGACAAAAGCAAAACTGCAGTCAGCCCCTGTTGCAAAGAGATGCAGCTCAAGTGGCTGAGCCAAGTAAAGGGAGGAGGGGCTTCCTTTTCCATTCACATGAATTTGGAACCTGAGCAGTTCCAAAAAAGGCATATGAAATATTTTATGTTGCATACATGTCTCTATTTTATTGATACCAAAGTTGATTTGGAGATAAGTTTAAATACCTGCAGACATCTTCAAGTTGGGTGCTCATGCCATAGAATCAAGACAGACGGCCCGCATAGGCAGCTGTCCAGTGGGCCCTGGACCAGTGACCAGCCTGCAAGAGTGACTCACAGGGAAGTGGGGTGTCAAGCAGTCACTGGTGACAGCAAATAAAAGGCTCTGCGGCAGGAATCATGTTTCCGGGGCAGAGCTGCAGCCCTGACACCCCACAGCTGGTGGCTTTTCTGGGCTCAGGCTGGTGTGAATAGGAAGTGACAGCAGTGTGCTCCCTGTCACATTTGAGTGAACAGCTGCATGACAGGAAGACTTTTCCTGTCAACTCGATCACCCTGGCTGTGTGAGAGCCCGAGTTACGTGTTACTTCCCCCTGGGGGGGATTGGTACCTGATAAGTAAAGACTTCATTCCATGAATCCAACATATCTTGAACTGTCTGCCATGGCTAGGCAGAGATGGCCCAGCAAGGGCAGGAGAGACCAGGCCTTGTTCTCGGGCATTTTTACTCCCTGAGAGAAAGGCAGGTTGAAATCAGGGCTGCAAATAAGATCATTTCAGAGATGGGTGTGTTGCTAGGATAAAAGAACGTGATAAATGGGACAAGGGGCCCCCGGTGGTGGTGCACTCCTATAATCCCAACAACTTGGAGGCTGAGGCTAGAGGATCACAAGTTCCAGGTCGGCATCCCTAACTTGGTGAAACCCTGCCTCAAAATAAACAAATGACGGGCTGGGGATGTGGCTCAATCGATAGCGCGCTGGCCTGGCATGCGTGCGGCCCGGGTTCGATCCTCAGCACCACATACAAACAAAGACGTTGTGTCCGTCGAAAACCAAAAAAATAAAATATTAAAAAATTCTCTCTTTTTTAAAAAAACAAAAATTTAAAAAAATTTAAAAAAAATAAACAAATGAAATAAAAAGGACTGGTGATGTAGTTCAGTGGTAGAATTTCCCTAGGTTCAATCCCCAGTACCCAAAAGGAGAATAGAACAGAACAGAATAAAATAGAATAGAAAGAGAGGAGCCCAGCATTCCTGAACAAGGTGGCGGGGGAGGTTTGATGAGGATGTACAGCTGAGAGGACACCCCAAGGTTGAGATGAAGCAGCCAGGTGGACCTGGAGAAGTGGACGTTGCCGTATAGCAGCATGTTTAGGTTGGTGGAACACTCAAGGTAGAGATGGCCCTGCTGTTTCCCCTGCACAATGTACCATCGTCTACGTAAAAGAAATGGCCCTGAAGTCACTGGTCTGCACACTGCCTGGGACTGCCTGCAGGTTCTAAAGGAACCCTGATGGTTAAGGAAACACAGGCGAGGACGCTCTTCCATTACATTAGCTCTTAATTACTTACTACATCACCTATTTGTTCAATACTCATTCCGGGAGGTGACTTTTTCTAGGATAAAAGGCTTAATTTCCTTCTAGCCTAAAGTTTTATGATCTGCCCCTCCCCCCATTCCCCTTCAACCCTGGAAGAAAACAAAAATCTATCCCAGCAGATCAGAAGGAGGATTGTCCACTAAATTCCATTGGCCTCTCTTTCCTGTCAGTTTTACTTAGGATTTGCCCAACATCAGCCTTGTTAAACTTGCTGATGGACACAAAGTCCCGATGTGCAGTCTTAGGACACTTGTGCTCATGGCTAAATTCAAGTGGCCCGTGACTCATCTGCTCTTTCCCCCATATCTATTTAGTCTTGCCAAGGGAAAAGCAGTTCCTAAGTCTGCTGTTCAAGTAGTCCTTTGACTAATGACAGTCCCCCGCACCACAACAGGAAATCGCAGGCCCTTTTCCTATAAAAGCCACATCAGCTGCTACCAATGGCATTGCCAGTGCGCTATTTGCCAACAGGATCTCGCACTCTCCAGAGGCAAGCAGCACTGTGCGTCAGTGATGAAAACCCAGTGGTATTTTGAGAATTTTGAGAGGGAGCGAGAACTTTCCCCAGCATGTGCCTGTCGGATGGATGCTTCACAGCCACATGGAGCTGCCTGTGCTTCAGCAGCAAGTTGTCAGACCCCGGGAGCAGACAGGCCCATAGACCAGACTGCGAGAATTTCAACAGACCGCGTCTTTGTTTTGAGGGCTCAGTTTCAAGCATAATTAACTCATTATTTGTAGAAATTGCTGGTCAACGAGTTAAGGAATGAAAGTGTTCACGGATGAATCGTGGCTCTGCCTGGTCATGCAATAAAATCAGTAGGTCATTTATTTTTTTCTCTTAAGGTGCTTTTAATAAGAAAAATGCTCCTTTGGTCCCAAAGTAGTGCTTTTATATCTTTAGTGTATATTGGGCGCATGTGTGTGTGTGTAGCAAAAGATGTCTTCAGAGGGACTGGAGACAGCATGGCAGGTACTGGATGAAGTAGTATGAGGAAAGGGACTTGTGTGGACACTTAGTGACTGCATGCCAGCCCAGAAGTTAAAAATTATGACCCCAAAGGAAAATAATCTGGAACAATCAAACATTTGAATGCACTTTCTTTTCCTTATTTCTAAACAAGCTGGCTTCTTTTTCCTTTTGTTGGTTAAACCCTTGTAGCAACTTGGTCCAAGGTCACTGATCTGGTGGGCTGGGATGAAGACAGAACCCCCACCCAAGTCTTCAACTGCTAACGTGATGTGTTTTGCTTTGGTTGGTGCTGTGGTTTGAGCACAGGGCCTCCTATATGTTAAGCACACACTCTACTGCTGAGATGGACCCCCAAACCAACTCAGGGGTTTTGAAAAGATTGTCATGCATTTCTCTGAGAAGTCCAGGTGTATGCCTCTTGTGGAATTATAGAGCCAAAGCAAGGATACTGTAATGTTGGTACCTGTGAGCCTTACGTGGGCAATGCAGTTGCCACATTGGTGCCCGTAAGTGGAGCTGGGCCACGTAGCATTCAGAGTGGGCTCAGGACTGCAGATGATTTTGGAGGGAAGGCTCACCCTGGCGGCAATGTTAACTGAGGCAGGAGCAATTCTATCTAAGTCTTGGTACCTACTCACAATTCTAGACCTTAAGGTAGAAACCTAGAAATAGGAAAATGAAGTCAACAATTGTAAAGAATTTAAGGTTCTTTGAGATACATGTTCTTTAGAAAAAGTTAGACTAGTTCTACATTTCACATGAAAGAAAAGTATCCCTTTGTACTTTTGATCACACTGAGCATTGGTATTATTAATTCATCTTTACTTAATTTGATGGGAGTATATATTTTTCTTAAATTGAGCATTTTAATAATAATGAACAGGAATATTGATATTTTTTATTTGTTTAATATCATTTTTTAAATAAATTGTAAGTAGATAACCCATTCTTTTTCTTTTCTTCCTTCCTTCCTTACTTTCATTTTTGTTTTTTTAGTGCTGGGGATTGAACTAGGGGCACTCTACTCCTGTGCTGCACCCCCAGCCCTTTTTTATATTTTTATTTTGAGGTAGGGTTTTGCTAAATTTCCAGGCTGGTTTTTGAACTTGCCATCCTGCTGCGTCAGCCTCCTGTGTCCCTGGGATCACAGGTGTGTGCCACCACACCTGGAGTGATCAATACATTTGAATTTTGAATTTTATACACATACATGATGAAGTCGCGGTGGACTTGACAATTAAATTTGGGAAGCTGAACCAAATAAGTGGATGTGCTAACACAGAAGCAGTGCCGATCATGGAAGTGTTCTAGATATGAACTTGGGTGACATATTGAGGGAAAATACTTCCAGAAAAATGAGAAAATCAGGTGAAAGTTGGCACACACCCAAAAGAGGGGAGGAGAAGGGGGGATGAGCACGTAGAGGAGAAAGGAGTCTTACAAGTTCAGCACAAGGTGAAGGTGGAACTCCTGGGAGCAGGGGAGGCAGGAAGAAGAGAGGCATTGTGAGTGTCAGGTAACACAGAGCTGTAGAGAGAAACAAAGATTGAGAAAAGACAGTTGGTTTTATGTTCCATTTGTAAAACCCTCAGCTGCCACTCAAATTATCCAGTAGTTTCTTGATAAGCCCTAGTTAATGACTGAGCTATCATCTGCAATACAGCACACACATGGGAAAATCCCATTTAATACAGTTAAGAAGCTGACATTTATCACTCCATTCACCACAAGGCAGAACTTACTAAAATGAAATACCCTGACACTGGGAAGACTGCCGAAACATGAGCACTGGCTAGGAAGGTTCAAAATGTGACATTTATTCAGAAAGTTGTCATAACATTGCATAGATACTACTTCTTTAAAAATGCAGTTGCAAGAAGAGTTCTCCCAGAATGAGGACATCTCCCACAACAGTTCCAATTGTAAAGAAAGATTTCTATTTGGGGAAACAGCATGGATGTTCACCCTGGGGAAAGAGTAAACCTGCTCCTTCCCTTGAGTCTTTCTGAGCTGGTCACTGCACAAGCGCCTCCTGCCAGCACACCCCAGCACCTACTGCAGCCCCAGGCCTGCCTCCTGCTTTACCTGTTTCTACACATCAAACTTGTGAAAAAGAGTTGCCTGCCTTGACCATTCCCTACATCCTTGACCTCTTACATGCCTTTGAAATCCGACATAAGCCTCTGATCCATCACTTTAGCCGTTGTTGACTATTTTAATTGTTTGGTGAATTCAGTGAACGTCATTGTCACTTATGTAACATTGCTTTCTGTAGCACTTGACCTCCAACTCCTTCTTGCCTGTGGTAGTTTTCTTACCCTCCCCTTGGAGTGTGCACTTTCTCAGTTCTTTACAAATCCTTCCCCGTTTCCATTTCTGAACATTGCCAGCAATTTCCATGTTATGAGTGTAAACTCTCTAGTGCCTCTGCTTCTGTCCATCTTTTTGCCTGTCCCTATCCACACCCTCCACCCCACACTCCTTGGCAATCTTATATCCCTCAAGGGTTGACCTCTATCGTATCTACATTGAGTTTGATGAAATGTTTGAAAGGTGAGTGGCCAGCACTGCCCCCTACCCCTGCTGATAAAAACAACCACAATGTCATAAAGATTCTGTTAGAGGGAAAAAGTGTTAAACAATTGGGGATTAAAGTTTTATCATGATACCGTAGTTCAATAAGTTGCCTTTCTCGGTTTTATGGTGCTTTTTAGGTATGCAGGAAGAACTAGTTATTAATATCGTAGAATTCTCTCTCTGCCAGACAACACTGGAAGGATACTGACCACTTCTCATGGTCCAGCCTCCCAATCCAGCCTTCCTAGGGTCCCCTCATGGGTGTTCACTATGATGCCACATCCTGTGCTAGGTCTGTCCCCATAGCCAACCAGACAGCTTTATGCTGCTAAACCACATTTAGAATTGAGACATGCCTCTGTTCTAAGAAGAGACCTCTGGCTTTCCACTGAGATGCAGAAAAGAACCCAGTTCTGTCATGAGAACCTGAATGATCACTCCCAGCATGGCTCACTTCTGGGAAATATCCCTGCAAATGGCTCCCCTCACCCACCTTGGGTTCATTTCATCAGCCCTATTCTCACTTCATCTGTGATGCTGCAGGTATTTCTCAGGAACTCCATGTAGAATACTGTCTAGTCCCTTCCTGTCATTTGAGTTCCAGACTTTGCATTAACAGATTGAGGCACATCTCCACCACGTGGCCATAGCAACAATCAAGACATTCAAAGTCTGGTTCCTCAGGGGTCCCTGACTCAGACCCCTTCCTTCCTCCCAGTCCTCAACATTCCTCTGTGATTCCTCCTTTTAGACATGATCACCAACACCTTACCATGCCCTGACATGAAAATGTCCTGGTTGATTTCTCACTTGGCACGAGATCCAGTCTCCTGTTTATCTCCACCTCGGACACACTTAAGCTCTGACATTCAGCAAGGTCCACTCTCAACCTCTCTGTCGGGCTCCAGCTTCTAGTTCTGATACTCCATCTGACCAGTGCCGGAGAGCGGCAGAACCCACTAAGTCACAGCATATTCATGCTGCCTTCCTGCTCCAAAGCCTCTAGTAGCTCTCCTGGATGGGCTAAAGCGCGAAGTCAAAGAAAGAGAATAATTAAAACTCTGGCCCCAGTCAGACTGAGACCACTTTGAATCTTAATTATATCACTGTTTTGATTTGTGACTGAGCTGATTTCCCTCATTTGTAATAAAGGTGTAGCACAATTACTTATCTCATGGCTTATTGTAAGGATTACACTGGAAAAAAAATATGAAGTGTTTAGTATAGCACAGGGCATATTAAAACTGTTATATAAAATTTTAACCAAATATTCAGGGAATTTTGTTGTCAAACTAATTTCTTAGGATTTGGGTACCCTCAGTTGTTGTCTTCACTAAACTGAACCACAAACAGTTTCTCTCAGTTATTTCATTTTTCTGTTTTCATTTTTCTCTTGTGACTTCATCTTTACAAAATAATCTCTAGATATCTTCTTATCAAATCATACTCATTCTCCAAAATCTATATTCATTAACAATTATCTTCAAGAATACAACTTCCAGGGCTCAGTGGCACATGCCTACCTGTAACCCCAGGAGCTCAGGAGACTGAGGCAGGAGGCTCACAAATTGGAGACCAGCTTTAGCAACTTAGCGAGGCCCTAAGCAATTTAGCAAAATTGTCTCAAAATTAAAAAAAAAAAACAGGTTGGGAATGTGTCTCAGTGATTTAGCACCCAGGGTTTAATCCTAGGTACCAAAAAAAAAAACCTTCTATATATAATAAAATAATTTGAAGAATAATTAATATTAATTGAACAATTATAACCTTCCACACTATATCTTAAAGAACTTTATATAATATTGCCACATGTTCCTCTTCCCTGGGATTCCTGTTATAAGTGGTGTTGGGGGTGTTGGGTGTTGAACCCAGGGCCTTGCGTGTGCTGGGCAAGTGCTCTACCACTGAGCTACATCCCCAGCTCTTTTTGGTTTGTTTTTAGATAGTTCCTAAGTTACCCAGGCTGATCTTGAACTTGTGAACCTCCTGTCTTAGTCTCCCAAGTAGCTGGTATTACATGTGTGCACCACCACACGTGAATTCCCTGGATTCTCTTAACTGAAATTCTCCTTGTGTACAATTGGTAGAATCACACGTCTAGGTTGCCAATCTGAGCATGTCATTTCTCTGCTCACTTACCTTTTCCTGGATTCCAATATGCTCAAAAGATCAGTGCTCATTGCCTAGCAGCTGATGGACTCCCCCACTGCCCACTCTCTGTCCCCTCTGCTCCTGGGGCACAAGCTTGTTCCTCGATGGAGCCATGTGCTGCCTTGGCCTATATTTTCTGCTTTCCTGATGTTACACCTCCACTCATGTGACCTCTACCTGGACATCCTTTCCATGTCTTTCCTGGCTCTTTGTCAGAGGGACTGCTTTGAACCCTATGGTCCTCTTTCAACCCTCTTTACTAGCTCTAATACAGATGATCCCATTGCACATGCAAGTGCCATTTTCATCCCTCAGACGGAATCAAGCAATACAGGGGTTTTCAGGGTGTTCTTTTTTGTCTGCTTCTCACATCCACAAATAACCCAAAAGCTTTCCCAAGATGAGGAGGGGTTTTCTCTTCCTCCTATAAGGCACATGCTCTTTCCAGTTTGACACCATGATGCCTCTGTCTCTGAGGGTCCTTTGCTGGCAGCCTTCCTTCTCCTGAGATCAGCAAAGAGGCAGAAGATTCCACCCAAAGAGAACATGGGCTGAAATACATAGTCCCAGGTCAGTTTTTGAGCCTCAGAGAGGTTGAATCCTATGCCTGACAGTAATCTTGAAAGCCATGCTTTGTTAAAACAAAACTCTTGGCTTTAAGAAAGGAAAACCTCATCCAGGAGTGAGGAGGAGATAGAAATCTCACTACCTTCAGGTCCTGGGTGGCTGGGGCAGAAATTGATAGGAAGGAACAGCACAGAGGCAGAGGTCCTGTCCTCCCGGGCTAGCTCATCTGCTGGAGGGAAAGAGAAGAGATCAAGACACTGGGCTTACTCCAGTTACTGTCAGTTAGTGTCTCATGAGGTCCACTCTTCAGCCTGGGCCAGCTCTGTCCACACAGCGTCTCCTCGGGTGACTAAATGGGAGCAGGAATCATGTCTAGGCTCCTTCCCCAGCTGCTGGTTCACAGGGCCCAAGTCTAGGTGCCTGGACGGGGAAGACTGACGGCTGGAGCTGGAACGGCAGGTGCCCCTCAGTGTCTCTTCTCCTTGTCTCTCAATCTGATGAAACCAAGGTTTCTGGACTTTGCACATGGTGGCTCACTGAGCAAAGTGGGCATGGCCAGGGAGAGAGGAGAAGGGGAGCCTGGCCAGTCTGAGCAGTGGGCATCAGCCCATTAGCTGCACTTGTTAGGGGTGGCTCGTATTCAGAGGGCTTGGGGCCATAATTTGCGGAAAGAGTCTTAAAGAATCTGTGCACACACTGAGCACTTAGCAATCACCACGCCAGGTCTGGAAATAGAACAGAAACGTGCAAACACAGAAATACCCTTGGTCTTTGCCCAGTTAGGAGTCCTGAGGAGAGGCCACCCACACCAAACTTGCCCTGATGTCCAGGAGGTGGCCTCCATACAGGAGTGGTGGTACAGTATCAAATCCCACCCAGCTCCCTGGGGCAGGAGGGATCCTGAAGTTCCAGCTAGTCCTTCCACTGCTGCTCCCAAGTAGCTGAAGAGGTAGGAACACAAGGCTCCGGGTTGCAGGCAGAGACCACAGGAGAGCTCTAAGCACATGGTGCCACCCATCAGAGGCAGGGAGCACAGGGTCACAACAAGGAGGACCTCTGACAGCTCATGATATGGACTTACTGAATTGCAGTCCTTATCAGAGGATACTGCAGAACTCAGTGAAGGTGTCAGAGGCTGCTGGGTGAGTCCTCTCTGGCACCCACCCAGGACAGGCAGCAGGACTTCTCCCTCCCCAACCCCTACTGTGAGCACGCAGTCACAAGCACTCTTCTACCTCGACCCACCATGGGCAAAAGGTGCTGAGACAGAGCTCTGAACCGCTGAGCATGTGTGGAAAGGAAGTCATTGGACTCACTTCAGCCTGAACAGAAACTAAGCTTAGACTGGTTGGAAATTATTTAAGGAACAGAAACTGTCAAAACCAGAAGAAACTGAGAAGCTGACTTCAATTCCCTGGTACCCCGTGGGATGGGGCTTCTAGGGTGGGCCTGATCGGATACAGAATATAAAAAGTTACACTGTGTTTCCTCTGCACATCTTAATGTAGGAGATTTTTGACACTGGTATGATTTATTCATATTATAATATGTGAAGAATGTCTTGCATATAGAATAGATGCAATAAATATGTATTAAGCTGGTCCATCAAGGACTTTGAAAATTTCAGAGTATTACAAGAGTGAACAGCTATTAGGAGTGACCAGCATCAAGATGTGTTTGGATAGGTCAACAGACAGGCTTTGCCCGTGTCACATGACACGAATGCCCCTGTGTTGGTAAATTGCAGGTCAGTGTGCAGGGGGCAGCAGGGTCACCTGCTCTTCACTGCCTGGACTCAGGCTCCCAACACTGCTGCTCCTGCCATTCACTCCCTCCTTCTGCAGTATTTTGCCTCCTCAGTCATTTGGTGCAAGCATCCCAGCTGCAAATGCCAGGCTGAGGTCCTCAGCTTCTTCAGCCCAAATCCCAGCTGATCCACTTCCAAATCGATGATGTGTTCTTCACTCTCATACAGGAAGGCTTGGTCTTTGCAACAGAGGGCCTTCACGTCAGTCAGAGGTGGAGTTCAAAATCACCAGTGCCACATCCCATTTCCGGCTCCGACATTGGCAGGCCTTGTGTCCCCAGAGGGGAAGTAGTTTTAGCAATATCTAGCTTTGGAGATAGTTCTTAGATTTCTGGGCAGATTCTTCCCGTAGAATACTGAATCAACTTCTTCCTGAGTATGTTAGGTCTCCTCTTCTTTTGAGGATTCTAGTCATCAGTTCAAATCTCCTCCACTCTGCCCCTTGATAAAACATTTCAGACATGATTGCTGCTCATTTTCAGGTACACAGATCCTATTGTCCTGTGAATGGGGCAAGAAGACTAAGACCTGGGCAGTTCTGAAAGATGGGCAGAAGTGACAATCCTGTCTAAGCCCCTCCTGCTTTTGTTCACATCAGTGAAAATGGTAATGACAAGGGGTTGCTCTCCAGAGGCCGGTGCACTGAGTCCTGGCCCTCTCCATGCTCATCTCTGGGGCTAAGTAGAGAACTGACTGCTAGTTCAGGGGAGGTTGGAATTCCCTTTTCAAGGGGGCTCAGGGACCACATCATCTGGAGCAGACTTCCTGCAGGACCCTAGGTCAGTTCATTCAGGTGTACCATAATGATTTACAAATGGCTGGCACATTTGTGTCTTATCAGTCATGGTGTCAGGGATGATGACAGAATTCCTAACATGTAGAAAGCTCAGATTTCACCTGATTTACTTGGTGTGTCTTAAACATAGCAATAAACATCAGGAAGGAGATTCATTTGCAAGATAGTTTTCTATAACCTTTGAAATCAAAGTGGACATACCAGACTGGAGATTGGCAGAAAGAGGGAAGGAAAATCAGAACATCTCCTAGGATGTCTGAGGAGAAGAATCAATTATCCAAAGAATGCTAAAAAAAAAAAAAAAAATGTGGAGACTTCGCTTCCCAAGAATGACATGTTGAAGAGAAGACATGTGAACTAAGGGAATGCCACCAAATGTGCAAGGCCAAGGAAAAAGAGCTCGAGGCTCTGAGCCCATCACCAGAAAGAAGCCCGAGGAGAAGACAAGCTTTCCTGGTGGGGGAATTCAGAGCAGTACTGAAGTGGAGGCTGACATCCAGATTGGGGCTGGACCATCTTGCCCCTCCCAGGCCTGCTGGGCCTTGTAAAAAGTTTCTCCTAAGACCAGAGGTATGGTGTGGACAAAATGACAGAAAGTCAATCACAAAGTCGGAGAGTGGAAGAAAGTGGAAATTATTCTCTGAAAAAATGTCTTCCTTGCTTGAGGCCTAGAAATGAACCACACAGAACAAGAGCATACGGAGACGCAACAGGAAAAACAGCACAGGGTTCATCGCAAATGTAAGATCCATCCATAGATGAGGAACACGGTGGTGTTTCTATCTTACTGTATCCTCAAACTTAATTCCTTTTATTTTATTTCAGATCTAATAATAAATATCAAGCAGTCCCTAGAGTCACATGGTTATCCTCTGAGTGGTTGTCTCCTAACAATAGTTTTATTACCTCTTTATTGGCCAATAAATTTTCACAAACTAGAATTTAAGGTCTTTGCGGGCAGGGACTTCTGATTTGTGTGTACCCACAGGGCAAGAAAGGTGCCTTAAAATATACATAATAATAGTCAGTTGATTTTCCTTGAAGTAATAGTGTCAGGCAGAGTTTAGTACCTGCCATTTTTGAAAAAAAAAAAAAAAATTGAAGGATGACTGTGCATAATGAAGGTCATCCCCCTACCACTGGTTTTGGGCAGGGAAAGAGGGAAGGGCCAGACTCGGCAAATGTTTAATTTGTGTCAGGATCAGGGAGCCTCTATCAATGCAATTTAATGCAAAGTCAGATTGGTGTCTGAACACTGAATAATTCATATGTAACTTACATAAATATATTTCCACTTGTGTTACATTTTGCACATTTTAGGTTAACTTGAGTTTAAGGCCTTAACCCTTAAAAAGACACTTATTAAATTAAGCACAAATGTGTTCTTTAAAAATGGAATTGTTATTCCTTAGGAAAAGATATCCTGGCATTTTGTGACTGTGCATTTAGTCAGGCTGTTTAATTTAGATGGCTCAATGTAGTCATCTGTGTCATTGCTTTACAGTCATGTGATATAGTATTCACACAACAAGAAGCAATTCATTGCTGATACAGAGAAAAATAATGTTGATTCCAGATGTTAACCTTGCATTACTTTAAAATAACTTCTATTTTCCCCAATTTTAATGGCTTTATTATAAAACATTTACATACTATAAGATGCACTTAAAATCATTTTAAAAATGTAAAATTTCATGCTTTTTAGTATTTTCAGAATCAAGCAACCATCACTACAATCCAAGCTTAGAACATTTTCATCACCCTAAAATGAAATCTTGTCCATTTCACATGTGTCTCTATTGCCTGCCCATGCCCAGCCCCACACAACCTCACTTCTAGTCCTCCTTGTCTCTAGTCCACCTAAGAGAAATGAGCACAGACGCTGCCTGGACCCTTTCATCTGGCTTCTCTCATTCAGCACCCCAGTTCACAATTCATCCATGTTGCAACATGAATCCCTGCTCATTCCATTTATTATGAATGATAGACCCATGTTGAGACAACACATTTGGTTCACTAATTCATCAGTTGATGGATATTTGGGTGGTTTCCACTTTTTTTGTCTGTTTTGCAGTACTTCAAAGAGAAGCATTTTCAAAAATTTGAAAAACCAACTTTTGGTTGGTAGTGTAGAAGAGTGAAAACCTAACCTCTTCTCCACCAGAGGGCACCTTTCCCCCTTTCCCAGCTGGTTGGCAAAGCAACCACTCAAGCCCCCAGGGCATTTGCCATCAAAGATGGATTCCAGTTTCCCATCCAAAACATGGTTTGATTTTTTCTTTCATTCTTTCATTCACCAGCTGGGTCCGTTTCACCAATATAGTTTTCATAATGTAACAGGATAAAAATTGACGTTTCCCAAAAGTTAACACATATGGTAGTTAGAATGATCTGCTTTTCCCTTCAATTCTGCCATTTCCTGTTGAGGAAAATGAATGAGTATGGTCCTACGTTCTCGATACTTAGGTATAGCAGAGTGACCGGGCCCTAAGGTGCTGGGAACTAGAAAGGAGCAGCTCCTGAGGTACAGACAGGATTGGACCAACTAATGAAAAGTAGAACCAAAGCAGAAGGATCAAAAAGTCAGGAACACTCCTCACTGCGTATTTTGTTGGTTGACTTGCTTTGCTTTGTAAACTTCTTAATTGCTAGCAGTTTCTTTACATAGAGATGAAATTTTAACACACACCTTGCACATAAAAGGCACTCAATTCAGCTACAGTAAATTGTGTATGTTTTTCCCTCCTTCTTGTCCTCCTCTTCTCTTAGAGCCTGTGCCCACAGACAGTGTGTGAATCCTAGGCAGGGTATGGATGTTCTCTCACTGGGCTCTATGGGTTCTTTTCATGGAACTGGCTGAATGAGAGGACAAACTTTGAGAGACTTCAGGGAAATCAGGAACACACTATGGACCTGCAGAGGATGGATTTATAAAGAACTGCTTGAGTGACCCTTTCACACTCACTATGCAGAAAATTGGAGAGAGAGGCAGATCCTACTAGGGTCAATTCCTATTGCATTTATTAGGAAAATAATGTAGAATAAAGTGGCACCATATAAAATAATATAGAAGTTGGTCATCTGTGGCCACCTATGTGGAGGCTCCCCTGTGTCCTTTAGGACCAGCTGGGATTGTGCCATTCACCCATCCCAACATCTATTTCCATCATTCATATCACCTTACAGCATAAGATGGCTGTCAGATTTCAAATCATTTTATCTTTATTCCCAGAAGTAGGAATGAGAAAGACAGTGGGCAGATAGTAGCATACACAATTACCATGCTCTGTTACCCCACCTAAAAATGTTTTGTTTTAAATCTGTTTCTTCCACAGTCTATGCTTAATGAGGGACAACTCTGTCATTTTGGTTCCTTACTAATGCTCAGTGTCTAGCAAATGCCTGAGGTACAATAAACTCAGTATCATTATTCTCAAAACGCATACATTTTGGTTCTATTGGCATGAACTTTTCTATTATGGAACTAGCTGCTCCCAGCAGTCAGAGCCTATCATTGTCATATACCCAGCTAAGTTATCTCCATTGTTCTCCATTCACACCAACCAAGAAAATCTCTAGTTATGATTTCCCTTCTCTTGAAGAAAAGAATGCACTGGACATGCCCACACTAGAAACTGGACCATATAAGAGTGACTATACTCATGCTCAGTTAATAAAACAGTAATTTGTTATTATCCATGTGTTCCAGAGATGTTGACCAAAAATCACTCTCCAATATGGATTTCCTTGCCTAAAAGAAAGAAGACAAACCTCTGACAAGGTAAGCCTCTTGGAGGCTTCAGAGCATGACCCAGGCACTGTCTTGTTGCAACCTCTTCCTGCTGGGCCGCAGAAGCTCATGGTGCTGTGGTCAGCCAGGAGATTCTTCCTCTCTGAGTCTCAATAGACAACTCACAGTAGCTCTGCTGGTCTAGCAGGGGACTGAGGGTTGAGCACCGGGAGAGAGGCCACAGAGGGCTTAGGAACAAGGCTGGGCATTTCATCTCTGGGGGGGAAGTTGAAAAAGGGTCTCTGGAAAGAGAGAGATGCCAGGTGGTGAAAAGGACCCAACTCACCCTCTCCTTCCATTTGATCTGTGTCCCTCTGCTCTTCTGTCCTTTCCTGTTCCTGTTTCACATGAAGTGACCCTGCCGGAAGGGGAGGAAAATGGATTCAGAGGCCTGTGTCAGACTAAAGATGTTGATGATTACCTGGTGTTTCCTCCCCTCGCTCTTCATCTTCCTCCTCACTACCTTTTCCAATTGTGTGAGGGGGTTGGGAAAATGGGGTTAGCATAGGGTGATCTCAGCAGGGGTGGAGAGAGAGCCCAGAACTATCAAAGAGATGGAGCATCCTCTTTTATCTATGCATTTATCAAGTCTGCATCAAATTCTGGCCTATGATCAGCCTTGGCACACTATGAATTTTTGAGAAATGAGGATGGATTTCAGTGATCACATAGCAGTTTAATCCTGTAATCATGCACAGTATTGATTTGCCTTTAAAGTCATGGGAGACTTCAGTCAGGTAAGTGGAAGCTTCATTTCACTTGGAATTAAAGACACAGGTGGAGCTTTACCTGCCCCTTCCCCTCCCGTGTCCCACTTCATTCTTTCTACTCCAGTTTAGGGTGCAACAGGCGAGCACCACAGGGTCACACTGAAAGCACGGCAAACAGGGACTGAAGACAACTTGGGTCTATTACTTGTCACTCAACTTTCCCAGAGAGATAGCCTGAGGAAGCTTAGAGAAAACAGCGTTCCTTTGATTCTGCTCTTCAGTTCACACGGCCCACATGAAGTTCAAGGATTGCTTTTTTTTTTTTTTAACAGTAGATAAACTTTAAAGGGATGCCCTGAGGAAGAGCAATTACATCAGAATTGATTCTGCTGTTCAAGTGGCTTTTCACTTTAGAGAAACAGCTAAAAGTTTTCCACTTCTAGGCCCCAGATTCTGGAATAATCGGGTATCAACATTCCTCAGGAAACACTTAAGGGACACATGCAGATCAGCTGGGTACAAACACCTCCTCTGTGCCACTCTGCAGTACCCCTGCAGCAGACTTTAAATTACAGGTGTCTTGTGTCCCGGAACCCTGCTGGCTTTGATGTGACATACACATTCCATCTGGTTGGTCATTTCTTATGGCAACATACACTTGATGTCTGCCAATCCATGAGCACCCACATCAGGATGAAAGTATGCAGAGCAGAACAGGGTGCAGAGGGACTTCCTGTTCTGAGGGATGCACGAGCAACAGACTGACCCGGACTCTGCAGAGCAGGAGGGCCAATGGGAGTCAGAAATCAAGGGAAGTGAATCCTGAACCCATCGATTTGGAAATACCTGGTCATTGATTCCTCTCTGTGTTGCTTCTTCCTAGGATGCACAGAAAACTTACACTCCAATCAGGAAACCCTTCCCCATGGGACACATGCTAATGGGTCCATTATGGCAACACCGCATCATCAGAGATTGGCATCGCTCATATGCAGCAGAGGAAGGCATCCACAGCACGTGTCTTCATCAGATGAAATCACGCTGTTTGAATTACTGAATGCGGTGGGACTGCTTAATCTCTCCCTCTGAGATTTGGCTTAAATCCTACTAGAAAGAGTTACTTTGGTGAGTTGTTTCTAATAAAAGCCCATAGTGACATTTTTCTTATTTACAACACTACTTTCACTACTGTCACCCAGGAGATCCTCCATGTCAGTGCTTATACTGTGGCAGCCTGTGCCCCCCACTGTGTGACATGCACACTGCCTGCCAAGTCAGGGGTACTAAACCAAGCTTCTAAAACATGGAGTCACAGCCCCCAGAACATGGAGGCATAAAGTGTGAATGCACGGCTGTCACCAACCATGACGGGCTCAAGTGATCTGCTTGCTCCTCTCCCCTTCCCTGTGGGCGACACCCCGGGAGGGTCCCCCTAGCTTCAGCATTGCAGGCCTCATTAAAGGAAGATAAAGGCCTTGATGAATCAAGAGGGCAGTGTGCCTCCTGGACAGGAAACCCAACATCTCCGCATCAGCTCAGGAAACAAAAATGTGCAGCTCTCAGCTGGGAGGACCATCAGGGACTCGTGGTCGAATCCCCAATGGCACATTGAAGAAACCAACATCAAGCTTCTCGGCAAGAGAATACAGAAAGGGCTTGGGCCTCATCACATGGTGCATGGAAGCTGCTCAGAGCCTTGGCCCCTGCTGTGGCCCCAGCGCCAGCTCAGCTGCAGCCTCAGCCTCCTCCTGGCCCTTCAGCCCCGCTCAGCAGGGACGCACCTCCTTCCTGCGGCCACTCCTTGACTGGGTCCCTGGAGGCACCTGAGTTTCGGGGCTTGTCTGCCTCAGTCTACTGCTTCAGTGGGTCTTCAGTCATCCACACCCAAAGCCCTTGAGGTGGAGAGTGAAAACCAGCCAGCAAGTCAAGCCATGTCCTCACATCAGGGGGAAAATCCATCCATGTCCCAAGCTGTCACCGTTTCGCTCATTCTTCTAAGTCACAGGATTAAGAAGATGAAAACCCCATTGATTTTTCCCTCCTCTTTTTCACAGAGTTTGTCAATATGGAGATCCCTTTTCTAGTTGGTGACTCCTGTGCAGTGGAGAGGATATACTGGATTGTTTCCAGTTTCTTTATTTGTCAAATGTTGTTTTTTTGGACACTTTTTCAGGGCCCAGGATCACCTGTTCCTGTCTCAAAGGGAGGGCGGATAACACCTTAGTGTAAAAAGCCGATTGCTGCCCCTTCTTTGGCTTTCAAAGTCGTTTTCGGAAATTCATAGCAGTGGAGACAGCCTTTCCAACCTGTGTGTCTGCTGGGAGGGGCGGGGACAGTTACGTCCAGGAGGTAGAAAGACAGAGGGGAAGCAGCGAGACTGCAAGTAAGTCCCTTGCAGGTGGCCCTGTAGAGCCCAGCTGTGGCTTCCTGCCTGACCAGAAGGAAGCAAAGTCCTTCCAGAACGGAGGGGAGAGACCCAAGTGCCGAGATGAAGGGAGCCAGGCCCCAGAGAGAGGCGCGTCCTTGTTGGACCCTCAAGGACCAGGGTGGGAACCGGGTAGATAATAGAAGGAATAGTGGACTTCCACAAGAAGCCCTGCTCTACACCGCGGGGACCGTGCCCTCTTCCTATCTGGTCCCCTGAGAAGACACCACTTACCTGTCTCAAGCCAACATAAAGTGGCTACTCTTGGTTGGACATAGTTGGCAGCCTGGGGACTGAATCCACAGAAGACCATGGAGGTGATGGAGGGGCTCTGAGTCTATCTAGGGGATGCAGATGCTAAGCAAACAGATGGCACAGCAGCTGGGCCTCTCGGCTCCCACACAGGCCTCCGACTACCAGGCCCAACCTGTGAGGACCAGCACTCAACTAGGCCCAGGTGGGAGGGAATTAATGTCACCTAGCTTGGGGTCAGACAGGTGCATGTAGAAATTCCCCAGAGCTGAGCGGTGAGTAGAGCCTAAAGCTCTAGGTCTGCGGGGGAGGAGGATCTGATGGAGTCTCCTGATGCTGACTGCGAAGTCCACATCAGAGGAGCAAGTACCACAAATGGACACACCCAGAGTCGAGCAAACAGGATGCAATTCTGCAGGGGCTGGGAGGTCTCCGTGAACCTTGCCCACAGATGCCCCTCAGGAATGGGAAAGGAAAGAGCATCTGAGAGGTGAGGGAAACCACGAAAGGAAGTTGATACTTTCTCTTAATTGAACTTAAATAAGAAACGGCTGAGACAATTGCAACAGACTGCGAATGCTCAGAAAAGTCAAATTAAACATTATCTGCAACCCAGTAGAAAGAGATTTACGAGGAAGATGATTTCATCTTTTGAAAATCAGAGCAGACATTAAAATATAATGTGCACTTTTGAAACTAATCCCTCTCTGTGCTTGTGTACATTTGCAAGGATCCTTGTATCTGTGACAAAACCTGGTTACAAAGCCCAGATCAAATCAGAATTGTCTCAGGCAGCCTCTGCCTGATGATATCTAACCCGCATACCCTCAGGCATCATCAGTCTGAATTAACTTTGAATAAATGTTTTTATGTTAAATCCAGAAAACACTCATTGGATGTTGTTGATTATTTGTAGATTATTTCCTTCTTCTATAAAATTTCCCTAACCTTGGCAAAATAAGTTTGAAATCCTACACTTTAAAAAAAGCATGGAGATTTTTGGAGATTATTTGCATGTTCTTTCTCAAACCATTGAGAAATCCTCAGGACAAAACAAATTCACATACAATGTGGACACCAAGATTACAGCTGCCACTTTTATTTTCATCTCTGAATTGCCAGAGGCCAGCTCTCAAAAGAAATCTTGAAAATAAAGATAAATTCTTGGAAGCTCACCACTTGAAATTTTTAAGATTAAAGAACCAAAACTATTCACCTGGGTTTGGTAGTACTATTTCAAGGATAATGCTTCCAGTGTGAAGATAAGAACAAAGATGTGGGGAAGGTAACTTGAACCAGGAATTGTCCCTCCCTACGGAGAATGTGACCTGGGCTGCTCCATCAGGCCCTTCCCATCTGCTTCTCACCCTTTGGCCACCCCACGGAGCACCTCCTGGGCCTAGTCACCTAGGCAGGAAGGAGAGAGGTGAGGGGAAGAGGCAGGAGAACAATGGAAGCCAAGGACATATAGAAAATGCCCCCACTTCTGGGGACACCAAGACACCAGCCATGGCCCCCTTCTCCCTCCCAGGAGAAGTCTCTGTCACCCCTTTTAAAATAAACCCTGCTTTATATGCTTGCCTCCGCGTGCTTCTCTAATGTCATACCTCACCATATGAGGAGGCAGGACGCGGCACCAATAACGGGCGGTGTTAACAGGATAGAACGTTCTGTGCAGTAGGAGGTAGATAAGTGGGTTGGCTTCACGGAGAGGTGAGTCTGGCCTTGGGGTAGCATCTTTATTTTTTTTTATTTTTTAAATTCTAATTTGTTATCTATGACAACAGAATACATTATAATTCATATTGTACATATAGAGCACAGTTTTTCATATCTCTGGTTGTATATAAAGTATATTCACACCATTTGTGTCTTCATACATGTACTCAGGGTAATGATGTCCATCTAATTCCACCATCTTTTTAACCCCCCACCCCCTCCCTTCCCTCCCTCCCCTCTGCCCTATCTAGAGTTGGTCTGATCCTCCATGCTCACCCTCCCAACCCCACTATGAGTCAGCCTCCTTATAGCAGAGAAAACATTCAGCCTTTGTTTTTTGGGATTGCCTAACTTCACTTAGCCTTATATTCTTCAACTCCATCATTTCCCTGCAAAAGCCATGGTTTTATTCTCTTTTACTGCTGAGTAATATTCCATTGTGTATATATACCACATTTTCTTTATTCATTCGTCTACTAAAGGACATCTGGGTTGGCTCCACAGTTTAGCTACTGTGAATTGTGTTGTCATAAACATTGATGTGGCTGTGTCCTTGTAGTATGCTGTTTTTAAGTCCTTTTGGGTATAGACCGAGGAGTGGGATAGCTAGGTCAAAAGGTGGTTCCATTCCCAGTTTTCCAAGAAATCTCCATACAGCTTTCCATGTTGGCTGTACCAATTTGCAGACCCACCAGCAATGTATGAGTGTATCTTTTCCCCCACAACCTCGTCAACACTTGTTGTTTGTATTCTTAATAGCTGCCATGCTAAATGGAGTGAGATGAAATCTTAGAGTAGTTTTGATTTGCATTTCTCTAGATTCTCTAATATATCAAATATATTTTTTTCATTTATTTGTTGATTGGTTGAATATTATCTTCTGAGAAGTGTTTGTTCAGTTCCTTGGCCCATTTATTAATTGGGTTATTTGTTTTTTTGGTGTTTAGCTTTTTGAATTCTTTATATACCCTAGAGATTAGTGCTCTATCTGATGTGCAAGTGGTAAAAATTTGGTCCCGTTCTATAGGCTATTTACCTCACTCATTGTTTCTTTTGATGAGAAGATTTTTAGTTTGAATACATCCCATTTATTGAGTTTTTATTTCATTTCTTGCACTACATGAGCCTTATTAAGGAACTCGGGGCCTAAACCGGTATGATGGAGATCTTGGCCTACTTTTTCTTTTAATAGGCTCAGGGTCTCTGGTTTAACTCCTAGGTCCTTGATCCAATTTGCGTTGAGTTTTGTGCATGGTGAGAGAGGGGTTTAATTTCATTTGGTTGCATATGGATTTCCAGTTTTCCCTGCACCATATGTTGAAGAGGCTATCTTTTCTCCAATGTATGTTTTTGGCCTTTGTCTAAGATAAGATAACTGTCATTATGTGGGTTAGCCTCTGTGTCCTCTATCCTATACCATTGGTCTACCTGTATATTTTGGTGCCAATACCATGTTAGGTTTTTTTTTTTTTTTAACTATTGCTCTGTAGTATAGTTTAAAGTATAGTGATGCCACCTGCTTCACTCTTTTTGCTAAGGATTGCTTACCTATTCTGGATCTTTTACTTTTCTAGATGAATTTCATGTCTTCTTTTTGTCTTTCTATGAGGAATGTCATTGGTATTTTGATTGTAATTGCATTTAATCTGTTTAATGCTTTTGGTAGCATGGTCATTTTGACAATATTAATTCTGCCTATCCAAGTACAAGGGCGATTTTTTCCGTCTTCTAAGGTCTTCTTTAATTTCTTTCTTTAGCCTGTAGGTTTTGTTGTAGAGGTCTTTCACTTCTTTTGTTAGGTTGATTCCCAAGTATTTAATTTTTATTTAGCATCATTATCTTTTAAGACAGCAGGGAAAGGCCCTAACTCCTAGAACAAATCTTGCTTTACTGCTATGTCTTTATGATTCTCTGATTTTAGCCTTATGAGTCTGACTTCTTTCAACAGTTATCTGTGGATCTGCAATAACATTTAGGAAAAAATGAGTTGAGGCCCAGACACAGCCACCATGATCCTAATGTTTTCTCAGAGACACAGAAGGATTCTTTATATCACTCGCTGATCCTCCTAAATCCCCATTTCTTTTTAATTTTCAGAAGTTTTCCCTTCCCTTAGCAGATCCCACTTTCTTCTTTCTCTCTCAAGTTCTTTAGCTGTTCCTTAAACACTCCAACCTGTCTCTTGCCTGGATGCTTTCCTGAAACCCTGCCTACTCAAAAGGAGCTGCTTTCTGAAAAGTAAAATCTGTCCTAAAGAAGAGCTGGGACCATGTCTTGTTGCTTTTAAGGGGACATTATTTGTGCTATAGTATTGTACAGAACAATCCAAAATAAAATCTCTGTGTTGATAATACACAAAATAATGTAGCTTTTGCCAGTTCAGCACGTCTGTAGGCTGGTAATGACGCCTTATTATCCTGGAGATACCGGGCTCAGGTGTCAGTTCCGGACAAGAGGATGGTGTATACACTGCTTTCTCGGTAGCTCACAAATCTAAACACAGCGGGGAAGGAAAGAGGAGAAAGGAGAAAACTAATGGCCAAAGAATAGTGGCACTCTGCGTCTTGTCCAAGGTACAAGTCATGATTTTCTAGAGAAAAACCAATATGTGTGTGCGTGTGTGTGTTATATGTGTGTGTGTATGTGTGTGTGTTTGTGTTTGTGTGGGTAGAGAGAAAGAGAGATAGAGAGAGAGAGAGAGAAATTTATAATAAGAAATTTATTTAAGAAATCTGGAGAAGCAAGCCTGAGTCCAGGGAGCCAATGTCTCAGATGATACTGGATTGTAATTTTCTTAAGATAAACTGGATCAAACTTCAGTAATGGGTCTGAAACTCAAAGCAAGACTCTGTCCTGTAATGAAAGATTGACAAATGGATTTACTTGTGTGTTTCATGCTTAAATAGGATGTTTGCAATGCCTAATTATCACATCTGTCCAAGACAGAAGGCAGGAAAAGAAAAGAAAGAAAGCCAATGGGCAGAAGAAATTCCCTAATACTGGGAAGAACTGGCTTTGTTCTTGTCCAGCCTTCAACTGACTCAATGAGGCCCAACCACATTAGGGAGAGCAAACTGCTATTTGGTAGAAATGTAAATCTCATTCATACACACATTTAGAGCCACAGAGTCACAATAGATCAAATATCTGGATACTCTGTAGTCAACCCTGTTGACACACAAAATCAATCTGCACATCCAGGGAAATATACCGACTCCCCCAAGGACTGGGAGATATAAACGGGGGAGGTGGTAGCTGAGCTACTGACCTTGTCACATCTGCCAGTCTCATCTTAGCAGTGACCAGGGTCTTGGCTGGTGCCTTTGACCAGCAGGTCAGCAGGGATGGTGTGGGCTCAAGGGTTCCCTGTGCATCTGGGGACAGCTATTTCAACTCCCAGGATGGCAGAAGTCTATATTTGCCCACTCCTCTCAGAAGCACAGCCTTGGGGCCCTGGTACACATAGGAAGCAACCTTCCTTGCCCAAACCCCAGCCAGGATTCCCATCCTTTCTCAGCCCTTGTCCCCAGGACGGGCGAGGCTTAGGCTGTGACTGAGGACTGGTTCTCTTTTCCAACAAGCTTGCTCCTTAGCCTGAGTCAGGGCCTGTTGTCCTGGTTGCCCCAAAGGGATCCACAATTTCTTTCACGCATGTGTCTGCCTTGCTCCTTGGCACTGCCTCTTAGACAAGTTGAAGGAAGCAAATTTGACACTCTGCAGTTCTTCCAGTCCAAAAGAAGTTAATGGTTGATCAGTGAATAAAAATGCAGTTTACATCCATGAGTCAAAGCGAAATGTGATACTTAGGCATTGCAAACATTCTATTTAAGCATGAAACACACAAGTAAATCCATTTGTCAATCTTTCAATACAGGCCAGAGTCTTGCTTTGAGTTTCAGACCCATTACTGAAGTTTGATCCAGTTTATCTTAAGAAAATTACAATCCAGTATCATCTCTTTTTTTAATTGTAGAAAAGGAATCTACAGACTTGGAAAGTAATTTGATTTCAGATTCACTCTTGAATTTTTCCATATTTTCTTTGATATTTAAATGTCTATATAAATAGTGAATTTCTTTTCACTTACTCTTATAATGGTTTTTAGATTTATTTCATATTTTTAGGTTAAAAAACCCTCTGGATTTGTCTTCGAGTTGATCTTATTAGATGATACTTTATTATATCACATGGTGAAAAAAATAAGCTCAGCCCCTACAAATGGTATTTCGAAGAAACAAAAGCATATCTTGATGAGCACACAGTTAACTGCAGGAAGCAGAAAGTCTAAGATCTGGAGAGAAGGCTGCTGGCCAGTTCCAGCACTAAGTCATGGCCTGATACGAGCATGTCAAAGAGGCAAAATAAGTAGAGGAACCAGGCATACTGGGTTAAATGACAAAGCATTAAGAGACCATCTCCATTAGCTCCAATTAACTTCTGAAATAATTGTTGCCTTAAATTCTTCCGAGAAGCATGAAAGAAGTTCATAACCACAAGAACATGCTCACTACATAAATACACTCAGGAATAGAGGCCCCAGAGCTAGGGACACAGCTTTCCCCCTCAGGCCTGCACACACCCACATCCCTGAGTGTTGCTCCTCTGTCCAGTCCTGGGTGTAGGTTTGCTTAAGAAGGCACCAAGAACAAACAGCAAGTCCTCTCTTCTCAGTTCTCTCCTCCCATTGGCCTATGCCCAAAGAGGCAAGTTAATTGCAAATAGAATACTTTTTTTTTCTTTTTGGTTACAGAGGATTGAACTCAGGGGCACTCCACCACTAAGCCTCATCCCCAGCCTTGTTTTATATTTTATGTAGAGTCAGGGTCTCACTGAGTTGCTTAGCACCTCACCATTGCAGAGGCTGGATTTGAACTCATGATCCTCCTGTCTCAGCTTTAACACCAAGAAGTTAATATGTCAACAAACTAAAAGTTAACATGAATTTTAAATCTGATTTGGAAGTGGGATGTCAAGAAGTATTTGGCAATTAATGCTGCATATTACTTTAAGTCTGATTAATACTTTGAGGGGCGCATGCGTGGGTACCGAGTATGCCTGGGTATGCATGTGTAAGCACATGAGGGTTCTTCCTTCTGTCTCAATCCTTATCCCAATCTCTTGCTTCTGAAGGGACAGGAAGGAGTGTTTCAGTCAGTATTTTTGTGGGGGTGACCAAAAGGACCGCAAAGAACCATTATAGGAGGAAAAGTTTATTGGGGGCTCACAGTTTCAGAGGTCTGAGTCCCTAGGTGGTGACGCCATTGCTCTGAGCCTAAGGTGAGGCAGAGCCACGGGGCACAGTGTGAGACAGAGGGAACCTGACTGGAACATGGCACCAGGAAGCTGAGAGCCAGCTCCAAACCCCAGAGAGGAAACTCCTGCCCCAAAGGCACAGCCCAGTGAAATACCTACTCCAGCCACACCCTACCTGCCTCTAGTTACCACCTTCTGATCCCTACCAGCAGATTAACACTTGGATTAGGTTAGCGTTCTCATCACCAAATCATTTCACCTCTGAACTTTCTTGCATTGTCTCACACATGAGCTTTTTAAATCACATTTTTATAAAAAATCAATACACCAATTTAGAATTTTTTAATTAATTTCTTTTTTTATTCTGGTACTGGGGTTGGAACCCAGGGGTGCTTTACCACTGAGCTACTCTCTCTTTCCTTTTTATTTTTTATTAGGAGAAAGAATCTTGCTAAGTCGCTGAGTTTTGAAATCACGATCCTCCTGCCTCAGCCTCCTGAGTCTCTGGGAATACAGACATGCACCACCCTTACCGGCCCACTCTAGAATTTTAATTTGCTGGATCTCATCCAGCAATCAAAGATATTAGAACCTCTGTTTATGGAGTTTCCTGTATTTCCCTGAATGAGCAACAATAGCCCATGTGAAAGTCCTTGGCGCCCTCTTGCGGCGACCTGGGGACATTGCCACCATGCAGCTGCCTATGGATTTTAGTTAAGTCCCTTGGTTTTCGGGAGTACAGAGTAATATGAAAGACTAGAGAATCCGCCTGTGTTTCCACAACTAAACTTATTTTAGAATTTCACAAACGATTTCTATTTATGCGAGTTTTGAAAATAAACGATGCATTCTTGAATCTCCATAAATGCGCTGATGGATCCTGTTAATCTGTCTACCTGGAGCAGACCTTGCTACAAATGCAGCAGTGTGTCAGCGGAGTCTGGGAACGTCCAGCTGCGGAGGCTGACGCGGAGAGACAGGAGTCCCGCTTTGCTGGCTCCCGCAGTCAAGCGGAAGATTGTGTAAGTCCCCCCAGAGCGCTGGCCGAGGGAAAGGGCAGAAGGCACACACTTCACAGGCTGCAGCACCCAGGGCGCACGGGCCAGCTCTGACCAGACCCGAGGCACGGCCGGCTCCCCCAGCCTGCAGCGAGGCACGCGATTCACAATGTTGAGAATGTCACGGCTGTCACCCTGAGCGACGCAGGTGCACAGAGCAGCGGTGGGCACCAAGGCCTGCGCGGGAGTTGGAGGCGGCCTTGCCCCAGGTGAGGCTCACCAAGGTCACGTCCACGCATGGACAGCAGGCGGTGATGCGGCACAACTAGGCGAAGTTTTAAACCTGGTGTCAGGTTTTCGAAGAAGTGTCTTTGAGTGGTAATGGCTCCCAATTGGAACACCACCACCAAAGGGGGCTGTGGAAGCTTCTGGAGCGATTTCGTTTTAAAATAATTTACATGTCTTTTTATATATTATTTTAAGAGATGTCCACCTCACTTGAGGATGCAGAAATAAATCACATGCCAGAGAGATTTCTTTTCTTTTCTTTTCTTTCTTTCTTTTCCGTTTTTCTTTCTTTTTTGTACTGGGATTGAACCCAGCGCCCTGCATGTGCCAGACAAGCTCTTCTGCTGAGTACACCCCAGCCTGAAGCCCTAGCGGTCTCATTCACTAACTGCACAGAATGGCAGGGACCTGGGTAGTCCCGCTGTTCAGATGTTCCGCCTTCCCTGTGCTGGCCTGGTCTCTGCTCCCTTCCTCTTTCTTATGACCAAGTGTATCAAAGGGGCTCAGCATCAGAGTGTTGGGGGAAGTCCCAGCTCTGTCAAAAATAAGCTTTCTGTCAGTGTTCCCTACCTAGATGCCATATGCAATTATTGTATTATGTAATTAATATGTAGTTATATGTAAGAATTAATATGTGAGTATTATGTAATCAATGTCTACTGAATATAGAAAAACAGTGCATATTTAATATGTGCATGTGCACAGATATCCTCACATATTCATAGAAATAGCGTATTCCAGGTTGGGCCAGGGACTGGGGAAAGGTCCACCTCACTGTGCACATTCTCCCACACCTGTAGCATGTATTCCTGACTCCCGCAGCCAATGGTACAGTTCCTAAATCTACCTGAAGTGTGCTGACATGGTGGCAGCGGTAGCCTGTGTCTGTCTAAGCAGCTTTTTTTCTGCTATCCGCTCCACAGAGCTCATTGCCACCACGGAGAGTTCTACCACAGGTGGAAAGGAGGTATGTTTTGCTGTACCTCTGACTTTTGTAATCTGTCTTTTCCTATTCCAGACTAACTTATGAAAGTATCTGCTCTTGGTACGTGAGCACAAGGCCCTCCACTGTCTTAAATTAATCCAGCATTAGCCTGGCAGCACCTTCATCCGAGGACCAAGGCAGGACTCTGGGCAGTGTGTCCTCCAGTTCCTGGACAAGGCAGAAGACCTCTCTTTCAGCAGTTATTTTTAGCCTAGTGG
This sequence comes from Marmota marmota marmota, assembly GCF_001458135.2. Taxonomy (NCBI): domain Eukaryota; kingdom Metazoa; phylum Chordata; class Mammalia; order Rodentia; family Sciuridae; genus Marmota; species Marmota marmota. The sequence continues at coordinate 6,004,033 of NW_025999991.1, forward strand.
ACTCTGTAGGTTCAGAAATTGGCAGTTTTTCTACCTATCTTAGTTCCTTAGAAGTCATTAGGAATTCTCCCAAGGGAAGAGAACACTCTTCCTGCCCTGAAAGGTTTTAATCTTGGGTTGTTTTTGTTTTCCTTTCCCCTTATCAGACTCTCTTGCATCTTCTCCGTTTGACAGCTACTCAGCCACAAAGGGAGACATAGTTAAAGGTTTGGCTCAAAGACAGGATTTCCACTAACTGAACAAAAATAACCAAGCACAGATATGGGGCTTGTCAGCTCTGAAGGGATCTCATCATCGCTTTCAAAGCAAGTGTATTTCGTGGGCCTTTATGAGTCATTTACAATAACCCATGTTTTTCCGTTAACCATTTTATTAAAAGACTTTGCTCCCTTTTAGATACTGAAGTTTGCTTATTAAAACTTGCTCATCTTCTGCAATAGTTTGACAGAAATATTGAGGCCTAATTTTATTTCAAAAGTATATTGAGTCCCCATTCCTCCAAGCTCCAGCAAAGATGGAATAGCCCCCATTCCTCCCAGTTTCTCCGTCTTAAAACTGAAATATCTAAAGTACACAGTAAGAAGTACAGAAAGACTTGGGAAGGAGGAAGGAGGATGCAGGACATCTGGGAACCTGAGGACATGAAAAATGACCTGACACTGAGTTCCATGGCTCTCCTTATCACTTTCCACCAATCTTAGGATGGCCAACAAGGTCAATCATGTACAGATCCCAGAAAAGTCCACTTAATCTTGCAGGATCAGTAATAAAGTGGTCTATGAACAGAAAACCTTTTTTTTTTTTTTTTTTTTTTTTAAATCACTGTCTACTTGTGCCAGCCAAATACCAATAGGAACACCATATCTTTTTTTTTTTTTTTTTTTGTACCAGGGTTTGAATTCAGAGGTACTCTGCTGGGAGCCATTAGCCAAGTAGGTATGGCAATTTCCTTGCCAGGTACCCCATGTTGCTGACATTTTGCAGTGACATTGAATGTAGGTGACCTTGCTCAAGGACCAGGGCGGATTAGGGTGTTCCCGGTTTAAGATAATCTTGTTTAGGGCGTTCCCAGTTTAGGTTCCAGGTTTAAGGTTTAAGATTATTCCTGCTGGGAATAGGGCGTATCCTGCTGCCTGAGTTCCCCTTGAGTTCTCACGGGATTCAGACAGTATTTTTTGGGAGATAGAAGCCCAGTGGAGGTGGATTTGGGCAGAGAACGTGGATTTGGGCAGAGAACGTGGATTTCCCCAGAACGTGTTTGTAGACGGCTGGTGTGAGTTCGGGAATAAAGAGTTGCTGTTTGAATCTACAAGCTGTGTGGTGGCTCGTGATTGTGTGCCGAGCCAGACTGTGGCATTTGTGCCCAGCCAGACTGTGGCAGTACTCGACCTCTGAGCCACATCCTCAGCCCTATTTTGTATCTCATTTAGATATTTAGAGACAGGATTTCACTGAATTGCTTAGCACCTTGCTTTTTCTGAGACTGGCTTTGAACTCACAATCCTCCTGTCTCAGCCTCTGAAGCCACAGGGATTACAGAAATATGCCACCATACCCGGCCATATCATCTTGCTGTAAGGTTTCAGTTGGGGGAATGAGCAGACCTCTCACTGACATGGGGCCAGCAATCAGAGGCCTCCCAGAGCAGCCCTGGCGACTGAGGAGAAAGCTGCTTTCCTTTCCCTCCTGTGATCTACAGGTACACAGATGAACTCAGTTTCATTCCCACCCTCACTGAGGCTAAGAAAGGAGGGAGAAACAGGGCTTGTCAGAACTGCAGAACACATCCCTGGGAGTCCAGTGGGGAGCTGAGCCTCATCTAATCAGCATCCACAGGTGGAAGGAGATGCTCAGGGGCAGGGCTGGTTTTCACTGTGCTTCTCCCACTCCTTCTCTGAGTCTAGGGGCCTATGGGGAGAGAACTGAGCTTCCTGTCATGCATCTGGAACCAGCACTCCATGGCTGCTAAGTACTTTTTCAAAAACATATTTAACTCAAAGTCTAATAGTGCAAAGAGAAGATCCCCAGCAGGAAGCCTGGCATAAATGAAGACCAGGGCCTGTTACACCTCAAGAGAGGGAGAGCTTGATGAAAACAAAAATTAAAAAGGGCTAGATACTCATATTACAATATCCAAAACTTGCATACAATAAAAATTCACTTATCATACCAAGAACCAGGAAAATCACAGTGTGAATGAGAAATGATAATCCACCGATGCTAACAGATGCTAATAGAAATTTTAAAATTATCTGGAAAATGTTTTAAAACTTTAGTCATAAAAAGCACAAACAATTACAAATTCTATTAAAACAAATGGGAAAAAATATCTGCAATGTCATAGAAAATATTAAAAAAAGAATCAAGTGGGAATTATAGAACTGAAAAATATAACTGCAATAAAAATCTCACCAGATGGTCTCAATAGTGAATCGTAGATAGAGAATGGAATCATTGAACTTGGTGGGAGATCAAGATAATTTAACTATATTAACTAACCAGATAACCTAGACTGAAGAGCAAATAAATAGTTTCAGAGGCTATGAAAAAAATGATGAATGAATGAGTTGATGTTGATATTAAAATCTCAGGAGATAAAATAGAAGAATTGAAAAGCTAAGGACTAGAAATTTATCACATTTAGCCAAAGAAATAAACTTTGAATTGTGAAAGTCACAAGTAAAATAATTCCACAGAAATCAGCACTCAGACGCCTCATTTCTGAAACAAATTTCTGTAAATGAAAGATGAAAAGCCAAGGAAAATGGGGTATTCCCTTGACAGCAGACTTCTTATCTAAAACTATGGGACTCAGGAGGAAATGGATAACTCCTGATATTCTGAAAGAAAACGACTGTTAAGACTAATTCCATAGCTGACAAAATTATCTCTCAAAAGACTGTATAGAAAATAAAGGGATTCTCTGACAAAGAAAAATTAAATGAATTGGTTCAGAAATTCATTTTAGAAAACCTACTGCTAAAGAAAGGAAATTAGCTAAAAATAAAACATATGACCAGAAACTTCAGAAAAGGAAAAGAAAGAAGATTTAAATGATTAAAAATAGAAAAAAAATATATAGACTATTTTTCCTATTAGATATTTAAATCATCTTTTATGGTAGGAAGAAAAATCATACCATCATCTCATGCAGTATTCAATGTATTATAATAAAAATTTTGGACATTTTTATTCTAAAAGTGGAAAGAATAAAGCAACCAAGATGAAAGCAAGGCTTTCTTCACTTAAGTGGGTAAAAATACATATACCAGTTGATGGTGATTAATTACATATTTATATTGTAATGCCTAAAGCAAGCACTAAGAAAACTGTACGAAGCTCTATTTGGTCCTATGGTCCTGTGTCACATAATGGCATTTCAGTCCTGACAGGACACATGTACGGTGGTAGTCCCATGAGACCATGACTGCATGGCCATCTTAGGCTGTGGGAGTATACGGTCTGATGTTTATGTGATGATGAAATCACCTAATCATACATTTTTCAGAATGTATCCCCATTGTTAAGTGATGCATGACTCTCTCAAAGATACTATGAATTAATCAAGATAAAGTCCTAACTATATTCAAGTAGTTCACAGACAGGTTAGAGCAGAGAAACATAAGGAAAGGAAAGAGAGGAAATAAGCTGAAAACAAATATTGACGTGACAGAATTAAGCCACAGTGGAAAAAGGAGATTTGGGAGACTCAGAAAACCCTGGCAAATGTCAAGGAAGATGACTTTGGAGACAATAGAGAGAAATAAGCTGAAGGAGGCACAATCAGCCATATCTGCCTCAGACCCCGAAGGACAGCTGAGGGATAGACAGTGTCAGGCAGGAGGATTCGGAAAGGCAGAGTTCTGTAGCATAAGCTCAAACACTAGCCCTTCATTTATTTGGTGAGTGAACTGGGCAGGTTTTTCCTCCTCTGGAGCTCAGTCTCTCTGTAAGAAGATAGTTGTCCATTTCAAGGTTGGTCATAAGAGTTAACTAAGAGTTCAAATGCAGTGCTGGTCAGTGTCTGGCCCTTAACACCCAATCAGAGTTACTGACCATTCTGCAGAACAGGGAGAGGATCTAGAGTACAGGGTTTTGTTGACAGAGAGCTCAACATTTTATGGCTGTTGCTAGTGCAGCCTGCAATCATAGAAGCATGGAGTGAATACTGAGGGAGGTGGCCCTCCTCCATGTCCTGCTCTGGTCTGAGGGTCACCTTCAGTAGTGCATTAGGGAGCCGTGTTCTCATAGGAACCAGGACCTATGGTTCTTAAACTCTCGTTCCTAGACCAGCAGCACCTGAAAAATTGCTAGAATTTGAAAATATTGAGCCCCCCCTTGGTCTGCTAAGTCATAAACTTTGGGATTAGATTTATAAAGCTGTTTCTGAGGACCACTGACCTTACAGACAACGTTTCGGAGCTAGGTAAGGATTAAAATGTCTCTATGGAAAGTTGAAGTGAGTTTAGTCCAGGGAAAGGTGATTGATCTCAAGAGAGGTCAGAAGCCAGAGAGGGCTGATTTAATTTTGTCTTTCCCAGGATACTGGAAACAACCAGTGGGAAACAGGGGGGACATGGCATGGAGGATTAACCAGTCCCTCTGGGTTGTAACAGACAGCCTTCACAAATGTCCTAACTGGTAAGAGGTTTATTAATAACAGGAATCCAGGGGTAGGGATAGTTTGTTGTTGGTTATTAACCAGCTCAAGTGCATTCTGAAGAGGAGAATTTCTCCATCATTCTTCTCTGCCAATCCAAGTGGGTCAGCAAAGAGAAAAACGACAACACAGTGGTGTGCATAGTTGCACTGCAAATTGGCCAGCAATGCTGTCCTTGTACCTTGCACAAGTGGTGCAAGTATGGTGACCCTCCACCATACACCACCTCTTTCCTTTTACTTACAGATCAGTGGGGTAGAGAGTCTGTCTCTGCCTACTACTTTTTAAATTGAGATAAATTTCACATAACATAAAATTAACTGTTTTAAAATGTAGCTTGGTGACATTTAGTTAATTCACCATGTTGTATGACCAGTACCTCTACTAAATATCAAAACATTTTCATCACTTCAAAAGAAAACCCCATACCTATTAGCCAGCAGCTACCTGTTCCTTCCCTTCCTCTGTCTCTGGGGAACCACCAAAATGCTCTCTGTAACTGTGGATTCACCTATTCTGGATATTTCATATAAATGGAATTTCACAACATGAAATCTTTTGTGTCTGGCTTCTCTCACTCTATTAAGGTGTATATTAGTCAGTTTTCATCACTGTTACAAAACACCTGACAAAGACAAAGTAGAGGAAGAAAAGTTTATTTGGTTCATGGTTTCAGAGGTCTCAGCCCATAGACGGCTGTCTCTCTCCACTGCTCGGGGCTCAAGGTGAGGCAGAACATCATAGTGGAAGGGTGTGACAGATGGAAACTTCTCAGCTCTCAGCAGCCAGGAAGCAGAGAGAGGGGGAAGCAGAGAGAGGGGGAAGAGGTCACAAGGAAGGCGCTCCCTCCTAGGGCATGTCCCCAGTGGCCCACTTCCTCCAGCCATGCCCTCCTGCCTTCAATTACAACCAAGTCGTTCCATTCAAACCAGAATGGGCTGATTAGGTTCCAGCTCTCTTTATGCCTGCACCTCCCTGCATTCACAGGAGTCTGAGGACACCCCGCATGCAGACCACAGCAAGGTGTGTCAGGGTGCAGACACATTTCCACACTCGGATCCTTTCCACAGCTGATAGTGTTCCAGTGCATGAGTCGGCACACTCTGCTCATCCTGCTCTGCACTGATGGATATCATGGTCATTCCTACCTTTTGAAGATTGCAAAGGGTTCTAGGATCGTCATCTGTGCACATGTTTTTATTTGGGCATGTGGTTTCAATTGCCTCAGGCATGCAGGCAGGAGAAGCATCGCTGGATCATGTGTGACTCTATGGGTGGCCTTTACAAGACCGCCAGACCATTTCCTGAGGCTGATGCTTCAGCTCACAGTTCACACTCCTGCTACCAGTGGACCAGGGCGCGACTTGTCCTCGTGAGGACTTGTCCTGGTGAGGCTGAAGTTCTCTTCCTCTGCTTACCCACCACTTGTGTATCAGGTATTCTCACGTAAGAAATATCCATTAATCCTCTCTTTTTATCATATATTCATTAAAAAATAATTAATTATTTAGTATGAGGGATCGATTCAGGGGTGCTCAATCACTGAGCGACATCTCCAGCCCTTTTTATTTTTAATTTTGAGACAGGATCTTTCTTACTTGGACAGTCTTGCCTCAAATTTGTGATCCTCCTGCCTCAGCCTCCTGGGCATAAGTTTATAGGTATCTACCACCATACACCACCTCTTTCCTTTTACTTTTCTTTTTTTATTTTTTAATGAAGTTTCTTGTCCTATTTTTTGTTTGTTTGTTTGTTTTTTAATTTTAAGGGTTCTCTATGTATTCTGGATACTAGAATTTTATCCTATGAATGATTTGCAATTTTTTTTTTAAATTTTGTAACTGTCTTTCTTGACAATCTCTTGATGCAGAAATATGTTCAGTTTTGACTGACACAAAGATGGGGACTAGGGGCTGTTGGAAGATTGAATAGTTTGATCTTTCTCAAAAACACTAGGCTGGGATTAAGACGTTCTTTGTATTCTTTGCAAAGGCAAAATATACATTTTTGGAGAAACACACCTTGGTTCTATTGAAACGTGCCATCTCATGTGATTATTTTCAGATTTTGTGGTACAGCGTTGACATGTGTATTGAGACTATTACAGTGCAATATGTTTTCTTTTTTCCTGAGGAATCTAAAACATAGTCGAGAAAGTTTGGTTTGGAACCTGTTAAATTAGGTCAGTTATTCTAACCTCACAGCCTAGAGCTGCTTTCATTTCTCTTGTAAACTGCCTCCTGTAGGACTCTGGGATCTGGAGACAGATGTGGACATGTGCTCGGGGTCCCAGCTAGCTGACCAGGAAGGTCCACAGAAGTCCGTGTGGGAGGCGCTTGGCCTGCGTGGACTCCCCCAGGTGCTCTCTCACTCTCTGGGAAGGAGCCCAGTGCTCTTTGCTCTGAGGTCTGCATTGCTGGCTCCAGCTGCCCCGTGGAGCCGAGTGAGTAAGGAATGGGACAGAATTGGCTGTCTCCTTGCTCCTCCCCTCCCTTGCCATCAGTTTCCTCTTACTCTTTCTCTGTCTTCTGTAGGTTTATCAACAGCTGGCATAAAAACTGAGAGTAGTTTCCTTGAGAAGACACCTGCAAGGAGAGGTGAAATTCATGGGCCTGATGGCTCTGTCACCACTGGCGATGACCGTGGCTTCTCTGGTGATAAGTAAGGACTACTGACCTGACACACCGCCAGCAGCCGCGTATGAGTGAGCTGCAAAGGGGCAGAGAGCCGCAGACTTCCCTACACAACCCTCGCCACACAAGAACCAAACACCTGCTTACCACTGAGTTCACAGGAAGAGTCACTCTTTGATTAACAATCTCACAGAATCATGAAGCTGGTGGGGACAGAGAACCTCATCCATCAGCTGGCTGGGTCCCCTCAGTCAAAACAGGCTCATATCAAACATTTCTTCTCTGACATTCACTAAAGAGAACAGGGATGTCCCAGTTTTTACAAAGATATTAAACAACTCTCCATAGAATCCAGTAAAACTGTTTCCACCCATAAAGGTTCTTGATCTTTGAAAAAGCAGGTTCTTCTTTAGATGGGAGAAGGAAGGGTGTGGGCAGCAGGAGGAGAGCTTTCTTCTGGGTCAAATGTCATAATGGATCAGCGGTTGGCTTCAAAACCACATTTGGGGTTATGCCTGGAGTTACTTGTGACAAACACTAAAGCTAATGTTTCTTGACTGGTTAGGGCACATCTGTCTCATGTGCATTGCACAAGGCTACACCGCAGAGCAGAGCCTGAGACCGTGGGTACAAGTTTTATAGCTGTGTAGTCCCTGAGGTGTGGTACTCCCCAAGGCTGGTACCCCAGGTCAGTGGTGATGGGCAGTTCTGAACGCTCAAGGGAGGAACTCGGACTCACTAGGGCCAGGAAAAAGAAGCATGGAGAAATCAACCCACAAGGCCACCTCTTACCTCTGATTCTGTGTACACATGTGTAAGTATCTGTTGACATATTACTAAACATCACTTCACAGTCTACTACCTAAATTCTGAAAGATCCCCCTGAGCAAAATAAAAACAATGAATTCCTTTCTAGGTACTATTGCCTTAATCCTAAGTGTTTTAAGTAAATGTGTTGTTCTTTTGTTTGCTTTGGCTCACATAACTTATGTAGGTGGCTTTGGACACTTTCCCTCATTCTGGCCCTACCTCCCCTGGTTTAAATTCTTTTTTTTTTTTTTTTTAATGGCTGTGATGTCTTCAAATCTTTGCTGCTCCTTCTGTATGACCTTTGATGTTGATCTGTCTGTGTAGACAGATCTGGTAGAAAATCAATTTATAGAGCTTTTCCATTTCTTCCTACAACTTGTCGTTGGTTCTGGCAATCTGCATATGCTATATAACCACTGAAAAATCCACTTTAAATGTCACCTTCCTTATTCCATAGACATATGAAACATGCATAGATCATACAAAGTGAATCTGATCTTGATTTTGCAAATGAGGAAACCAAGAGAGGGAGATAGCAGAACCCAGTCATAATTAACTTAAACTGGCAAGCTGACCTGTGACTGGCAAGCTGACGGGTGACACCCTTCTCTGCACTCACTGCTCTGTGCTCAGCTGCTTTGGGTCAGAGCCCTGCTATAGAAGTACCAGCTTGGAACAAATCCTCCTTGTACTAAAAGCACTTCCAAACTCCCCACCCTTTCTTCTATGTAGACTGTGTCTGATTCGTTATCCCATGGCTTGTTAAAGTCTTAAAACTTATGGTATGCTCGTCTAAAAAGTAGATGCTGGTTTAATATCGTGGCTGAGTGCCGATGGTCCTCACCTTCATGTGTGTGGTCTAGCGGAAGAGTTAGTCAAACAATCCCATGCCTGTGTTTATAAAGACAAACCCTGCAGAGTGCTCTGTGGGTAATCCTGGGTGTGATGGGAGGGGACACAGGGAATCTGATTTAAACTGATTAGTCAGGAAAACGTTACCTGGTCTGAAATTGGAAGAGAAGGAGTTGCTTTGGAACTAGGAGGCTCCAGGAGGAGGTAAGCTTGAGGGTAGTTCATGCAGAGACCAGTCAGCATGACAACCAAGAAAGCATGTGTTAGCCAGGGTTCTCCAGAGAAAGGGAGCCATAGGGCAAGCAGACAGATGGTTGGTAAATAGATGACAGAGAGAGAGAGACAGAAGAGTATCATGAATGGATAAGAAACGATTCATCATAAGCCATTGGCTCATGAGCAGAGACAGACAAACCTGCCACTCACGGGCAGATGGTATAATCTGCAGACGTGATTTTTTTTCTGAAGGGCTTGTGATGGAGCGTCCTGAGTCAAGGACTGAGGACCGAAGAGGACCCTTGTCCCAGTTAAAACAGATGACATGCCCACCCTCCTGCAGCTCTACTCAGGCTCCAACAGGTCACACGTGGTGCCACCGGCATTGGAGAAGCCATCTAATCTCCCCAGTTCTCCAGCCAAATTCCAGTCTCTTCCAGAAGCACCCTCAGAGGTAGTTGGGCATCCTCTGATCTGCTCAGGGTGACACACAAGCACCTGTCACAGGCATGAGTTTTATGTGGTACCTGCAACCACCCGTCACTGGCATATGTTGCTGTACAGGGGCTGGGCTCTCAGGTCCTGTCAGGAAAGGTTTATTCCACCCAGTTTAAGAAAGTCTGCAAGGAATGACTATGCTACAGGCACCCGTGAAGATTTGTAACTTCCCTATTCTACAGTACATGCAGAGGACATGCTATTTTAATTCAACCCCCCACTCACCCCATGAAGGAAAAAGTGTGTGTTTTGGCCAAAACCCATAGTTCATGGTGTTGATCAAAGGTTCTCTAGGAGCAGAAGAGGGGGAATCTAGGCCTGGGAGCACAGTGGTGGACTGGGTGTTTGTCTGGAAGGACAGATTTATTTTAAAATGTAGTTTTATCTTGAAGTTTTCTAGTCAGTCCAGCATGTGAAAGAAGGCAGTGAAAGATCAAACTTCAGTGGGTACGGGAAAGTAATGGAGTGTTTGCATAAAGAAATTTATTCATCATGTTTTATGACTTCAAATGATGAATTTGAAAGGAAGCAATGAAATGTGTTAGTATTTTTTATGAAGTTTGCTCATTTTAAATGGGCTTATTCACTAGGTAATTTACAAATGGAACTCATGAATCCTTTACTGAAAAATATAACAATGAAAAGCTAGAATTTAGTGTGTTTTCTGCTAAAATGATGTATTAGTTATGGAACATTTAGTTTGCTTTTAACTAGGAATAATATTTGCTGCAAAAGCTGACGCATACCAGATATTCCATGTCTTATCCCCCAATTTTTCTCTGCTCTATCCTTTTTCATGCCTTTGATTATAAGAGTTAAAATTTCTTATGATTATGTTTCTTGATTGGTGTACTCATTCTAAGCTACTTTACTGTTATTTTGATTAAGAGATGTAAGGATGGCCTTAGGCCTCAGTCTAATCAACTCCATTTCAAAACTCCAGTTTGAAACCTGCAGTCTCACCATGCACACCTAGGGAGCCCTCCAGTTTGGCCCTCAGGCAAAACAAGTTACTTTTCCCCACCCTGACAAAGTCTCTGGCCTGTTGCCCTCACTCTGATAAAAGTGAGAAGCAAGAAAATCAGGGTGGGGACCACCAGACCAGATGCTTTAACCTGGAGGAATGACATCACTGAGAAATCTGGCAGCAGCTGATAAGGATTGAAAGGGTGTCAGAAGCCCCAAAATTAGGTATAAATGAAGGAGCAAATGAACAGACATTTAGCCAGCTGACACTGATGCCCTCATGCTGGAGAGCCTGATGAGGACCTGGACTGACATTCCAAGTCTTCTCATTGTTTGCCTGATCCTCTGCATCCTCCTCACCGCTCTAAAACTCTACATCCACATCTTGACCCTGGTGAGAGCCACGACTTCTCCCTATGATCCTCTCCTCAACTGGCCGTCACCTCCACCCCAGGAGAAGCCTGCCTTGGTTCCTAACCTGATCACCGTGGTCTGAGTGAGTGGGCATCTGCTGGACTTAAAGCCTAAGGCTTGAGACTTTGGATCTGACACTTGAACTTAGCACCCAGAGGGAATGTCTACCCTGAGCTTATCATGATTAAGTGTGTTTGCAGTGCTTAGAATTAATCTAGAATTGTTTGCTGTGAATTGATTATGTCTGTTGCAGTGCCTAGCATTAGGATTGTCATTTTCTTGATTAAGAACCTATAGAGTGAAATCGCATTGAGTGATTTGAGTGAATAAAGCACTGAAAAGGACAGAAGCATGTAGATATTTATTCCTCCCCCTCGACTGCATACGTTGCACATTTTGCCCATCATGACAGTAGGTAACCAAGTTTTCTTTGTTATTCTTAGTTTTACATGACTCCATCTTTTTGAATGTCTAAATCTCTAGTACTCTTTAAATTTTTGCGCTTTCAAAATAAGAAACTAGTAGAAATATAATTACTACAGTCATTATTAAAAACAATATGGAGCTCCCTTAAAAACCTAACAATAGAACAACCATCTGATCTGGTGATCCTAGTGTTGGGTGTGTATCCAAAGGGGGCGCAGTCTTGATGCCAGCGATTCCTGCCGTCTTCCCTCCAGCCCTCTTCACAACAGCTGAGATAGGCCATCCACTCAGCTGCTCCTCAGGGGATGGCTGCAAGAGGAAAATGTGGGGTCTACCCAAAGGAACGTCACTGAGGCACCAAACATGAATGGAACTGGAGGCCATTTTGCTAAGTGAAGTGATCCAGATGTGGAAAAAATACATATTCTCACTTATTATGAAAAATAAAACTCGATCTCATAGAAGAACAGATGGAGATTGGGAAGGGCAGTGGGGAGGATGCAGGAAGAAAGTAGATGAGGGCACTAAAATGGGAGGAATTAGGGCTGCCTTCTTCACCACAGTAGGGTAAGTGCTGATTAAAACATCTGTGATATATTTAAATGTATTTCCAAAACACAAAAATGATTGATCTTTGAAGAAATAGAAGTGTTTATTTCCCTGATTTGGTGATCATCCAGTGTATATATGTATCCTAATGCACCCCACAAAGATGTCCAAATATCATGTCTCGATAAAAGGATATTACACTCAGCTCAAACTAAAATATTACTTGTGCCAAAACTTTGAGAGCTGAGGGTCCTTAGAAAAGCACAAATTTTTTCTTTCACCATTTTTTTTTAAAGTCCTGGAAATAGTTGTTTGTTGGATGCATTTTACAATTCTCATTTGGATCTACTGTCCCAAGGGCTACATGGGAAGAAATGACATATTAGAAGGAGCATCTTACTGCTAGAGCTTAAGGTTGTTAGACAAAATGTCACTGATTCGAAGACTTCAAAAATCCTGTATTTCATGGGAAGGCCCCAAGGATGTGCTCATGTCCTCGCTGTTGGTCACATCTTCCAGGAGGCACCCAAGACAGCTCCTGTAGTGCCCAAACCGTGGGAGCTGGAGGACAATTTCACTTCCCCCTATTTTAATATTGTTGGATACAGTGACGTATTAAGCAGAGCACTTAGCAATTTTCATCTGTGGGTCATTTTGTTATATTCTGAAGCTTCCCTGAAGCATGTGGAAGCCACAAGCAGGAACTGACATTGTCACAAAAAAGACCAGAGCCGATGCAGCGGGAAAGTTGCACCGTTACTCTCAACCACAAGCAGTCAAGAATGGCATCCACCATGTACTTCTGAAAATCTTTCAGATGTATTTTTTTAATAGCCTTAAAACCATGATCTTACACGATATTCAAAACTTCAGAATATAATCGGTCAAATTTTGCTCTCTTTGTATATGAATAAAACAGAGTGAATTTCATCTTTATGTATACCAATAATGCTCCAATTAAAAAACAATAAATAAGCCAAAGGAAGACCCTCAGAGTAGAAGAAGGGGAGCAGGAGAGGGAGCAGGAAGGGAAAGGGGAAGAACTGGGGACCAAAGTAGACCAAATTATATACATTCCATGTACGATTATGTCAGAACGAACCCCTCTGATATGTGCAACTATGATGCAGTAATAAAAACATCCTGAAACATTCTTCAAATGACCTCCTTCAATTTTTAAAAACCGTGACTAGAACTCCTGCATGAGTTGGATAACTTGCCACTTGGCCCTCAGGAACAGCAGACTCCCAGCACCCATGTCAACATGCTGAAGCCTGCTTTGCTCAAGGCACAGAAAAGCCTGCATCCCAGGGGGCACACACAACTACATCCATCATCCTTTCCAAAGTGGGGACAGGGAAGGTCATGTGGGTTAACTGGGCGAATGGGGGAGAGCGTTAAGGAAGATCCTGCAGAGAGCAGGCTTAGCCTCCACAAGCAGTGGCTTCTGTGATCCCCTGGTGTTCCAAAACCTGTCTCAGCACTGTGCAAAAGAGAGCCTGAATTGGACATATGGAGATGTGGTGTGATGCGGTCAGGGAAGTTCTAAGCACTAGTAGACATTTAAGAAACACTTATTGAATAAACATATCTTCCAAGTTTTAAAAAAGATCCTTTTCCACACAGACCTCCTTTGGGCTTCATAAACTCTGGAGTGAGTCCCACATACCATGAGGGGAGGAATGCATCCCCAGAAGGTGTGTGTCAGGGGGGGAGGGCTCTCCTTGCTGGGAGGAACACTTCCCCGGAGGAAGATGACCTTGGAAACTGGGGAGGAAAGGGAAGTGCTCTGGAAATATTAGCATTTTATTTCCTTTTGAATCAGCCTCCACCTCCCAGATCTGATCCTTCATTGTCTACACTGACTGTCCTTTACCCATCTCAGTATCAGGGAAGTGGCTTTTCTCATTCCAGAGTCTGCTAGTCCATTTGTTTGGTCTGGGGCTGTCTTAGGCTTTTGGGTGATCCCTCCTCCTCACCTCCCCCCCTTCTGCCCCCTGCAGGGGTGACTCCAGGCACCTCATCTCTATCCACATCTCCTTGCTTCCCCTCATGAAACTGAAATTCTCTATTCAGATCTAAATGTTCGATTTGTATCACATAAAATATTTTGAAAATCTATCTTCTTGTTCTAAGCCATCGAGTAATGTTGCATCCTTATTCCGATATTCTGTTTCTTGCCCATATGAGCCAAAGAATGGATAAGATCTCAGTATCATTTCAAAATGATTAATACGCATGTGGAAAAGGAAAAGGATGAGGTCAAACATCTGTGAGCCACGAGCAGGCATCTTCCCTTCAAGGTCAATGAGACCGTCAAATGGCTCCTGGAGTCCAGACACAGGCCAGGTACACACTTTTTAAATCAGGCCATTGCACACAAAAAGAACCACCACCACGTCAGAATAGAGACGGAAGAGTTTTCAGAAATGAAATCCATGTGGAGCCCACACCAAGGTCGCTCGCAGCCTGCAGCCTGCCTTCCTCCTCAGGGCTGGTGCAGGGGGTGACGGAGCTGGGAACGGAGAACAGCAGAAGGCGGCAGCCACCCAAGCCAGAGCGTGTGGTGGAGTGAAGCAGGTGGGGGTTCAGAGGAGAGCCTGAGCCTGCAGGGACAGAAAACACACAGGGATCTACCTGGCAGCGCGGGGACAGCTAGGGAAGCCAGGGGTCAATGCCTCCACCGGACTCCGTTAAGTCCCCCAGAAAGGACTCGTTTGCAGGTCAGAGCAGAGCTCTTCTTTTGCTTCCTTGCTCTCTCTAGGGGACAGGAGCCAGTGTGACAACCAGGAGATAACGTGACTCACAGTCCCACATCGTCTCTGTTCTGCAGTCTGCCTATCCATCCAACCCCAGGTGAATTTGTTGACTTGTAAGAAAGGCAAATATCTCAGATCTTCACAGCTTTTAACTTAACACTCGTAACACTTGGTTGTCATGCATTCAAGCAGACTTTTCAGAAAAATTAGATAAAATTTATTTAAATAAATTAGATCACACATGGTCTCATTGGTCATTCAAGTGCATGGAGCCTCCTTTTCCACCCAATTTTAAAAAATGATTATAATTAACATCATCATTTAAATGTACTGTTTGGAAGGATAAATAAAAAGTTGAAGCTTGAACGCTTGAAAATGGCACACCAAGGCAGGTGTTCTGTGTGACGGCTGCATCTGCTCTCAAGAATAGATGGCCATGGTGAACACCTGGACTCCCACAGCTGACAACGTTAGATAGAAGTTTGTA
Organism: Marmota marmota marmota; assembly: GCF_001458135.2. NCBI lineage: Eukaryota > Metazoa > Chordata > Mammalia > Rodentia > Sciuridae > Marmota > Marmota marmota. The sequence continues at coordinate 6,019,303 of NW_025999991.1, forward strand.
CTCAGACATAAATAAACACACATGACTGGAGAATTCTGAATAAGACTGACGGACTCTGTAATGTCAATATCCTGGCTGTGATATTAAATATAGTGGTCAAGTCTTATCCCTGGGGAGCCAGGAATATGCGCAGGAGATCTGTGTTATTTCCTATAATTGCATATGATTCTCTAGTTATCTGAATAAGAATTTCAATTGAGAACTAATAAGATCACTTTAACTAAGGCCTTTGAATTTAAAGAAATCATATATCTTATTATCCTAAGATTATCACCTATGTTCTATATTTATATAATTTCCATTTTGAAAATTCCAGAAACGCTGGGTACTATTAGCCCAGTCCCATACAGGTTGGTACAAATGGCCTTTATTTGATTTCTAAATATCAACATACAGAGAATATGTGAATCAGGTTTGTCCACGTAAGCTGACTTGAGAGCAAGCTTTGAGGACATGGGCACCCTGGTGTGGGTTGTAACAGCATCACACCTTGTACCTCTGCAAGACTGAATGTCCTCACCCTTATCCAGACGACCTACACAAAGAATTATTTCAAGTTTATGTATATGAAATGGCAGTTAAGTATTGGTGTGACTGAGCCTCTAGGAAGTTCTAAGTTAAATTTCTATGATTCTCGGTCACAAAATTATTCAATCACAGCTCTTCTAATTAATGGGGAATCTCTAAGTATTTGTAATCTCTACTTCCAAGACATTTAAAGGGAAGAGGCTAAATCTTCTCTATTCTGGGAAGGCATGCAGAATGTTTTGTTGAGGTCACAGCAATATCTAAAATTTCTCTTCCATTCAGGAAGATGCTCCACAGTTAGCTGGGTATGACAGCTTCCCCTTTTCTGTATCATTTAGATAGGCAACACTTGTCTGATTTACCAAAGTGATTTCTGTATTTAGCTTTTGAATCAGAAATAGAATCTCCAGACAGTGGGCCACGTGGTGGCCACACATTTTCATAGACAGATCTTTGGACCTTCGCAACTGTGATAATATTTTGGTCTCTGAGGTATAGCACATAAAATCGTGGAGCAATGGAAGTCTGTTTATTTTATCTCCCTGGAACTGAAAACACATCTGATAACAAGACGTGTTCGGTTTCTCCAGTAGGTGTCGCTCTTACACTTCTCCAAGAACCTAGAAAATAACATTAGGCAATGATTTTTTAACAAGTGTTTTCTATAGATGTTTAGTGATACATTCCCCTTTCTCAGCTTCATGTGCTTTTGGAAAAATCAATGTCAATTCATGTTATTGTTAGAAAAATGTTTTTCTACTGTTTACACACAAATAAAATTTGATTATGATTCTTATGATTCCAAAGACTAGAGGAGTTTCAGTTATTATCGACCCTGACCAAAACCTCAGAAGAGCTGCTCTGCAGGCAGTAGTGGGCAACCTCTATTTCCACAACATTGAAGGGCAAGAGGGCAAATCCCTTATGTTCTGGGAAGGTGTGCAGAAGGTGCCGTTTGGGTAACATTGAGTCTGAGATCAAACTCAGTGGTGCTGCAGCACTGGGGGGAAAGCATGTGTTGGCAGCCTCAGAGTAGCAACTGTAGTCTCCCTGCAGTGGAGCAAACCTGTCCTGAGTTAAGGGCTTTCTCTCTCCTTCTCTAGAGGAAAGATGGGCGGCTGGCTCAGCTGCATCATATAAATTCTGAGATTCATAATTACGTATTTCCTCTCTAGTGGTACAAATCTCTGGTACACACAGGGTGCATCTGGCTCTGTCCATGTACCCAGGGCAGGGGTAGGGGATGTGGGGAACTGATGATAAGATTACAATGTAAGCGAATAATTTGTCTGTTCTCGGATCCAGAGACTGTTAGGGATAAATAGAGATATAAACACTGAGTGATTACTTCTTGATTTTGTACTCTTGATAGAGTAGCATTTCTTTGAAGGACTTCTTCGGCTGCCAATTCTGCTCTCTGAAATGATTTTGTAAACAATGATAAAAAGGGACAACAGGAATCAAAATGAATCAAATGTCCCTAGATAATGGAGACTGAATGTTAAACTATAAAGCCCAAATATTCCACTGCTCTCTGTGAAACAAACATGTCTCTAAAATAAAGAGGCTGTCCTCTTCCACCCTGCTTCCTTTATGTTAGTTTGCACTAAATGCTGACTGAGACCATGTTGAAAGACAATGCTTCAAGGTACTCTTCCCCCAAGCAAGGCTATTCCTAATCCCACAAATCTGCAAAATTCCTGATTGCTCCCATCATTTTACATGACAGGCGACAAATTTGATGGAGGTTAAGGGAGATAATGAAAATCCAGCATCTACAACTGTAAACCTAAAATGGGGTCTGCATCGCTTCAAAGTCAAGCTCCTTACATTACAAAATGAAACCCTGTTCCTAAACGCAATGTGAAACCAGCTTCCATATCTGAGTTATTGGTGGCCTTCATGTTGGTTTCCATTGCATATGCCTGGGCTCAGAAGCCAAGTAATTTGTATGACATCTGCCTCAATAGTTTATCTTGATTTAATAAAACATTTTTTACTAATAAATTTTGGAAACATTTTTTTCAGGAAGTCAATATGAGAACAGAATATGGTAATCTATCTCATCTCCCAGAAAGGGTTTAGATCCCATAAGATCTCCTGAAATCTAAAACAGTCTTTAAAAAGTGCAACTTGACTTTTCACATGTCTTTCAAGTTAGATAAATAGAGTAGCATTTCTTTGAAGGGCTTCTTCAGCTGCCAATTCTGCTCTCTGAAATGATTTTGTAAACAGTGATAAAAAGGGACAACAGGAATCAAAGTGAATCAAATGTCCCTAGATAATGGAGACTGAATGTAAACTTAAAGCCCAAATATTCCACTACTCTCTGTGAAACAAACATGTCTCTAAAATAAAATGATGCTAAAGGATCCAAATTATATTGTTTTGTGTGATGAAGGAAGAAAGCTAATATTTTTATGCTAAGCAAATTGCACTCTTCTGCTGTAAAGTATGAAATAACACAAATGAAATTCTTATCTCAGCAAGAATGGCACAACAAATCATGAGTTGTAAAGATTATGAAAACCGGATGGGTCATAGGGATACAACTTTGTTTTGATGCTACTTGAAGTTATAGTAAGTAGGTCAGAGGTAGCTGTGAAAAGTTCACAATAACAATATTAATGTCTTGGTCCAAAAGTATTCACTCACTGTGGGGGGGCCATCCTGGTGGGGCAGTGGTACCTGTATACTGCAGAACCAGTGGAGACCAAAAGGGAAGCCTGTACCCTCTCCCAGCAGCATTGAGACGCCCCTCTGCCTCCATGCTGAGGCAGTGTCTAGAGGAACTGGGACAATAAAGAATCACCAGTAGCTCGCAGTCTGGCATTAGTGAGGCCAACACCTCTTCTGTCCCCCTCACAAGAGGCCAAGTAGGGTAGGAATAAAGCCCCTTGTTGCTCCCAAGTGAGCCACAACTTTCACCCCACCCAAGAATAGGAGCAGCCCCCCCACACACACACACACAGAAACTAGTAGGGAACTGGCCCTCTGTTCCCACTGGGCAGTAATGTGGTGCCACCTTCTTCTGTCTGAGGGTGTAGGAGGAGGCAGCCTGACTAAAAATGAATAAGATACAGAGTGTCCTGCTTAGCCTGTCACCCGAAAATCCCTCCTCATATCAAGGACTCAGGGGAAAAAAATCCTCCTTTGAACGACAAAATCCACCTAACAGACTACAAATCCTGAGATGATGCAGATGCTAGACCCATCTGATAGCCACAACGAGGTGCTTTGGCAAGTGGAAAAAGCTTTCTCAAGACAAAAAAGTGTTAATCAGGAACACAATAAGGCTGAAATGAAAAACCCAGTGGGTAGGCTCAATAAAGAGTGAGGAACAGAAGGATCTGGGAACCTGAAGAGAGAAAAAACAGATGTTATACAACACATAAAAAAAGACAGATATTGAATAAAAAAAATGTACAAAGCTACCTAGGCTTGGTGATTATAACCCAAGATCTCCAATACTGAGTAGATCTTCCTAATTCTGAGTGGACAGAGGACAGAGGAAAGAATTGGGGGGACAGGCTTGGAAAACTTAATAGCCAAATTCTTTCCAAAGTTGGCACAAGAAAACAAAATCAAAAACAAAACCCCATAATTCTAAATGTTCAAGAAACTGCAGACTACAAGCTGGAGAAATGCAGAGAAATCTCCGATGAGTCACTTCATAGTCAAGTTTATGAAAACCTAGGACTCTGCAAAAACCAGGAAGACTGGGGTCGATGCTTACCCTCTCAGGGGAAAAACTGTTCTAGCAGGAGATTTCTCATCAAAAAGCACAAACCAGAGGCTTCACAAAGGCCTTTGAATGCCAAAAGAGAAGTACTACCCAGCCCCAAATCAGTATCCAGCAAATGTGTCCTTCAGTAATGAGGCGGAGGCAGATGGAGACATTCTCAGGTACAAGAACTCACGAGTTCTCTCCCAGCACATTTGCCCTGTGGACGGCTCCTGGTCCTCCTCTACACAGGAAGGAACGGAAGATGGCCCCTCAGAAAGACTGCAAGAGCTCGGTGAGCACGGACATGGCTAAGAGTGCCGGCCACCCTCTGCATTTGAGTTTCTAGGTTGAATCAGTAGTAGAAGCAGAAAAGCAAGAAGGCAGCACTGTCTGATGTGGGTTTAAATCCGTGCAAATGGAACACTTAAGACGATTCTATTGCACGTAGGGAAAGGCATGGTAACAGAGAGGCAGGGAAGGTGTCCACGTCTCATTCACACTGGTAAAACGTTGGCAGGAGAAGACTGTTAGCCATATATAATCCCAGAGCAACCACTGAAGGTATTCAAAAGACCAACCCAAAACACATGGACAAGTCAAAGTAAACTCAGAATTACCTTCACAAAACCATAAGAAGGCAGAGAAATGAAAAACACAGAACAAACTAAAACCCAAAAAATAAAATGGAAAAGTTCAGCCCTAACGTATCAGCAATGACTTTATATTTAAATGTTCCAAGCACACCAATTAAAACTCTGAGATTTGCAGAATGGACCAAAACAAACAAACACAGCCTGATCCAGTTATAAGAAGTTTTTAAGAATCTCAGTTCAAATATAGGGATGAGTGGGTTGAAAATGAAAGGCTGAGCAAAGCTCTGCCACGTGAACACCAACAGAAAGACGTTTCTCTATTACAGTTAGAGAGAACTTCAGAGCAAAGAAAATCACCTGGGACAAAAAAGGAATCACATAGTGACCCACCTTAAGAAGTACTCAGGGCAGACCTGTGCCAAACACGAGATCTGCGAAATTCCTGAGGCAAAAATGGTGGAAACGAGAGGAAGGTGGGCAAGTTCACTTCTGCAGTCGGAGATGTAATGCAGCTGTCACACCAAACCACGGAACAAACAGGAAACCAACAAGGACCCCACGCTCAGCACCACCAGCCACCGACCAGAGCTGATCAGCGATTCCAGAACACTTATGAGAGCTGAATACCCAGCAATTTCAATGCTCTTGGCCCATTTACCATGGTGGACAGTACCCTTGGTCATGGAGAAAACCTCAATAAACTTCAACAATTGACACTGTGTAGAATGAGTTGCTAGATACAGTGGAACCAAACAAGAAGCAAAAACCAGAAAAGTCACAGGACATTGTCAGGCACTTAGAAACTAACAATGTATTTCTGAAAAAAATCGGTGGGTCAACGAGGAAGTCTCAAGGGAAATGAAAAAAATAAAAAGCTGTTAACTAAATGAAAACCCACTGAACTGATATATTCATAGGATTCTGAGTGATTCCTATAGGACTGTATAAGACAACGAACCAGGATGTATAGCAGAACACTAAGATTGAATCAGTATCGCTGTCAAATAATATTAGTTTTTTAAAATTATGTGATAATACAATATTTTTAATTATCTTTTTTCAGTAATTAGTAGTAATTGCTGTGGAGTCCTAGCTTTGTGGTGGCTTGAATTTTTTTGTTATTATGTGTATGAAGCAGTATCTATGGACAGCCACCAAGTACAGATTCTACTTGAGAGGTCATTGCCCTGGTCAGCTTTGTTGGGCAATCTAGTGACAGAGGTGCCCACTGTTAGGTTTTAGGAGAACCAGGCTCCTTCTGGGAAGGATTTTATTCTTCAAATAAACACCAGCAATTTAATCCCGCATCTTTGATGGCAATAAGAACAATTTAACTTCAAAGAAGAAAGGAATGCCATTGAAGTATGTTTGAAGCATCTATCAAGACTTTTAAGACACTATGCTGATATGTTGGGTGGGGTGTGTAGATATTGTCCTTTTCGTATGTCACCTCAGAGGGAATAACTGTGAGGTGATTTCCTTTTGGAAACAAAATCTCTAACAAGTTGGTGTGATGGAGAGCTCTGAATTCCCCATTGACGTTTACTTGTGGTATAGGAGCCTTAAAATTCTGCAAGTAATTGTTATATAAGAAAAAGGTAAAACAAAGCTCTATCTGCTATTCCTAATGAAAAATGAACACCCATGAGCCCTAGTTAATGCCGTGGACTTAAAACATGAGGTGGGTTACAAAGCTGCTCCCTGACAGGTATAAACACACTTCAGAATGCATGTGAGATCAATCAGCACAATGCACCCCCTTCACCAGCCAGCTGCTCTGCTTACATAAGACAACTGCACAGGCCTCGCCAGAGCCCGGCTAACCAGACGCCCTTTCCTTCAGCCCTGATGCCCACCGCCCACCAATGAGAGCTCACCCGAATCTAGATGAGAAATTAGGAAACCAGCAGAAGGATTCTGAACTGTGTGACCAATGCAGTCAGAAGTCAGTGCAAAAGATGGGATAATTAGTGCATAATTAATCTAATGTGAGGGAATGGGGAAGGAGAAAGATTGAGAGAGAGAGAGAGAGAGAGAGAGAGAGAGAGAGAGAGAGAGGTTATTATTTAAGTGGCCTGAGGCAGTTTATTTATTGGAAAGTAGTTTATTGGAAAATTGACCAATATATTAATGCCTTAAGGCAGAGACTTTCCATTTGAAATATAAACTGAATCTCGGGGCGAGAGGGATCTGGGAAATCATCTAGCTCTTTATTTTACACATGGGGGAATCAGGGAATTAAGTGATTTACTCAAGGTCAGGGCAAGTCAGCAGCAGAGCTGGTAAGAGAAACTGCTTCCCCTCTGCTCAGAGTGCTTATCCTTCTCTCTACGCTGCCACCCCCAAAACCTCAGGCTCTAAGTTTTGAGGTGCGGCTGACACACAAGCCAGGATGCAACGAGGAGCCTGCAGCTGGCAGGAAGCTGCACCTGGGCAAGGACAGGAGAGCCAGCTTCCTTGGCCTTGGACCCCCAGGGTTCCCTGGCTCTTAGAAAAGGCACTGCCCTGCTGGGAGCCGGAGGTGGGCAGGGCCTTTGCTGTCCCTCAGCAGGCACGGCAAGAAGACCCTGCAGAAGGAGCACACAGGAACAGAGAATCCCGGCCTCCGTCTCCCTCTGCACAGACCAGGAAGCCCAGGAGAACTCAGCTGCAGTCTCAATCTGTACTAACTAGGGAGGCGAATCCTTTCACCACCTACCACTAATTCCTTGGGATTTAAGATGAAGAGTTTGACTGATGTGTTTGTTTTGGTATCTGTTGCTTACCTTTGAAAAATCAAGTCAGCATTTAGCTTCATGCAACTATGGACAGGAAACAGTGATATACGACATAGAAGGCAGCTATTAAGATAGAACCTTGGCAGCAGGGGAGAAAAGTCACAAGACTTGGTGTGCAACAGGTCTTCCATGCTCGCGGCATGAGGAGGCTTCAGGACCCCTGGGGACATGGTTTGTATACGATGCATGGTGTAAAATGTTCTATGCCATGTGCCTGTATATTTATTCACCAGTCATCTTGTGAGTTTACAATGTCAGGCACTGTCCTCTCCACTGGGGACAGACAATGACTACAACAGATCACGACTCTGCAGGAAAGGACCCCACATTCCACTGCAGTGAGAGAGACACAGCATAAATCCCAGAGCCAATTTCAGAAAGCAAACCGGCTGTGATGAACGGAAGCTCTAGATGGAGGCTGGGAGCCACTTCTCTGAGGAGCTGTTGAGCTGGCATAGCCACGGGACAGAGATCTGGGCAAGATGCTTCCAGGTAGCTGACTACACATGTCCAAAGAGTTCAGTTTATGAAATTATGCTTTCTTCAATATTCAGTGTAAAATATAACACCTGTAGTTGGTGGCTTAATGTGTGCAACATAGGCATTGTGGGTTGTTTCGTGGCTCCTAAGACTTGCATGTTAAAATTTTAACTCCCAGACCCTCAGAATGTGACCCTGTATGGATATAGGGTCCTTACAGAGGTAATTAAATTGGAACGAGTGCATTAGATAGGCACTAACCTCATAAGACTGCAGTCCTCATATAATGGGGAAAGTTGGAGAAGAGACAGGCATGCACAGGAAGGACAACGTGGAGAGACATAGGCGACAGCCATACAGGCGGGAGGACTGGGGCAGATTCTCTCAAAAGCCCTCAGAAGGACCGACCCTGGACTCACCTCCTCCTTGAGCTTCTAGCTGCCAGAACTCCCAGGCAGTAATTTCTATTACTTAAGCCACTAATTTTGTGGCACTTTGTTACAGCAGCCCTTACAATCTAATCCCATAGGTATGCCAGCTACAAAAAAAACGACCTCCTCTCAATTTGTTTTTTATACCAACCACAGTGCATTACACTGGTGAGAAAGAAAAAAAAAATGTACTAGGTTAAATGAATGTGAGAAAGCTGTCAGGGCAGTGAGGTGCTGACCCCCTTACACACCAGCCAGCTCCTGCTGAACCTGGCCTGTGGGTGGTGCAGGCTAGAGAAGAGGAGCTGATGGACAGGCCCTGACCCACAAGGGCTGCACTTCCCTGTTGGCGTGAGTGTGCTGTGCCCCTACACAAGCGAAGGTCTGACCAGCTACATGTAATAGAATGTTGGACTCCCACTTGGAGGCAAGTCCTTGTGGGTGGGTAGTGCAGAGTTGACTCTCTCTGGCTAGGAGCTCTTCCAACTTTACTTCCACATTCACCTTCTGCCACCAGATCCAGGGGCGGGAAGGGGGGGGGTGTGCCTGGGAGGGTTTAGAGCCCTCTCACCCAAAGAACAGCAATCTAGCAGAAAGATTAAGTACTGATGCCGGATTTCAGGCCTCCATTCTAATCCCAGCACCAGGGCTTAGGAACTGTGGCCTCTTGCAAGGGCTTCAGAACATCTCTGGCCTGTTTTCCCAGTGATAGAATGCCACAGTGATTAAACTCTATAACTGGTGGCAATGTATCTAGGCAATGAAGCAGGAAATATAGAGCTGGTCTGATTCTCACTGTGAGTTCTAGCGGGTTCCCACACAGCTAAGTCTTCAGTTCCAACTGTATTATAAGCATGGCAGAATAATCCTCTTAAATCACAGCCCTGACACTCTGACCTCACCTGCCTTCTCTTGCACCATCCCCCTCTCCTTCTAATTGCCTACAAATGGAATCCAAATTCCCTGACACAGCTGACAAGACCCTCTGCCTCTGGGCCACGCACTCTGTGTTCCAGGACAATGGCCAGAACACAGTCCCTCCCCATCAGCTGTACCTTTCAGCACATCTCTGTGATCAGATGATCCTCACCATCTTTGTTCACTGCACGAAGCTGCCCACCTCCAGTGCCAACTCCCTCCTGCCTCTTGCGTGAAGACTTGCTGAGCATCACTGCGCTGGCAACCCTGGACCGTGTCACAGGTGCCATGGGACATCCCACTCAAACACTGTGTTAGGCAAAGAGTTTGTCATCAAAATGCATTCGACACACTAATTTTTCACCATTTACTAAATGCCAGAGCACAGTTTTCTACTATATTGAATATATTCTGCAGGCTGAAAACAACCATCCTCTCCAGGATAATATCATAAACTACTTGGAATTACCCTGATAGAAAACTCAAGGTTTCACCAAACCAAAATTTAAGTGAGGACATAACTCAGAGAGCAACAGCTATATGAAAAGGAAACTTGTCATTTGTTTCTTATAAACTGATCCCCCTGAGTGCCTTTAAAATATTGTTTGGTGTATATTGGAAGGTCCAGGGTGTTGAATAAAGCAATGAACAGATTGTTGATTTCATTTCTTAGAGAGGAGAATTCAGTTTTTAGAGCTGTCATGGAAGAACTAAATTTCTTAGAAACTAGGGTAGTCGTAACAAATCGATATTTCAGGGAAAAATGAAATTTTCTCAGTAGTTTGGCACAGTTTTTACTTTTAAATAGAAAGCTATATTTTTATAATATAAAACACTCAGTTTTGTGGGTAGTGCAACTAAGTTAGCTAGATAACTCAATAACACTCTAAAGTATTTCCACCCAATTTGTGCTTCTAAAAACTTTTAAAATAAAAACTAGTAAATATACCTAGGAGTAATGAGAACCTATGGCTATAGCTTTTATTGATTATAAAGAAAATAGGTAGACAGGTAGGTAGGAGATAGATAGATAGATAGATAGATAGAGAGATAGATAGATAGATAGATCCATCAATCTACAGATAGGAAGCCGCATGTGGTGACACACACCTATAATCCCAGCTGCTTGGGAGGCTGAGACAGGAGGATCGAGTTCAAAGCCAGTGTCAGCAAAAAGCAAGGTGCTAAATAACTCAGTGAGACCCTATCTCAAAATAAAAAGTAGGGCTGGGGATATAGCTCAGTGGTCAAGTACCCCTGAGTTCAATCCCTAGTAACCACCCCCCCAAAAAAATCAATCTACAAATGCAGAAATATCCCAATGTATTGCACATAGAGCATCATCCTAGTGACACTATGACCAACAAGACAGTCCAGGTCATCCTATATGCAAGTACACTAGTATTGGTTGTAGGTTAATGTCATGGGGTCAAGGCAGACCCCATGCCCACTGGGTGTCAGTAACCAATTTATAAGTCAACTGTCGTCTTCTGACTGTAATAATTACAGCACACTGCTTGTATTCAATAAGTCTCAGAAGACAATATCAAAGCAGCATTCATTAATGTTGCCCAATACGTTGGGATATTTCTGCATTTATGGGCAACCTCCCAGACACCCTGAGCAGTAGCAAGACAGATGCATACGAAAGAAAGTTGGCTTTGCCACATGAAGTGGAGAAATATATTGAGAACAAACCAGCTAACAGATGACCGTGCTTAGAGCAGCTATGAGAGAGAAGACTGCTGGGCAGGAAGACAAGCACTGCAGGGAGGGTGTGTTTGCTAAGAGAAGCGCGTTTCATGAAATTTAATGAGAGCTGAGATGGCTGCAGCCAGCAAGCTGACGGCTTCTTCAGCCAGGACAGTGCAGTGAGGTGGTTTCTGATGGCACAAGGCAAGGACAATCCTGCCACCCACATGCTGGACGGGGCATCTGTGAGCACATGGCAGAATTTCCACATGAAATTATATTATTTCTCCAACACAGAAGCATTTGTTATTAAATAAGTCTTGCAATTCTCATATCTACTATGGTAAGTGGAAGACATAGAAAATGAAAGGGAAATACTGAGATGGGATGAAAGATAAAAGATTCATGGAAAAAATGTAATTAATCTAAAGGCAAATATTTTTATTGCTTTTAACTTATTTATCTACTTATTAATTTATTAACATTTAAAACATTTTGAAAATATAGTAATATTTGAAAGACTAAATGGATGATATGCCACAGCTATACATAATATATATATATATAATTTATTTATTTACTTATTTTTGCAGAGTTAGGGATTGAACCCAGGGAAGTTCCACTACTGAGTTACATTCCCAACCCCTCTCCTATTTTTTAAAAATTTTTTGGTACTGTGGATTGAACTCAGGGCCACTCCACCACTGAGCCACATCCCCAGCCCTATTTGTACTTTATTTAGAGACTCACTGAATTGCTTAGCACCTCACTTTTGCTGAGTTTGGCTTTGAACTCACAATCTTCCTACTTCAGGCATGTGCCACCACGCCCGGCCCACATTATATTTTTATTCTTCCACTTGTTAATGATTACTTCATGCTGTTATCTTTATATTTATCCTTTTCCTTCCCCAAATCATGACAAGTAAGTAAAAATTAGCAGTAAGTTAAAAAGCAGGTATCGTAAAGGGAAAAGCATTTGATCCCTCACTGTAAGGATCGTGCACCAAGGCTGATGGGTCCTAACCCTTGGGTGTATGTTCTCCTTTTTCTCCATGCAGTTACGCAAACACAAAGACTTCCAGGTATGTATGCACTTAACGTGAACTCCATACATTTATTTTGCAAACGTGTGATCTTATCCTATTGATTAATTTCCAATTTAATGCAGCAAAAACATCTTTCCAGGTGAATAAAATGTAAATAGGCATCATATTTTTTAAAATATTTAATTTTTAGTTGTAGTTGGACACAATACCTTTATTTATTGATTTTAATGTGGTGCTGAGGATGAAACCCAGGGCTTTGCACATGCTAGGCGAGCACTCTTCTGCTGAGCCACAACCCCAGCCCTATGCATCATAATTTTAATGGTAACATTATATTTCTGTATAGGTAAGCAACAATTGAACTGATTTACTGAGTTGGAATTAGTGCCTTAAAAGGAAGAAAACTTTTCTCTTTAACCTCTGCCTTTAGCTTGTGTTCGCTGTCTTCTTGTGGAGGGAAGACGTCAGTACTTCTCTAGCTAACTGCCAGCTGAGTTGTTCAAAGCTGCTGAAACATTTGGTGTGATGATAATAGGTGATTCTCAGCATTACCCACGGAAAACGGGCATCTTGCCTCTGCTTCCAGCTCGTATCCCAGGGACAGAGCAGAGGAGGGACTCTTCCTTATAACCCTTACATTCATTCCTTTCCAACTCCCTGCCTTCCAGTGCTAGCTCTGGCCCTCCTATGTCCCAGGGCCAGCTGGAGAAGAAGGATGAGTGTGACACTGGCCATTCACTGAGCAAGCCCACACCATCTGCAGGACGGCCCCTTTCTTGACTTGTTACCCATCCTGTGGTGGTGGGCCCACCTCATGACTGCCTTCCCAGCTTCTATAAGCAGAATGCAGAGAGTCTAAGGGTAAGCCCTGGGTCCTCGAGGTGAGACAGGGCATAAGATAAAGGAGACCTGGATATTGGCGGGGGGATGTGCATGGTGTGCTGAGGTCCTTCCTGCAGACTTGCCAGGACTGTGGTGTGATACGAGGGTAAGATTTCAGACTCCTGTGACCGCAGTCAACTTACACTTGCTAAAAACCAAAGGCAAAAGTTCAAAGGCCAAATTATTTACCTATTCCTGTCTGTACATTTGAAAGCAAATACAGTTTCAGGTATTGCCCAAAATGCTTGCTATTTTGAGTTGAATTTTATTTTGGTGGTAGGTTATCTTTTATGTGTTATTCTACTTCATTTTTATATTCATAATGAAAGGAGAATTCAGGATTTTTATCCCCAAATTATTCATCTCCATCTCTGTATAAGTAATTGCTGAAAGCCACAGCTTAAATTAGACTGCATGAGTCACTCTTAATTCCTCTGTTTTCCTCATCCTCACATTAACTCCTTCAGCCTGTTCTATCCATTCTAGCTTCAGAATATATCTGGAAGCCCTCTTCTTCGAAGGCATTTGTCATGTGCTTTGTGGACAGTGGCTCTGGCCTTCCATCTGTTCTTGGTGCTCCCAGAAGCTCACTATAATCTGTCATGGACTCGGAACGTGGTGGTGACAGTGCCAGCCTGGAGGCTGGGCTGCCATCCTCTCACTTGTTTTCCCAAAGGGGAACCTGACTGGCATTTTCCCAAGGGGACAGTGCACACCAGGGATGTCATGGTCCTGCTCCCTCCCACTCCTCAGATATATTCTCCATGACACAGCCACACTGAACTTTGAGAAACACAAATCTCTGCCGGGCATGGTGACACCTGCCTGTAATCCAGTGGCCTGGGAGGCTGAGCCAGGAGGATCATGAGTTCAAAGCTAGTCTCACCAACTTAATGAGGCCCTAAGGAACTTATTGAGACCCTGAGACCATATCTGAAAATAAAAAATAAAAAGGGTTGGGGGTGTGACTCAGTGAGAATGAGTGTGAGAATGAGAAGCACACGGTGCAGTTTATGTTGCTGTGTAGCACACAGTGGCTTTGTACTTAGCACTTAGAAAAATTATAGCCTCTGTTTAAAGTCATTTTGAAACAATCTCAAACTAACAGAAAAACTCTAAGCACAGTTCCCCACTCAGCATTCCAGAAAAGTTATCAACTTGGGTCCCATCGTCCTAAATCCCATCCTGTGTATTTCCACCAGACAAGAGCCTTCCACAGGATCCCAAAGTGCTCTGCCAAACAGGAGATCACAGTGGAGAAGTCACTACAGCGCACTCCTCAGCCCTCTGGAGCCTTGCCTGCTGTCCCCAAAGCACTCTTTACAGCCAAACAACCCTGATCACACCTTGAAATAGGTTGCCACATCTGTTTCTCAGTATTTCCTGACTATCTTGGCCTAGACACTTTAAAACATTATAAGCCAGATCCTTTCTAAATGTCTTTCATGTGGATTGGCCTGTTTTTATGTGATTCAATTGAAGTTTTGCATCACCTTTTGATAGGCTGTCCTCTTCTCATTCTGAAGGTGATCTCCCGCCTCTGCTGCTGTTAACGGATTCCCAGCTGAAGCAGAAGCTGCAGGCTTGACTGTAGTCCCTCATCTGCATGAGCAACACCATGTCAGAGAGCAGGCTCTTCTGCATCCCTCTCCATCCCCTGCTGTGGCTGCCATGTTAGAGAGGAACCTGGGAGTCAGAGGCCCCTGCCCCTCCACCCCTTGAGCTTACCTGTTCCCATCTAGATGTTGAACAAATGCATTGAGAATGAGAATTTTGCCTGGTAGCAAAGGTTGGACTGCTTTTTAACTTCATCAAAGGCCTTGACGCGGCGTAGTCCAGGCAGTGATTGAACACAGAGCCTGGGCCTGAGACGAGAGGCTGGCTCGGCGAGCATTAGCAGTTTGGAGTGAAAACAAACGCAGGAATGAAATCACTTGTGGAAAATTTATGGCATAAGGAGAGCAAGGAGACAAGAAAAGAGTCCTTAGAAAAATTAGTATTGATGGTATTGTTGTAGGAAAGAAAGCTCAAGAGCAAATAAGGAAATCACTACTGAAGTATAAAAACAGCCACAAGAGTGAGGAAGTACCTGGCCAGAGAAAGCCGCTACAGCTTCAGCAGCAGCAAGTGGATGTGCCAAGTCATCCAAGGGTGATTCAGCCAGTTTAAAGAAGAAAAATTCAGATTTTGAATGTTTTTCTTGTTTCCAGGATAAATTTTATAGATAATTTGCTATTTAGAGAAAGAAAGCTAAAGTACAGTGGACAATCTGTATCTCTCATTTTGCTGGAAGTGCTAATATGATCTTATTTAATAAATCATCGTTAAGAAAACTAAGTAGGCATTACCATACCCTGAATAATGGTTCACACAAAATTTAGTTGTCAAATGGATTATTTAGATTGAAACCCAGGTCCGTCTGAACCTCAGTCTGTGTTAGCCCAAGGAGAGTTTAAAATAAACTCTGGTTTTATAAACAAACATGATATTTATTTATAAATATTTATAATAAATAATTATCATTATAATAATTATATAATTATAATAAATAATAATACATATTTATTTATATTTGTATTTTAAATATAAATATTTGTAAACATGATATTTATTTATAAATAAACATGATAAAAAATTGTTGGGTCAAAGATACATATTTGTATCGTGCTTATCAGGTGTTTTTACAGTGAATTCAAATGTAGTGTTGTTGAATTACAGTTATTTTGTAAGACTTTCTGAAAGCCAAGATTTTTTTCTATCTTCTAAGTGTAGACTGCAAATGTGGAGCTGATCAGTGATTACTGGATACACAAACCTGTGGAATAGCCCCTGTGGGATGCACACTGCAGAATCATGTGCACTTGCTCATTCTGTCCGTCCACTGGTGTTCAGTGAACATCTGTGACGTGACCAGCAACTGTGGGTACTGAGAACACATTGGTGAGAAAATGCTTTCACAGGACTTGCCTGGACTCGGTGTGGTGCTAGGTAACCGACATCTAAAACATGGTGATCAGGGATTATGATCACGGTGAAAACACAAAGTCAAGTGCTGAGTGGTAACAGAGGGGCACAAGAGGACAGGCTGCTGCTGCAGTGGATACAGTGACCTTGGAGGCTCAGCCAGGAGGATGGTTGCACACAAACCTGACATGAGTAGGCCAGCATGTGGCTGTCTTCTGGGAAGCAGACCAGATGAGTGACAGTGCTCAGTCCCATGGCCTCAAGAAACCCATTGGGGATGCAGATGGAGGGTCAGAAGCTGGGAAGATTGTGTGAAAGCTAGTCTAATTATGAAGTCATGTAAATGAGTGATACCCAATAGCCAGAAGCTGTTGAATAGTCTTTTTTAATTTTTGTAACATGTTCCATTCATCTGCTACTGCAGATGACCTCTTTAAACATCAAGTTGTTAGAATGAAGAGATCCTCCTGCTCATCACCTCCACCCCATTGGCAGTGAAGGGCAGAGGTTAAAAGGGTCTTAACAGTTACTATAATTTCAATGACCTAATCCTTATAAGGAATCATTCACAACATCTCACTGTGGTGCATCTAAATATCATAATTTCCTTTTGCAGATGGAGAAGCTGAGCCTGTGTTTTCAAACAGAGCTTAAATTTTATGCTCACTGTCTAGTGACAAGATGCTACACTGGAAAGCCCCAAGTCATCAATTGGGATAAATGCAAATCCCCTGTTTTCCATTATGCACAAAAGCACTTGGCAGCTTGTATGTCAGAGGACAGTTCTAAGCACAGACCACTCCTGGCTTTTTATGTGCAATCAGATGGACATGTAAGGACTTAAGACAGAAGGGTCAGCCTTGCCACAGCAGGAATTCCACAGTAGGCTGGGCACAATGATGCACAGCTTGAATACCAGCTACTTAGGAGGCTGAGGCTGGAAGACTGCAAGTTCAAGGCCAGTGTGGGCAGCAGAATGAGACCATGTCGTATATATGTGCTAGTTATATTAAGGACATTTTAAATACAAAATTTCTTTCTAAAGCAATATATACTCCTCAAATATGGGTCAACTCTATATCTTATGTCAAAATAACTGAGTATAAAAGGGAAAAATGGCCTTACCTACTCAGAAGAAGAATATATATGACCTTACCTACAAGAAGAAATTGGAGTTCTCTTTCTCACATAGGTTAATAATCATGAAGAACATTTACCAATTTTTATCTGCTTATTTGGTTGTCTAGTATTTCTGGAAATTAACAAAATAAAGCAAATGTATTTTTCCATTCAGGTAATAAACAGACTTTTGATGCTCGTTCTGAAATATAAAAAAAAGCTTGTTAGTTCCAGAGGGCCCAAGTATAAATATTCATGCCACATGTTGTGTAGACTCTAAAGTCTAAACAGGGAGCTTCCTGGCCTCCTTCTGCTCATGCCTCTGTGGGCTGGTGGACCTAGTCCAACTGCCCTCACCATTGATCTCTGCATTTGCTTCCTCTTACTTCACCCATCTGCAGCTATTACACATGCAAGGAAAAAGAGGCCTTGGAGATGAGTCACTAGGAGGCACAGCCTCAGCAGGGTGCTGGTGGCCCTGCAAGGGGCATGGGTTTCACCACGTGAGAAAGCTCTACTTGTGGTCTTCCTTTGAGAGTAATCTTTGCCTTTTATGTTGTTTTCTAGCAGCCATGGTAGGTTAGTAATACAATACGCTATTTAATGGTGCAATTACCCCTCTCTGCAATAACAAACTCATTCCTGAAGTAATATCCAAGAGAGTATATAGTGAAGTTGAAATTTAAGAAAAAGTATAAATATAGAATAAAAATTATGCTCTAGACTTGGTTAAAGATATGGTCTTCCAATCTTCAAACTACAACCTGTCATCTTTCTCCATGGAAAATCATCATCAGCCACAGCTCTACAATTTTATGGCATTTTTTTTGTTGTTGTGTTAGGCAGCCTGAATTTGTGGTTTTATGAATCTTTGAAGAAATACAACGACTACAGTGTTATTGTTTTCCAGGAGAAGAAAAATCAAACTGATGCAAGAGCCAACCAAATGAATGCCCTGCAAGCCTCTGCCTCTCCCACTGTGCAACGTTCAAACATGGCTCTTCAAACTCTCTGAGAGTCTACTGGTATTTCAGGAGCCATTTTGAAAGAATGGTTATCAGCCCTTTGAAGTAGAAATTTAACTACTGAGGTTCCCATAGAACAAATGCTTTATAGGCCAACATCTTCACACACACACACACACACACACACACACATTTTATTTATTTATTTATTTATAATAAAGTGAAAACAATCCTGTGGCTTAGGAACTGGTACCAACCTTACTCTTAGTCAGACAAAATATTTTTGAAAGAAACAGTAAGCAATGAATCCTTAATCACAGCCGAGGTAGAAAGCCCAGGCTCCTGTTGATATGGTGGCATCAAAAAGGTAAAGTGCTTCTTTGGAGACAGGGAGGGTTAGCTGCTCAGATTTCAAAGAGCCTTTTCAAAAAGACAGGAAAGCCACAAGTGAAGGATGGGGAGAAGACCTTGTGGCAGGAAGGAGCCGGTCATTTCATGGAGCATTGTCCCAAAAATCTGCATTTTGTGGGTCCCAGAAGACAAATAATCAAGATCTCTGCTAGGTGGCCTGTTAGGGCTCAGCATGAGGGCACCCTTCCAGAGACACCCAGCATCCAGTCCTGCACTCAGAATGCTCGTGGGGTGGACGGTGGGTGCTGAATGGAATGTGAGAGGCTGGTTTCATTCACAGGTATTTTCATGACAATGGAAACGTTATCACCAGTAACCAAGGTGACCCATAAAATGGGACTTTTTGACAAAATTGAACCTCCTGGACATGGGGGATGACTGGGTGCTGCTCAGTCCAACGAAGATCTGGGATCCTCCCTGCCATGCACATCTCGGTTCCCTGCAGGCACAAGGCCAGGTCTCATCTGAGTCCACTTCTCCACTGGGCCATCCTCATCATGGGGATTTTGTCCTTGTGAAATCAAAATAATCACTTCTATTCTGGACACCCTATCTACAGTCCAAGTGGAAAAAGAGGAGGCAAAGGTTAAGGATCTGTTTTGTTCTGTTCTAAACAATGGCACCCTGATGCCCCCACTCATCCTGCCAGAGGTAAGCATTGGTTCACGTGACCACACCTATCTGGGCATGCCAACACTCACCTGGATAAACCAATACTCTGAAGAAACCGGGATTCTGTTCATAAATAAAATGGTTAAATTCTGACACCACTCTAAAGGCTAGGGGAACTCTAAAGTTACTGGAATATCATTCTTCTTACAAGCAAACAAACAAACAAAAAAACACAACAAAAACAATAATTAAACTTGGTTAGTCTAATGGTGAAGAGAATTGATTTTATTATTCTTCCTAATATTAACAGCCCCCTAAATGTTCCCCTAGACATGGCAGAGAGTTAATGTAAATGGTAGTTTCCTGGAGGAGACTCATAAAATAAATCCCAAATGGACCTCAGGCTTTCAGTTAGGAATAAAAGGCAGTAGGCCTGTGTATAGCTGCTACCGCATTAATTAGGACCCATCTGGTCTCAAGAAAGGACTCCACAAGGCAAACGGAAATGTTTTATCTGCTGTGACAATGGCGACACCTGAGGCTATACGCCAAGGAGCTGACAATTAGCATGCCAAAGTGGCTGCACACACATCTCTAGGCTTCCTGAGGTTCTCTACCTCCAGCAGGTTCCAAGAGATCATTAAACTCCATAACACTGTTACCTAAAAGTCCTAGTATTTTTTTAAAAAGGAGACAATATTTTTTCCCTTCTAGATTTTGTTAGGATTGAATAAAATATAGGCTTGGAACTGAGCTCAGCTCAGCTCTGCACTGCATTGGGATCTACACTGCTTTCCCTGATGGAGTGGACTCAGTAGACTACACAGGGCCGGTAAGTGAGCAGCACCAATAGAGCACTTAGAAGAATGACACCGCCTTTCTAATCAAGTCCTGGTCAATGTGTGTTTCCTACACACGTTTCATTCCTACCTCTCAGACCCTGTCATTTTTGCATCAAGGAATGCTGTAGTTAACATTATTAATAACCACCAACAATCGTATGTTGAGGGAAATATTTTTAATTTAAGTTTGCTCCCCTCTTGTTACTGATGAGTGCTGCCTCAGTCTCTGGTTCCAAAGAGATGAAGGTCCTTAGCACCTTCACCTCTTTCTTGGGAAACTTGAAACAGGAAGCAAATGGACAGAGCCACTCTGCCCCTCCAAGAGCTTCAGTTCAGATGGGTCAGTGGATGAAAGGTGTTTACTCATATTTGACACATTACTTAAAAAGAAATGAAGAATAATTTTTGAGTAAAATTCAAAAAATCATGGAATATTTAATATGATTGTGTTTAAGACTGGGCTGGAGGAAATTTGCTCTCACTTAAGGTATAATCATTTACTTAAAATTTTGGCAAACACTTACTGGACAAAAACTGCATCAGAAATTTGGCAAGTTTCTAGTGACAAATTATAAATGGGACAGTCCCTCCTCTCAAAGACTCAAATACTACCGAGAGGCACAATCACAGAATCCTTACATTGAAATTCTGTCTTGCAAAAGCTGTGCTGGACGTGTCTACGCATACAAAATAGAAGAGTGGGACCACTTGACAAGACAGGTGCACTGAATCTGGAATGCATGACCCTGATCCCAATGAGGTGCTGCCAAGGCCTGTGGTTTAAAACAGTAGCTACTGTTGTACAAACTCTGTCTCCAAAATGCTGACCTGTCGCCATGGAAATATTTAGACCAGGGTATTTTCTATCTAAAGAAGGAGAATTAATCTAGGATGTCAGATTTTAAAAAATCAGATTATCTGGATGTCAATAATGGAGAGTTTGGGGGAAATAATATACACAATGACTAAGAAAAAAGGGGACAGAGAAACCAATGACAAAATAATGAGGAATTTACTTTGTTGATAGTTGATGGAAACTCTAAGAAATATTAGATGAGTTTTGATGGTTGCAGAACAAGAGGTGGTGGACATAAGGTAGGGGTAGCATCTGCAGCAAATGGGTAATTTGAAAATGGATCCTATAAAAGTGAGAGAAGTTGATGATATTCGCAGATTTAGAAGCCAAGACAACACTATTGCATGGCTCTGGTTACTTAGACTTCTGCTTTCTGTTCTCATAAGGTAGCTTCTGTCATACCAACCTTCCTTAACTATGCAATAAAGGATTCATTTAGTGAAAACATCAACCATAGACTCAAGAGTAGAAGAAGCAAATCCTACAGAGAAGTGGAAAACATTGGTAAGAATCTGGCACTTGCCACTTCCCTCCAATGTGAAGATTACATCAAAATAAGTTGATGGCGGTGGGTCAGAGTTAGAATGCTCACCTACGTGACAGAAACAGCACCAGAGCCCCAGGCTACAGAGAATTCAGAGCTTGGTAAAGAGGAAATGCAAAGAAGAGAGACTGATATTCAACACATCTCCTCTCTGATAACTGGATCAATCCTTCCTAAGCGGTGCTGGACAAGAAGACCAAGCAGAAAATATGAGCCACAAGATGAGATGAAAAAGCTACGTAGTGGATAGAGACAGTCTCAGAGGACAGAGATGAACCCTACCACTGCCCCAAAAGAAAGCCCTGGGTGGCCTGCCCAGTATACAAGAAGCAAATCTTTAGGAGGACAAAGCAACTGTGAAAACTCTAAATCCCTGCCAGAATAAGAATAAAATCCTTCTAGGATAAAGACGGTACAAATAAAGATCTTTAATTTTATAAACAGTATCTGTAGTGCAATAAAGATATGCCAGTCATTCCAGAAAACAGAACCAAATAAATAAAAACAACAATAAAAAGGAGGCAGCAGACACACAGTAACTCGTAATCTGAGTTATAAAACATAGATAACAAAATCCCTTCGATTTAATACATCTGACAAAACAAGATGAAATCAGAGCAAAAACTAAAGAATAACACCATGAAAACAAAATTCTTAAATAAAAATTCTCATGGGTCTAATTGGTACTCTCTAGATAGGTTTAATAGCAGATTAGACACATGCCAAAGAGGGAATTAGTAAATTAGAATATAGAGAAGGAAAAAAAGCCAAGATTGAATAGAAACAGGGGAGAAGGGAAAACAGCAAACACAAAGGAGAACACTAAGTGGAGGCAAATGGTGATGGTCAAAACCATTACTAAACTGACCCAAGAAGTCAGACAGCAGAATCTAGAACTGTGACCCACACCAAGCTGAATACCAAAGAAGCTGTGCTTAGAACATCATTGAAAGTCATGAAAACTAAAGACCAAATCAAAATTATAAAAGTGGCTAGAGAAACGATATATTACTTCTCAAAGAGAAAGAATTAAATGACGGGCAACTTTTAAATGTGAATAATAAAACCCAGAAGGCAGCAGGAAGGGCTCTAAGCTGAAGGATCATTGCCAACTTGGAGAGAGAGTTATCAGAAATCAAGGTGATACAAGGACATTTTCATAAAACAAATGAAGGCTGAGAAAACCTGAGCATATGCATACAAAATAAATAATAGAAGAGATTTTTCAGACTGAAGGAAAATTATGCCAGGTTGAAGCACAGAAATGCAAGAAGGAGACAGCTCGGCAGTTCCATAAAATATTAAGCACACGCCAAACTTCAGATCCAGCAACTCCACTTTTAGGCATTTATCCAAGAGGGAAAAAAACATTTATCCACAAAATACTTGCATAAGAAGTGTTTTTTTTTTTTTAATATACTCTTTAGATGTTGATTCACCTTGATTTTATTCATTTATTTATATGTGGTGCTGAGCATTGAATCCAGTGCCTCACACATGCAGGCAATGAGCCACAACCCCAGCCCCTTGCATATGAATTTTAAAGGCAGCTTTATTCTTCTTAAAGAATATGTGAATTGCTATTGACAGGAGATATTGCTGCATGTTTAAGCAATGGAACATGATTATATCCCAACACAAAGGAGCTCATGTACAAGGAACAGCACAGACACATTTTGAAAACAACATGTTGAGCAAAAGAAGACATATTTTTAAAATGTACATACAGTATGATTACATTCCAAGAAACTTCAATGGAGGAAAGTTCTTAATCTGTTGTTGACAATGCTTACCTAAGAAGGCTAGATTTCTGAGGTGACAGAAATGTTATGAATCTTAAATGTAGTACTGGTAGTACAGAGGTTACTTTTATCAAACTCATGAAAGTAAAATCTGTGAAACACTTAAAATCTGTGAATTCAATATAAAAGATAAGAAAAAGTATATTATCTATGATAATAGATAAAGGAGAATTCAAGTCAAGAAACATTAGTGGAAGTTAACAGTGATATTGCCTAATGATGAAAAGGTCACTCCACCAGAAAAATATAACAATTCCAAATTTATCTTACTAAATGCCTATTCCTCAAAAACATAAGGAAAAACTTACAGAGCTAAAAGGAGGAGTCATACACAAAAGTTAAATGTTCACAGTCATTTCTTGGTAAACAATACACATAGTTTGAAAGAAAATGTTGAAAATGGTGAAGAATTAAGTAAAGTTATTGATTGCAATTAAATTAAATATAATAAATCATGTGGGATATGAGTGGTTGTGTTCAAAGATCAGCCTGGAACCTGAAAGTAGGTCAGATAAAGGAGACTTCAAGAAGCCTCCAGGTGGAGAGGCCCTGCTCCCTCCCTAGTCAGTGTGGCCATGTGTAAGTTTCATTTATCATTTTATGAGTTTTGGAATTCTGTGCCCATCATGCCTACAAAGCACCAAATTTCTTGTTCATCTTTTTATTTTATTCATAATGTTTGTTTAGATTTATTCAGGAGCACGGAAAAGGGTTGACACAGCAAGCTTGGGTGATTCAAATCCTGTACTTTCCAAAGGAAAAACTAGCCTTGACTGATACTTGGAAAATAATGTCTGAGCTCTTAGATACTCTTTTCTAAGAGTGTTTTGAATGTTGCAGGCTTTGAGTCACATTGTAACCATTTGACCACTTAGTTTATGTTAACCATATGACTGACTATGGGAGAATATCTGTCTTGGTTTGCACAGAGTTCTTGGGTTACATTGTATAAGCTTGACCTTGGAGACCCACTGCATGCCTTCAGGAATGATACCCAATAAATCCCTGGACACTAAGGCTTGGGGGAACTTCCTTGACTGGTGCACTTTGAACATAGTACCACACATTGTGCTGGAAGAATTAAGCACCATGCTTATGACTCTGCTGGAGAAGGCAGCTGGAAACTAGTGCCTAGTTTCCTCTGGACTTCTCTGTGCCTTTCCCACTGCTGATGCTGATCTGCATCCTTCTACTCCAGGTAGCCCTAGCGTGTCACAGCTGTTTCTGAGGCTGGTCCCCCAAGTGCACCACCACACAGACTGCCCACACAGCAATTACCATTTCCTCTGCTCCCATTTTCTTCGTGGATTCCAATGCTTTCTCAGGATTATAGTTTTCCTCTTATTGAGGATAGTACAGCTTGGTAGTTCTTTCAACCCCAAGTGGCATGATTTCTCATCCCTTTTCTGGAAAAGTCTTAACCCCCTTTTTCTTGAAAGATTGTTGATGTGAGTAGTAGAAAGTACTACTTTTTTTTTGGTACTCAATCCTTTGATGGTCTTCACCATCAAAGGATTCACTATCAGTCAAGGCTCGTTTTTCTTTTGGAAAGTACAGGATTTGAATCACCCAAGCTTGCTATGTCAATCCTTTTCCGTGCTCTGGAAAATAGATCTGTGTGGCTCTATGGATGCAATGCAGTATGCTGAGCACTCCTTCCAGTTAATCTCTTTAGTACTCACCACAGGGGAAGGATGTGCTTTGGCTGCATCCCATTTAATAGGAATTGGGTGAAACCCAGCTTCCAGTTGACTGATGAGGACACACAAATCCAAGCTATTTGGTGCAAAAATTTTGCTTATGGTCAGTTGACTTTCTTAACTTTTCAAGATGATTTATTTTTGCTCTGACTCCTTTCAAGATTTCCCTATATTGTTGATTACCTGAAATCATACCCAAAGTTTATGGATGTATGTCTATTAGCTATCCTGCTCTCATTCTGAGACGTTTTAGAAATTTCTCTGCAATTTGATCCTCTATTAATTGTGATTCCCCATACTTTATTTTTATCTGTCTGTGCCTCTTAGTATGTGTGTATTGGGCAGTTTCATGTATCTTTCTATTATGGTTTAGATGTGAAGTGTCCTCCCAAGACTTGTGTGTGAGACAATGCAAGAGGGCTTAGAAGTGAAATGATTGGGTTATAACAGCCTTAATAAAATCAGTGAATTAATCTCTTGATTACTGAGTGGTGACTGTAGGCAGATGGGTTGTGGCTGGAGGAGGTGGGCTGTTGGCTTCACTTAGGGGTATACATTTCATATCTGGTGAGTGGAGTCTCCCTCTGTCTGTTTCCTGATCATGTGATCATGTCCTGAGCCACTTTCCTCCACAATACTTTCCCCCCATAATGTTCTACTTCACTTTAAGCCCCAAGGAACGGAGCTAGCCTTCTATGGACGGAGACCTTTGAAACTGTGAGCCTCAAAATAAACGTTTCCTCTTCTCAAATTGTTCTCGTTGAGTCTTTTGGTCACAGAAGCAAAAATGCTGACGAAAACACTTTCTGTCTTTTTTTTTTTTTCTACTACTTGACATTTTCTTCCGTCTTTTCTAAGTTGAATTCTGGTGATTTCTTCAGGTCTTTTTTTCAGCCTATAAGTTCCTTCTTCAGAGACTATCTAACAACTCACAAGCACACTTTTGAAAATTTAAGTAATTATTTAAAGACCTTTGCCCCCTTACCCTTTTTATTAGTTATTTATAAGAACTTACTTTCTAATTTCCTTGCAACTGTCCTCATACTCTGACCTTTATTCTCTTGTTTATTTTCTCTTCTCCAGTTTTTATAGGATGGTTATTTAATTGAGTTTAATTCATAATTGCAAGCCCTCCCTTTCCAGGAGTTTCCCTTTGACTTGTACCACATCCTACCTGTGCTTCAGTTCCTCGGAGAGGAGTTGCCCTTGCTTCTTTCTTGTGGACTCAGGATTTTACTCATTTGGGATGATTTTTTTCCATTAATATCTCTTAGGATTCCACACTATATTTAGTCATCATGAATTTTTATCACATATCTATGTACAGTATCTGAAACTTAGATTTCTCCAGATGTAAATACAAATATATATACACACACATACATTTTTTCAGATTATTAATACATACTTACATATGATTTTCTTATATATGTTATTGAATATGTCTATAAGAAAATAATATCATAAATATGTTCTTTTTTGTGCTGGTAGGTGGAGTACTCCTAACTCAATGTCCTAAAACCCTAATAATTGTGTTTGGTGGTCCATCAGAGTCCTAGCCTTACATGGAACAGCTTCCTACATTTTATGGATTCAGGACAACACATTTCATTCCTATGGAGACATCAGACTCACAGTTGGGGCCTAATTACAAACTCAGTGCGTACCTGGGTCTGATTCACAGGCAGTGCATCATTTCACCATGTATGAATTTCCTCCTCATTTCCAGTGCATAGAACAATGTTTTCTGTTTATTAATTTCTGTTTTGAACAATTTAAAATAATTTTGGTTATATTATATTGATCTTTCATTTCTTTAGGCAAGGACATTTCAACTTATTTTTCTTAAGTCAGAATGCTTTTTTTTTTAAAGTTTAGTTCATGAACTGCTGATAAGCTGCCTATGAATCATTATGGTATATTTAAACATACCCAATTAGCACAGTATGTTTCACTTCAATCTCAACTTGAACTTGACTTTCATAGTTGAAAAGTTTCTATATTTTTATAACGTTTGGAGTCAGAGGAAAAATACATAGATAGGTAGGTAGATTGATTCCTATGTGTGCAATTTTTACTTTGGCTTATTATTTTGGCTCTGGAGCAGAAAAAAATCCTATTATTATTAAATTTGGGTTCTCACCCTAAAGCCTGCTGAACACCTTTCCCTGCCCCATCCCACATTGCTTAAACCTGCCTGCTCTTGGCTGCTATGTGATCATGTGCAAGAGCTTCCCTCATGAGCTCCTGTTTTTCAGGTCTAAGTGGAGAAGTCAGTGGTGTTTGTGGGGTGAAAAAGAGTCATCATGTATAAAATAGCCAGGCCAATATTGGGCACGTACCAAAATATCTTTTTAGTTTTCCTAAGGAAATAGCTTCCTTCACCATATTTAGTTAATACTTATAGTATGAAATAAAAGAATAAATACATTTTTCTCTCTATATAACTTGAATCTACTGCAATGATCTATTTTGTATCTTTCTCACGAGACCATGAATGTTAATATTTGCATTCCTTGATCCCAAAATAGATGACTGGCACCATCAGCACTTCATAAATATTTATTTAATGTATGAAACCATGATTGAAGGGTTACGTGGACACAGTGTAAATATTTTTTGAAATATAAAAATGAGAGACTTTTTCAGGAACAAAGTCAAGTTATTGTATTGCAAAAATATATTGTAAATGTACCATATTCACATATATAATCACATACCACTTTACATACTTACAGTAAACATACAGTACTTTTTATCATTAAATGAATAAACACTTTTGATTTTTTACCAAGAGCCTAAAAGCAATACAACAATATGTCAAATTACCATAAAGCTAAGTAAAACTTATGTGTACAGCTTTATTTATATGCATTTTTTTTTAATTTAAAAGTTTTATTTTTTGCATTAAGTTTAGATTCATTTCAGGAGCAATCTGTCAAATTATTTCAGGTTGGGAGGCAGTAGGAACAGACACTTAGTATTCTAAGATGTTTTGAAAGAGTGTGGGTGGGACAGAATGGAGATTCTTCTTTAAGAACAAAATTGCAAAGCTGAGTTTCCTGTGGTTGGTAACCATAGTCTTACGTAAGTCTCCTGATACCTTTCTTATGAAGAAGGATCCAGAGAAGACTCCAGGATTGACAGGGAGCTAGAAGATCTGTACAGTGAGGATGAAAAAACAAAACCACTTTTTCGTTTATATCTAATACTGTAGGTTGGGAGAATATGTTGCCCAAGGAAATGTAATAGAGACCCAAAGCCCCAGTACCTGTAGACAGAGACCAAATCCCCAGCTTTCCATATCAAAATCACTTGGGGATAAGTTAGTTCTTTCTTATGCTAAGGAGAGCAAGGGATAAATGTCTGTTGCAAAGCCATTGGTCTGTTGGTCTAATCTTACTGTGGCCAGGCAGATGGTCACAGATGAAAAGCACTGTGGGGCACAGTGGCACACACCAGCAATCCAGCCACTCCAGAGGCTGAGGCAGGAGGATCTCAAGTTCAAATCTGGCCTCCTCAACTTAGGGAGGCCCTCAGCAACTTAGTGAGACCCTGTCTCAAAAAAAAAAAAAATGTCTGGGGATGCTCAGTGCTTTAGTGCTTGAAACCACAAAGCCAAACTGATCAACTTGTGGATAGTCTTTGATGTCATTCTAGAGATTTAAAATGCTCTCTGGTGTCTAGAAGCGAGAATGAATTAAACACAAATTGTGATCTTTGAAAATATTTTATCTCACTTATATATTCATTCACCAAAGGTATACTGGCTGTCTGTATGTGCCTGGACCTCTAAGATATCACTGAAACATCCACTCCTGTGCCTGCCCTGTAGGGAGTGAGCTCTCCAGTGAGCATGTGCTTTCATAGCAACCATTGGTCCCTTGGAGTAGTGTTTATCTCTACAGGCAGGTGGACCAAGGACCCAGGGAGAGCACCACCCAGCAGGAACACCAGGAAAGGCAGCAATGTTTGATCCAGATGACTGAGAGTTGGCTGAGGAGCAGTGATCCACGGCGATTTGGCCAAACAAAAGGTGGACCATCACTACCCTAAGTAGGTGTATGAAGACACAAGTGGTGTGAATATACTTTGTAAACAACGAGAGACATGAAAAATTGTGCTCCGTGTTATAATGTGAATTGCAATGCATTCTGCTGTCATATATGACAAATTAGAATTTTTTTTTTAAAAGGTGAACCACAAGGATAAACAGCAAGAATGGACATTGCAAAAGCTAGAAAATAAGTAACAAAGACACACATCTCCAAAGAAAATGACAGAGTTTTATTCTGAATAATTTTTCTATTCTCTAGGCTTACAGATTAAAACTTGGCATCAGGGTGTTCCACATATGTGAAGGTCAACACCACTGCCCATGCATCTCCCCTAGGGCTCCTGTGCAGCTGGTCATCACTCAGGTTGATGCTGGGAAGGGAGGTAGTTAGACTCCAGGTAAGGCAGAAGCTGGACGAGTTCCTGTGTGGGCACTGGTCCCAGACACACACAGTCTCTGTGAGGATGCTCAGGGATGTTCCCTGATATTTACCACCTTACAGATCTAGCTCTTTTCCAGCCTATTATTAAAAAATATTATACTAAAGATCTTTTATTATAAATTTGCAAATCATTATTCACTCATGTCTAAAAAAAACCATTATTTGTACCCTGTTTCATTCACATGCTGGTAACGTGGCATATAACAGTCTTTATCAGATCATTACAAGACAAATAATTGTACACATTGACAGTAATTTGATTCAAGGATAAAATCCAAATATATTACACATAATTCTTCTATCCCTTAAAGACACAGAGTAAGTACTACCTGCCACAGAGAGAGGCTGCTGATCTTTATTGAGTGGATCCTCATAGATGGGACTGGGTTTCATATTCATAATTTCACTGAGCATTGACTAGAGGCTTTGCTTTCAAAGGACTCCCTTTGCATCAAGTGTAATAACAGTACTATCATTTTATAGTCTAGATTGTTTAATCTGCACAAAGAAGCTGGGGCTTTTCCCCACCTAAATGGTTTTATGTGCCGCCACTTGGTGCCTGGTAATACCCTATCTTTACAATCTGTGATTGAAAAATACGGAATTTTTAAGTGAGGGCTTGCATGAATGTATTTTGATATTTTTGTACCATATCAACCATCACAAAACATATAAATGTTTATATATAGTGGGCTCAAATTTTGTATGCATTAAATGTTAGCCATATGAATTTTAAAATAATCTGATATCTTTCATATTTTTTCCTTGATCATCTGAATAGAAATAAGTTAGCTTCTTGATATACACACACACACACACACACACATTATATAAGGAAGATCCACTTTCATGTAATGTGAGGCCCCACACAATTGTCTGAGGGGCGGAGAAAAGGTCCTACCTTCTGGAACTAGGATGCCCTTTTCCTGCTTGTGGACATTGGAACTCATCCGATGCTCATCCACATTGACCCATCTCTAGGGCTCAATGTATGAAGCCTTACTTTGTTAGAAAATGGGCTTATCACTAGGAGACTTAGATTATGGAGTCTTGGGCCCCAGTTTATTGGCTCTGAGGACTGGATTGACTTCTGTAAGACTTAGTGTACTTACCTGTAAATAATAATGTCTTCCTTCGGCATGACAGCCTATGGCACAATGATAAAAATCACATGTGTCCCAGTCTTCTTTAGAGTTAACCTTATTGTGAAGCAACTTTCAGTAAAAATGCATATTGTCTCTCAGGCATTAGAAACCTGAAAAGCCTACAGTTGTGTGGCCAGACCTCTTATCAGATGCAAGTGCTGTTTACCTCTGCAGGGACAGAGCAGCTCCCAGGCTGTAAGTCCCACCCACCTGGGACCAGCAGGTACACCAGAGTTCTATGTGGAAAGCAATGGCAGGGAGCCTTGTTCTAGAAGGACTTTCCCGTGATTGCCTGGCTCCTTTGTAATAGAGTTCCCAGATACTTTCTGGAATAGTCTGCGGATATATGCTTTCAGAACCTGACAAGAAGATTGAGCTGTCAATTTACAATTTACAAAGAGCAGTTCCAAGGAGATGTAATGGCATCTGAAAAAAATTACAAGCCCATCGATTCAATTATACTGGGTAAGCCTTGAGGAGAATATAAATCTCTGACCTACTTTTTCCTTAAAGTCCATCATGAAAGTGTCTTCTGATTAAAAAATAAAAAAACAACAGACACTAGTATGGCAATATGTAAATCAATGGATGTGTAACTGATGTGATTCTGCAATTTGTATATGGGGTAAAAATGGGAGTTCATAACCCACTTGAATCAAAGTGTGAAATATGATATATCAAGAACTATGTAATGTTTTGAACAACCAATAATAAAAAAATTAAAAAAAAAACTAGTAGAAGGAAATGATCCACTCCATGTTTTACGGCAGTTTCAAGCCTAGCCGTGCCAGGCCCACACTGGGTCTGAGTCCCGCGTGTGTCGTCCACATCCCGCCTGCTCTGGTCCTTCTTCCTTTACTGACTCACCAGGCCTAACCCTCCCGATGCCAGCGACGCCCTCCGTGTGCATCCCTTTCACACACGTCTCCACTTGCCACTTTGATTCCTGAGCATCTTAGCATTCAATTTAACCCATGATGCCCCCCCTTGACTGGCAGTTTTTTACTGAACCAAAATGTATTCATTGTGTATCACTATATACCATAAATAGTGCTGTATTATAAGGAATAAACAGGCAGACGTGGAAGACCAGCTAACATCTTGGAATTTCAAGAGCTTAACTGTAAAGGAAAATCCTTGATAAAACAGTGAGAATCAGACTCTCCAATCAGACTTACAGAAATCACACGTCTTACACAGGGCCAAAATTTACCAGTGATTCAAAGGATACAGGTGACTGTGAGATGCAGGTGAAGCCTATAGGCACATGGTATTAAACACCACTGTATTAAACATGTCTTACACGAGAGGAGATAGTTCAGTCATGGAATATTGACATTTCCAATCAGAAAATTACATACTGATGCTAATATTCCTTTTTGTCAAATCTTGTCCCATAATTATAAATGAATTTACCATAAGTAACCTAGGCAGACCAGGTACATCATGATAAAAGCATTCCACAGATAAAGACCCATAAGGAATTCCTAGGAGTGTTTTCAAGGGCAGTGACTGTGGTCTTTCTTTTGTTCCTAGTGTCTCCTCTTTCTCTGGGCTTGCTGAGTAGGAGGGTGAGTTTCGGTCAGAGGCTAACTAAATGGGGCATCTCACGAATTCAAACTGAGGAGTGGATAACCAACGAGAAGCCCTAGGATCCTGGTCAAGGCTGTTCATCCTGTAGCCGCTCTTCTAAGGTTAAGACACAGGCCTCTAATTTATTAGTCACATGATCTTGGGAGGTCATTTGACTCCTTGGACTTCACATTCTCATTTGTAAAACACAGCTAATAACTACTTTACAGTGTTGTCCTGAGAATTAACTACATAAATCCCTGTCAGGTCCTTGGGACTGTGCCTCACACAAACTGAATGATTATTGCCATTTGTGGAGATTTCTTCATTGCAAGGCTGACTGTTGCTGGCTGTCTTTATTTTGAGGTCAAGATTGTTTTTTCTTTTTGTGCCTTCAGAATTAGCTAAATTTCCTAGATTTTCAAGAAAATAGGAATATGTACATGTTAGTATTATGTAAGAATCCAAATTGGAGAAATGTCAGGAGTTGTTTTTTTTTGTATAAAATGAGTTTAATCATAAGAAGCTATAGTCTCATCTGATTAAACTAGAAAAATGAATCTTTCCCGCTGTATAATCACAGACTGTAGGGAATCACAATTTGAACAGACCACAGGCAGAGTCAAAATCATTCAACTCTATCAGCCACATCTGGTAGACTCTCTGTTTGCTTAAGATAAAAGTTCGATGGTGGTTGACTTTGAATAGATTAAAATTCTTATCACCAGGTGATTAGGTTTAAAATCATTCCCTGTGAAAGATTGAGTTTGTATATTTTTAACTTTCCAAGCTCTGTGGCTGATTAGTTAGAATTCCAGTTATTAACTCTCTTAGGAAATGCTTTGAAACTTCTAATGCCAGGGTAGTTCCCAGGTTCTTCTACAAGACAACAGAGGTTCGTAGCTGGACAATCATTTTGAAAGTTATTTTGCTCTTACAGAATAAAGTCAAATTTAGAGGCGCATAAGACTCACTGTGGTCTGCATTCCTGAATTAGGAAGTTATCCAAAGCTGGCTCTATGAGGAACATCAGTTGGAAAGATGCACTTCTTTCATGTCAAAGCCATTTCAATGCAAATCATATGCCCCTGAAAAATCCCTAGGAGAATTGTCTACCCATTCTAAAACTGCTCACTATAAACATATATATTGTAGCAAAAAACCAAACATCTCCTGGTACAGAACTAATATTCCAGAAATAATCTAAACAAATATTTCTTTCTAGTGAAAACTTTAATTAGACAAAGTTGTAAATTTAACAAAAGTGTCTCTGGGAAGTATTTTCAAATGCCCTTAGGAAGGAAAACAATTCCAATTAAAACCCACCCTAATCCTCTGGTCTGTAAGAAAGAGAACACAAAGATCTATCAACAGAGAGATTTTAATAAATGGAATCCTTTACACATTGGAGGGCTAAAAAACAAAACAAAACAAAAAGAGAGAGAGAACTTGAAGGTAACACAGAGATGAGCTTAAAACACTCTAACCCCCTTAGGCTGGAGGAAATAACAAAAGGGAAAGTGGTGCTATTAATCCAGAGGCTCTGAAACAGTATCCTGCAGAGCAGGGCTCGAGCCCCTGGGGGAGCTCTCAGGGCTGATGCTCCAGGGAGGAGCTGCAGGTGCTGCTACTGAGCTAACTGCAGAAAGGGCTCTGCGACCTCATTGCCCTCTGTCTGCTCTGGGAGCCACCCTCTGATGAAAGTTCCTGAGGAATCCTAACCAGGATCAGGGCATCCTAACTGGGGTCAGCTGGCAAAGGAATTGGTGAGTTTTGAAGTGAAATGGGATGTCTTGCCACCTGGCACAATCCTTTAAAAGATCACGCCTATATTCAAGAGACTAAAGAATAAGCACTGATCTGATATGTAGGAAATATCTGCATATTTTGTAAAATTCTCAAGACAGGTGGGAGAAAATGTTTTGCTACAGAAAAGGAGTCAAAAGAGGAATCATTTTCTCCCCAGAACATGAATTCTCTCTAAAGTCCTATTAATATCATCAATAAGTGTTAGACTTTTTGTAATGAATAATGATTATCCTTTCAGGAAATTAGGCAAATACAATATATGAATCATGTTGTCAAAGGATATATCTTAGCGATAACGATCAACTTAGAAATATTCTATTTTAGAGACATTCATAAATTTAGCTTATATGAGGAAAATAAAAAGACAGAATTCCCGATGGATTCTAAATATATTGAATTGATATGCACTTCAAGTAATTCAGTGAAAATGTTAATCTCTAAATTTATTATGCTTTAAATCTTGCCAATTTTTGCATTTTAGCTACCAATTTTGCTTAGGAAGCAATTTTTAATTTAAAGGATTTATTATTTTAGTTGGAAGTTTAATTATATGGGCTACAGTATGATGATCAAATTGGTGTAGTTAGCCTCTTCTTATCACAGTTTTAAAATGTTTGATTAACATGTAATAATTGCAGAAAGTAATGCACATACACAATGTGATCAGGGTAGTAAATGCTTCCATCTCCTTATTACCACTTTATCTTTGCAGATTTTGAACTAGATTCTGAAGACTAAACTTATTCAGAGTTTGTCTTTGCTATGGAATCATCTTTCATCCACCAAAATTGTGGATGTGCACACCCCAAACCAGATGACAAGGAATGGAAAGATAAATAAGTTCAGATAAAGTGTCAATTCATATGCAAAGTGGTATCATTAATAAATCTAAGCCAGGTGTCAGGATAGAGCTTCTGTGAAAAAGAAACTTAAATGTTTAATTGTTCCACTCCTTTTCCCGTTGTCCAGACACACATCAACAGCCAGCTACTTAGGGAGCAGCCCGTTTTTGCGGGATCCTTGCAGATTGCTGGTCCTGATTTGTGTCCTCACGCGTTTGTGCTCTGGAGTCCCAGCTCTCAGTGGTGCCAGTGCCTTGGCACCAGTTTCTTCGTTATGCTGGATGGGGCTCGCCGCGCCTGCAGGCTCCCTCTGCCCGCTTCCTTCCCACCTGACCCAGCATTCACACCTCCTCTGCCTGGTCCTATCTCGAAGATCTCTCAGAAATGAAGGTGAGGTCTTTCCCTCGATTGTCTAAACCCACTGGGATGTCAGAGGCAGAGCGTGATGTTTTGTGGGACTGACTGCCTCACAGGTGTATGGCAGGCTGACGGGGAAGAGACACTTTCCCATGCTGAGGCAAACTGGCAAACACAAAGGCAGATGCAACCATCTCACTGCAGCTCACTGTCTCAAGCTGTTGGTTTCTGCACCCCCCTTTGGCTCCTGTGGGAACTCCTTCACGAGCTATAGCCTGCTCTGTTTTACAGATTGAGGTGAAACTCAGAGCCTTCAAACGACTCTTTAAAGAACACATATGTAGCATGAACTGCACTTACAATTTGGATTTGAACCACTGGCAAGCTATTTTCATGGTAGCATACCACATTTTTATATCAAAATTACATTTATGAGATTGCACTGATCTGCACAACTGTGTTTGTCTTTGCACTGATGTAATATGTGAATTTGTGCAAGACAATTTTCTGTCTTTGGAAAAAAGGATTTCCTTTCAAGTGTTGCTATCTTGCTGTGTCCTTGATAACTAGGGCTTGGAGGTTATTTAAGAGCTTTGGCATTCAATGTTGTTCACTGAAGATGAACAGCACCCCTATAACAGGATGCAATTATAAGAAAAAAAAAAACATTGCAGCAAGTGGCACTCAGGTGAATCGGTGGGTTCCAGAGGCCTATGTTTCACTGGAGGCAAAAGAAGCCACAAGTTATTCATCACTGCTCTTTACAGAGGATATGTTTGTTCCAGGTCGATTATAAAATAAAGTGTACACATGATTTAGGAAAAATGATTTATTTTTACAATGCATTATAGGGTATAAAAAATATCTTCCAGTGCATGATAATTTGATCCTCATACCCTCTAAGGTGGAAAGTGGAAGGAAGGTGCTATAATGCATGTTTTACAGATGAGGAAAGACAAAACTCTGGGATTAATATGGATAACTATCAACTTCTCTCAGTGAAATGGACTGGGCTGAACATTGATGGACAGGTGTCACACATCGGGGAAGAATGTTGGCTGACTTGCAGTTAGTCAGCTTGGTTTCAGAGCTGAATTTATCACTTATTGCACAACTTTCCTCACTTATTGAAACTTTCCTCAGTTTCCTCATCTGTACAAAGGTTACTGACATATTAACAAAAATTATTATGACTACTGATACTATTCACTGAATTACTAAAGTGACCAAGGAAAAGATGACATGTAAGACACTCAGAATGGTGTTTGGCTTGTGACCCTCGATACGTTCATCAGTCAGTCAACCAAGACCACAAAACAATAAAATAGGGTTCGAAATAAATAGAAAAGCCAGGCAAAGGCTCCGCATCCCTGCCCATTCATCATTAGTCTTTCTCATGTCTCTTTTCTCCATTGGTCTAATTTGCTATACTTTCTTCCACTCTTCGCTCATTTTGGCAACGGTGTCTTCAGAGGATTCATAAGCCACATTTCTCAAGAAACTTCAAAACGATCTATTTGAATAAAGGCTAAACTCCTTTGGCTAAGCATCCAACACAAGCAGAAAGCACGCTGTAAACCCCTACCTATTCTTCACACTATATTTGCCATCACCCTCCCGTCTCCTCCTAAGCTCCATTCAACTCAGATACATGAGCCTCCAAGACTACAGCTGCTCTCATTTCTCTAGGTGGAAATTCCTTGCTGCACTGCCGATTGACAATGGTGTCACTCTTTAAGACCCCATAGAAGGCCAGTCTTCTACCACATGCCTTTTCCCATCCCGCTTAGAAGTTATTTCCCCTGTTTCTGCTACTAACTTCTTGATTGTGAAACATCGTCTGTACTGTAGTCTCTTGGCAGTTGAGTGTGTTCTATCTTCCACAGAAGATGATACAACAGGAACACAGGGATTTTTTTTTCAAGATGGAAAAAGTCCCTTCTACAGCTCCTCAAAGCCTCATTCCTTCTACCTGTCCTTGTCATTGTGTCCCCCACTAGATTGCCTTCTTCATTTTCTTTCCCCAAGTACCTAGGAGGAGGTCTGGCATGGGCATTGTATAGACTCAAAAAGTCTGGCCATACTGAGGCAAGTTTAACTCATGGGCAAGAAAACAAAGAGTACAAATTTTGCAACCTGATATGAAAGGAATTATATATTTTGTGTTCTGGTAATTTAAAAATTTATGTTCTGGTATCTGTGACTATTAAGAGAAGGGCCAACATGTTTATTTCAAAGAAGGAACCACTGTAAAGTAGCATGTTCAGTGGTTGGAGAGAAAGTAAGGATGAAAAGGATCAGGTTGGATGCACAATCACTTTGGATGGAAGGAGTCATTAAGGAACAGGACTTTCCGGAAGGAGTGAATCAGGGAACAAGACCTCTGGAAGGAGCGAATTAGGGAGTAGAACGTTCTGGAAAACACTCAAGCAGAGGGAAAAAGTCTGAAACAGGTCGAGTTCACTTTTCCCACCCTCAAGAATTGATAGGCCAGGTAACAGCATTTACCTCCTTGAGAACTTCCAAGGACCGTATAGCACTTGAGCAGCAAGGAGACTCAGGAGTTGTTAGGAGCATGTGTCAGCAGTCACCTCTACCTGCTACTTTTGCAACACTGTTCCAATTACTTGAATGATATGATCAACTTTAAAAAAATGCGTAGCATGATACAAACATTCATTAATAAGAACATCATGGGGGGCTGGATTGTGGCTCAGTGGTAGAGCGCTTGCCTCACATGTGTGAGGCACTGGGTTCAGTTCTCAGCACCGCAAATAAATAAATGCATAAAATAAAGGTCCATCAACAACTAAAAAAAATATTTTAAAAAACCAACATGGGAATTTTAAATTAATTAAGGGCCTTGGATTTATTGAACTGGATTATTGATTTAAAAGATCCATGGATATTTAAAAATATATCTTTATTTGATAGTTTATTCAGTCATTTAAAGGGATGTGGGAAATATTAACTACAGAAATAAGAGATTAGATTAACTATATAAATCAGGTTCTCCTTATTCCTTCATCTACTAAAAAATTTCCTGGCCAGGTCCTTTGTGCCATCCTGTGAGGCACAGAAATGAGCCAATAAAGGAAAATGTAGGCAGAAAGTGACCTTCAAACCGGGCAGCCTGAAACTCACTTTCCAGTCGTGTCCATTTAGGATGCAGAGAACTCAGTCTACTTCGTTAGCTTTCCTCCAGAGCTGGAGGCTGATGTGCATTTGTATCGTGCGATGCACAGCTTCGTCATAAGCCGCCATCATTTATTCCACTACCAAAACATCTGTGCACTATTTCCATTAATAAAGGGAATGGGAACCAGGATCATATTTCATAAATTTTTATTATATTCTGAGGCCAAGGAAAACCCATTCACTGATTTTATTAAAAAGTTATACAATGTAAGGAAACCCTGATGTCCTAAGGGGAAAATATAGAAAAAGCTAATTCAGTCACTTACGTGAATATTCAAGGAAAGTCAAAGGCCTAACTTTAAAACATGGATCTTCAATTGTGTTTATAGCCCATTTTAATTATGTAATCAAATCAAAATTAATTATGGCAAATCAACTACCTCATATGTGAATTTTCCTCTCTGATGTATCAACTGGCAGGTATGTAAAAATGGATTAAAAAGGGATATTTCCACACCAACCTTGAAGAAGAGAACAAAAAGGCATGTGAGCAGAGGTACAGAGCCTTACTCAGGGCTCCATTTGTGTTGCCTGTGAGTGTGACCCACCACCAAGATTTTGCACAGTGAATCCAAACATAGAAAAACACAGAGCTTTATTACACCAACGTTGGGCTAACTTCACCCATTATTTGAAAACATTTTGTTAATAAAACACAAAAATAAGAATGATCAACAAATACGTGAAAAAAAGTTCAACATCTCTAGCAATTAGAGAAATGCAAATGAAAATTATACTGAGATTCCATTTCACCCCAGTCAGAATGACAATGATCAGAATACAAGTAACAACAAACGTTGGCCAGAGTGTGGGGAAAAGGGAGTGCTCACACAGTCAGTGGGACTGCAAATTAGCGCAACACCTCTGGAAAGCAGTAAGAAGATTCCTCAAAAAACTAGGACTGGAACTGTCATTTGACCCAGTTATCTCACTCTTCAGCATATCTCCAAAGATTTAAAATCAGCATACTATAGTGACATGGCCACATTCATGTTCATAGCAGCATAATTCATATGAGCTAAGCTGTGGAACCAACCAACGGAGACACCCATCAACAGAAGAATGGATTACTCGGACATAGAGTAGGATGATTTTATGACATTTGCCAGTAAATTGATGTATCTGGAGACTGTCATGCTAAGTGAAATAAACCAATCCCCCAAATCCAAAGGTCAAATGCTTTTGCTGACATGTGGAAGCCAAATTGCAATAAAGAGCGGGAGGGGAAGAAGAGAAATTCAGTAGATTAGACAGAGGGGAATGAAAGGACGGAAGTGGGGACAGGAATAGGAAGGATAGTACAATTAATCTAACATAATGTTCCTACATACACATATGAAAACACCTAAGTGAATCCTACCATCATTCCCACCCACAAGAATGGGGTCCTAATTAGAATAAGAGATATTTCATGTTTGTATAATTTTATCAAAATGGATTCTCCTGTCATGTATAACTAAGAAGAATGAAATTTTTTAAAATAAGATTAAAAAATTAAAAAAAAACACTCAGGTTAGCATATTTGAATTCATTTTATGAAAAAATATAATTGTTCATTAAAATAATTTGATTTAAAAATTTTGAAACATATTCTCCCTTACCTACAGGTGTCCCCATTTTGTAATATAAGCTAAAATTGATGGGGTCTGATGAAACCAAAAAACAGGAGTTTTTGATATAAAAAGAGATTTCAATACTGAATTTGAGACATGCAGGGGTCTCCAAGGAACATGTCCAAGCCTTGCTGGAGCCCTGCACCCCCAGGTTCAGAGCCTCAAGTTGGTGCCAGGGACAGAGGAGTGCCCCCAGGTCCCTGCCCCAGCATTACCACATCTTCTTTTCTGATGAATTGGTGCTTATGTGTTGTTAAATAACTTTACCATCATCACACAGGAGGCCCGTTCTTCACTTGAAATATTTTTCTTTTCCTGTGAAGCTACTGTGTTTTAAATATATGCAAGTTATCCATCTATCATTATACTTAGTTTGGTTTGACAAAAAAAATTTGAAGTACCTATTAGTGGATTCCTGTTACAAATATCTTTTAAGCAGAGAATAAGCAGATCAGTACCATTCTGCACATTTAAAAAGATATGGAGGGAATGGACATCCTGTGAAGAGCTACAGGACTCATCCTGTAGTATAGTAAATGTCACCTACTTTATTTTCCTATCTTCATTGCTGTTGTAAATAAAGAGTTGAGCCATGGTGGTTAACATTAGTCATTTAAAGCAGATGAGGGCCTAAGAAGATTCCTGAAGAGTGAAAACTATATAAAATATGGCTATTTATTTAAAAATAATCTTTGGTGCATCAACTTTCAAATAAGGGACATAAAAGTAAGTATGGTAATAAATAAATCAGCCAAGCAAAGTTTGAAAAAGTGGAAAATTTTTATCACAAGTAACGTGTATCAAAATAGGTAAAATAATAGTAAAAAATGATCTTTATAATGTTCAATACATTTTCTATTCACCAGTTTATCAAATTCATGGAAGTGATTATTTTTGTTAGTTTTTTTTTCAATAAATATGAAGTATTCAGAATTGCTGTAATTCTTTGATTCTTCTATTATAAAATTACTATATTTTTCATTTACTTGTTTTTTTTTTAAACATAAACCAAATGGACTTCCTAATGGGACATATGACATGATTTATCTGGGTAGTTTGTGAAGCCTGCCTGTGTTGCCAGGTCTGAATTCTGTAGACCAGATTGCTTTGCTATTTGAAGGTCAGAATCTTTTCAGCTATAGAATCAAATAATTTGGAAAATTTTGTAAGCAGATTTATAGTAATACTGGTTCTTAAAATTCATTTTCAAAGAATATGCATTTAATATTTTTAAAATTTCCCACTGAATAAATCAAATATAGAGTGTGTATACAATTCAGCAGCAGTTACCATTACAGGGTTTGACTTCCTTTGTATATAACACATCATCATCACTAGCTTTCAAGTGTTTTGTGTGCTGAGGACAAGAATGATTCAATGATGCAGTTCAAGGTCATAAAGGCCTATGCTTTTAAAGTGCTTAAAATTATTTTACTATCCTAAAAGGAGAACATACTCCATAAAATTCTAAAAATCAAATATTTGGGGAAGTAAACCTAAATACTAAAGGATGTCTTATGCTCTGAAAGGTGGGAAGAACTGATATAAATAAAACCTGTTCTCCTGTAAGTGAGTTTGAATCCGTCTAACAGAAGAAAACATTTCTCTTAACTCAAGTTAGGAAATTATTATACACTTTATATATCTTTATATAAAAACGTTACAAGTAGCAAGCATGTGACACAAAGAAATGGAAGAGTAACAGCAATATTTGAGAATGCATGCTTTTTACAATGTGTCTAATAAAAAGGGTATTTTTCCCAACTCAAATATCCAGTACTGACATGCAGGGTAGTTTCTCAGACTGTCAATCCAGTCCTATTGCTAAGTACTTAGTCAAAAACATCTCTGTGGTAGGATATGAACAGTGAAGTACCTGGTTTCAAAAGCTGTTTTTGAAACTTGGTACCTCCCTTTGATATAGAACAAAAAGAAATCAAGGGAATGTAGGAGAGAGAAAAAAATGAAATTTTTTCTTATTGCAATCTAGTAATTGGACTCATGACTTTTTACTGCATTTAATCATAATAAAGCAATAGGTGTGTAGTCCATAAAACCTCTAGCTGGTGTTTCCAAGGTCCACATTTTCACTTTCCTCTGTTGCATGTTCAAAACCACTCAGGAACGCACTATTCTCAAGAAGTCTATATAATGAAAACAATTACATGTAACCGAAGGTTCGTCCAAGGTTGTGTTTTCCACACATCACACAATGTACAATTACATAACAAAGACAGAACCAACACAGAAACAAAAGTGAAACTGACAATAAAAATAAAGTTGGGATCGTCTTAATCAGGATCTAATTTCTTCTTCAAGTTTCCAGTAAATCTCAAAATGTATTTAAAAACTAAGGAGCACTTGGTGGCCAGCAACCAAATTACGAAATGAACATATCATTGTGCAGCGGGGATGTCTTGCCGAAGAAATAACAAATGTCTGTAATTCTTAAGTTTGGATAAAGGCAGTGGAATGAATTTAGAAATAGGTCCACTTTTCACAATTCACTATAGAATTTTCTTTTCACAGTCCCCATGTTTGTATAAATAGTTCTTTTCTGAAAATAAAACACAGTTAAAACATTTTCTCCCGGTGAAAAATGCAAGCAAATACACCAATTTATCAAGGTAGTACAGAGCATGGAAATGCATTTATCTAATTCAGGAATGGTGGATAAACTGGAAGAGTCCTGAGGAGACTAGCTGTTTAACAAATTTAACTGGACATTGATAGAGACTCTTGCAAGTTTCAAAAATAGAGCCACTGTGATATCTGGTGACAAAACAGATGTGCACACAGACAACTTATAATAATGAAACCATTTACATTATCAAGGATTCAAGTTTTATCTTATAAAATTTGACATAGCATGCTGCATTTAATTTTGATGAGATGAGCTACACATTCATGCAAAACTAAGAGTGTAAAAATGTCATGAGTACCTCCAAATACTTAGTGTTTTGGTTATGAATAGAATATTGTCAAGTTATATGAGTAATTACTAGTATTATATACTCACTCCAGTTTAAAAAAAATGACATTTTTTTATTTCATAAAACTTGAGTTTCTTCTGTTTTTTTTTTTCTTGAAAGAAAGTTCATTGCTTTTAGTATCTTTACTTTAAAATATGTAAAATTGTCAACATCCTTTTAAATAACATTTTAGGACAATGCTTACTGGTAAGAATACTAACATTTATTTTAAAGTTAAATTGTCCAAGAATCATCCCTCCATCAGCACTGTTCCATGATCTCCATTATGTTTCTAATTATGAAATGCCATGAAACACATATCTCAAGAAATAATGAAAAAACATCACATTCCTGAAAAACTACAAGACGATAGCAACGAAACAAAACAAAACAGAATACAACAAAGTGGGGAAAGGAACCAAGGGTTTTTGCTTACCTTGAATTTTCTTTTTAGACCCTAGTTGTGTTGTACTCAGAGTCATGTTTGCTTAGAGACCCAATGAGGCAGAACCTGGAAGGTTACGGCTGTTTCATTCAACAAAGCAATATTCGCACAAAAATAAACATACGCATTCAACTATTTACTGCAAAACATTTCGAAAACTCATAAAACCATGGAAGTTCTTGTTTTACATCAGCGTGCAAAAACGTATTAAACCAACTAAAATATTTTATATTTTGAGAATGTATAACAAATGGAGATGGTGTGTAAATTCATAGAACAAACTAAATGCTAGGAAACATGCAGAACATGGCTTAAGAAGACTGGATGTGGGAATTTAAAATAATATTTCCTAATTTTAGGTTCTCTGTCTCCATAACTTTTGCTAATCTTAGGGCTGACAATAGAATACAGATAATATGGTATATATT
This sequence comes from Marmota marmota marmota, assembly GCF_001458135.2. Taxonomy (NCBI): domain Eukaryota; kingdom Metazoa; phylum Chordata; class Mammalia; order Rodentia; family Sciuridae; genus Marmota; species Marmota marmota. The sequence goes on from NW_025999991.1 coordinate 6,063,074, forward strand.
ATTTGTATAGAAAGGACAATGATAAAATATTTTAACTAACTCTCGCTGCATATAAACATCAGTGTTTCGTCTTCTAGCATATCATGCTATTGTGAGCCATTTGTAATATAAGCATAATGAGATATATGCGAGGAAACTTTTTTCCATTTTCATACAAAAAGTAAAAATATTGCAAAATATATTATTTGTGCATTAAAATTATTCAACAAGATGAGTTAGCCATCTTGGTAAGGCAATTGTTTTCAAATATCATTTTATCTTAAAATATATAAATGTTGTCAGGGGGTAACATTCATGGCCATGTGGAAATGAATCAGCGATATAAAGCTGTTATTAATTTAATGTCAGAATTTTTGGAAAAATAAATATATGTATAGAAATGCTCTATCTTTGGTCTGTGCGAGATATTTTGCATGTGGGGGTTTCAACAGAGTGTGGGCAGCCCTGAGAAGGAAGAGGGGGAGATGCTGAGACCCTGGCTGAAGCCTTCACTCGGGGGGG
>NW_025999991.1:6063599-6086033 GCF_001458135.2 Marmota marmota marmota
GGGGGGGGGGGGGGGACTGAAATCTGGAGACAAACTGGCACAGCACACTCTGACAGGTAGAGTCCTCGGATTATAGCATCATCAAAAAATCAATAGATACTGACCGCTGGACGGCTTTGTCGTGTCTGGACAGCCTGTGGCTCGTGGTGGGCACCTCCTCAATCTCGTCGATGTCACAGGCATCGGCATCTTGGGAGTAGTTGTGTTTCATGACGAGAATGTTCCTTCTGCTCACGGGAGGACCGAGGGGCTTGACCGGCTGGGCGGGCATGTCTGTCAGGATGGAAGCCTCTCTTGTGCTGAGGTTGCTGCGGCTGCCTTTCGTGCTGGACAGCTGGGATCCACAGTGATGGTCGTGAATGCATTTGGAAGATGACCTCCGCAGTTTATGGTAGTTCTCAAAGTCATCTGCCACGTCTGCAAAGTCGGCAGCCGTCCCTGTCCCTCTGAGGGTACACAGCTCATAGTGCGGAGGCTCAAACACCTCCTGGAAAGCAGTCTGCTCAAAGTCTGACTTCCTTGGGACGTATTTTTTACGGGGCTGTTTGATCTGTACAATGACAGAAATGATAATAAGGATGATCACAATGCAGGAAGTCACGCCAATCACAGTCCCGCTGGTGTTGGTGAGCTGGTCCAGCAGGCTGGCTTTCCTCTTTTCTGCAGGTAGGAGAGAGCGGAGACGACAGACAGACAACGAGAGACAACCCACCACACGTTAATGTCACGGTCAGAACATGTGCTGAAAACTTAGAAACGAGATAGGCTGAGCATCGAAATTTTGCAAGCTTAAAGCAGCAGAAGAAAATATTTTAAATTCGACAAAAGTTCTTACTTGTTAAAAGGCCCTATCTTCTAGCCTTACAGATGACTGTCCCATTGCCCAGCATCTCTGCTTTCAATAAACATCTGTGTGTACACGTATGTGCATGTATGTATGCATATTCATATATACATAATGCTGAAGAAATATGTACCAGGTCAAAATAGCATGACAATCAGGAATGAACTGGTGATTTTACAAATTAACTTCTTTCTTAGTTATGAGAAAGCTCAAAACTCCCATATGAGGAACATGAATGCATCCGTATCATTTTGTATTTATGTTTGACAGGGAAACTAAAGTTAAAACAACAGTAATATTGTGACACCAAAGGATAATCCATTTCAAATTCAGGACAGACATTTGGGGATGGTGGCATGAGGGCTTGCGAAGACTCTTTCCCAAATTAAATAGCCATGACTGACAAAAATAGAGGCGAAGAGACAACGGTTTAAACTCTGTTTAATGGAACTCTGTAAAATGTCCCGATGGTGTGTGGCGAATGCAGAGGCATTTCCTGGAACATATCTGCTAGATTTCTTTAGGGACAGTGAACTCCTGTGCATTTGAACCATGACCAGTTCTTTTGGCCCTCAAATCATCATCTCTAATCAGAGATGCTTCAGAGAGGAACCGAAGAGCCCTGTTCACACTGGAAAACAGAGGAACAAAATCACAATATCTGAAGAAGTGGGGAAAAGAATGAGGAGAAATTAAGTGTCAGAAAAGCAGCCAATACTCAACCAGGCTGACGTGATGGGCGTACAGAGGGGAGGAGAGAGAAACCAGAAAACCATCCCACCAGAAAACCATCCGGAAATTCCAGAAACTCAACAAGAGATCTCATATCCAGGTTCAACACAGTCCAAGCAGGACAACAACGTAAGAGCACCACACCCAGACAATGTCAAAAATGTTACCAAGGTCAGACTGAAACATAGAAATGAACAAGGGATCACAAAGCAGCCCAGGAGAAGAGCCCCGAGAGACCACGATCCGATTCACCAGTGGAAGCCAGCAGGCCATGTGGGGACATATATAAAGTCCTGCAGACCAACAGAGGGTCGCCACAGCTACACACCGCAGACCAAGACCAATTGCCAAGGCAAGTACTGTCAAAATGAAATGAAGAATACCAGGTAAACAAAAATGAAAAAGGAAGTCAACACTGAAGGAGCTGCCTTAAAAATATATGGAGAGAGGTTCTTTGAGTTGAAAATATGTGACCTGAGACAATAACAAATCCAAATGAAAGAATTAAACACAGCAACTTAAATAGGAAAATGAATACATCCAATGAAGGAAATTATGTAAATAATTATGGAAGTTCAGTTGCATATTTCACCCACATTCCTTACTTAAAATTGTAAAAAGGCAAGGTTATAGGGTATATAATGGTATTGCTGAGCTTATAACTTATGGAAATGTAATGTATTTGGTAATAATGATAAAAAAGGTTGGTAGGAACTAAACTGTTATGGGAGAAAGGAAATTATACCAGAGGACAATATAAATTTATGAAAACAAATGAGGAGTTCAGAAACATTCGATTAAAGGAGTTGTCTAACAAATTACATTAATCTATATCTGCTGTCCTTTCTTCTCCCAATATGAGATATAAAAATAACATAAATTAATGACTACTGCAATGAATTTAATATATATAGATGTAATATGGAGAAAATGTGAAAAATGGAAGAGAGAATAGAACTGTACAGGAGTAGTTTTTATATATCTCACTAGAATTTTTGTTATAAATCTTAAATATATCCTGAGAAATCAAGCTATATACTAAAAACCCTGAAGCAACCACTAAGAAAATAAATCAAGAATACCTTGAAAAACTACTTAAAATTAAAATGTTACTATAGAGTATGTTAACTTATAAAGAAGAGAAAAATAAAGAAATTAAAGATAAAAAAATGAGACATATAGAGAACAAAAACTATAATGGTGAATATACATAAACTATATTAACAATGATGAAATGGGAATAGATTAAATGACTAAAGAAAAAAGCAGAGATTGTTAGACTGGATTAAAAAAAATAAGATCCAACAATTCATTGCCTTCAGAGAAAATGCTTTATAGGCAAAGACACAGTCTGAAATTAAAAGGGTAGAATTATAGTCCAAAGAAAGCTGGGGTGGTTACACCAATGTCAAAGTATATTTTTAAGACAAAAAAAAAAGTTTCTTAACATTACATCATCATTTTATGTTGATAAAAGGGTAAATCCATCAAGGAGACAAAATAGTTGTAAATTTTTATAGATCTTTCCACCAAGCTAAAAAATGCACGAATCAAAAGCTTTACAGAGTTGAAGCGAGAATCAGAGGATTCAAGAATGAAACTTAAAGAACTGAATACTCTCTCTTAATAATGGACCAGAGGCGAGAAAATCAAAAGGAAAACGAAAATCTTAAACACCTCTGAAATAGGCCTATTAGACATAGCAGTATCTCAGATTCACCCAATATCAACAAGACACATTCCTTTCAAGGGCATGTGGGACATTCTTTTAGGCTACATTGTAGGCTAAGCCCCAACAGCAGACCTGATCAATTAGAAATGATTGAAATGATAAGAAAGAAGTGCATTCTCCTATCACAAGAGAATGAACTGCGAACTTAAAGTAAGTTTTCCTAATCTGGAGAAAGGGGTTTGGTTTTCCCCCATGCTCACAGGTACACATTCTCTTGATGCTCTTGGCTCCAATGTTCTTTATAGGTATGGCCACAAGTCCACCTTGGGCAGAAGGCTGATGGTGACTACTACTCGTCTCCAATGCTGCATTAGGACAGGTCCAACAATATTTAACTTCTCATTTGCTCCCAAGTGGTTCTTCCACAATTGTCACCAACACCCCCCATGGAAGCTCTTGATACCAGACCATTCTTTCTAATGGACCTGCCATTCTAAATGACTCAATCAAGCGATGGCTACTCAACACTTCTGCTTGAAGAAAGCCTTTTGATAGATAACATTGGACTTTTATAAACATAATAGAATTATTTGCCTGTTTATTTTTCTTTGATAATTGTTTAATATTGACCTTGAGTGAAAGAGTTTATATGGCACTTTGAACTTAATTAATCAATGCCACACAAACCAGCCAAGTAACTCTGTTTAAATGAAAAAAAAAAAAAATCTGTGTGTATAGGCTAGAGAAGGGCTCAGGGACACTAGTTACTATTTTTATTGGAAAGAAAGAAAAACATATTGGTAGCAAAATAGAAGTGGAATTAGGTGGCTGAAAGCAATTGGAAGCATCAATGCCCCTGCAACATATTTTATCACTCGAAGATGAGCTCAAAGGGCAACAAAGACAAACTGGAGTAAATGAGAGGTGTCACCATGGATTTAAGGGGTACCCGTTACACTAGGGAAGAAATGTGCTGTGCTGTAGGCATCCATATCATTTCCATGGTTCTGCAGACTCTAACAAGATGTCTTTAATGGCCATTCCAGTATCAATTATCCTCCAGTGTACATGCAAAAATTAGGAAACCTCTGGATACAGTGCAAATCAAGGTAAAGAAAATTGCTTACAGATTGGTTATATAAAACAGATGAAGCTCATAGAAGCCACTATATGCTCAATTTTTAAGTCAGGTGCATACAAACTTCCTTCCCATTCCTTAGGAAGGGGACCTTGCATATTTCAAGAACTGATCGTTACCTTTACAGTGATTTTCGTCCCAAGGATACACACAGTTCTGGAGTCCATTGCAGACCAATGTATTGTTAATACACATGTTACTATGGCAGAAGAACGTGTTGCCTTCACAAGGAGCTAAAAACAAAGAACAAGAAAGAGAGCTGTATCTTAGCTCAGTCATAAATCACTCACACTGCAAAAAGATTAGATTGATAATTTGCCAATAGATCAAGGCAAAAAGTCAGTCATGTGATATTCAGAAGTGTGGCTTTAGCATTCATTGTCTCTTGCATATTTTTCTGGGAGGCTCAGCTAATAAGATGGCATGAGACCTCTGCCATGAATCCTACCATCCACAGAGGGTTCTAGCTTGTTTTTAAGTCATACATTAATGGAGCAAAACCTGTATACTGATTACTGGTGTGAATTATTCTTTACAAAGAAATTCCACATGCATAAAGTTAGTTTTGCTGTACAAAACTACATAATTGCAACACTAAAATATTTTGAAAAATATGCATCAGATAATAATGAGAAAATATTCACAAATCAATCCCTGTGAAGTCACTTAGGCATATGAAAAAAAAATACAAGTAAGTCATGGATACTCAGAATCAAGGGGAAATTAATCCTGAACATCAGAAACAATATATTAATTCAAATTTTATATACACACACACAAAAATAAAACTAGCCCATTATGCAAGTATTTTATACATTCTAGTGACAGACTACAATGACCATGATCTCCAAATTATTATGCATATTTAGGCACTGTGAAGTATAACTGAAACTCCAAGAAAACATGAAAACTAGGTCCATAATTACATGGGACAGTCAATACAGCAAGGTAAAATGTTAGATATGATTTTAATGTTAAGAAAATATTCCTTTTTATGGTTAGAAGAATGGCAAGTTTAGAACAATCTCTATAGTAACACTGCACTGTAGATTAGAGTAGGTCCAGAGTTCTTTAAAACAAACTTGTTTTTACCTCTGTAATCAATGCACACCTCATGAGTTGTAATTTTTATTGTTTTAAATAGTTCTGTAATTATTATACATATGGACATCCTGGAAAAATGTATGGCCTACACAAAATGGGTAATTTGTGATGATTAGTTGGATGAGCAATAAAAGCCTATTGATCTATTTTGCTGTGATGGGATCAATCCTCAGGCAAGTACCCTACACTGAACTAACCCTCCAGCCCAGTGAAGACTTTTTAAGGATCAAGATTTCTTAAAACTACAGTCATACATAATGACATTTTTTTTCATTTTCAAAACTAGTGCCTGTGTTTTACAATATTAGCTTTGTTAGTCTATTTGAGATATGATTCAAAATGGTCAGGAAAATATTTTGCATAAGGCAACTTGAAATATTTTAACACTTTTTCTAGAGAAATTCTTAAAGTAAAGTTCTCAAACCCCAAGAAGTCAAAAGCAATACATAGCTATCTTGGATTTAGGCACAGTACCTCCACCCCCCACCCCAACCATTGACTTTTAAGTTCCAGGTAGAGGGTGCAAAGACTTCCTAGTCTGTTTCATATATATATGAAAAAGTAGAGAATACAGTCATTTTGAAAAGAACAGTCTCATACCTGACATTTTATTGAGTTAGTGACTTGTTAAGCACTATTAAAAACTGCTATAATGTGAAATTTAATCATCTAATACATTACTGCAAAAATCTGCTTTTTATTATGGAGCTAAATTTGAATTTCTGTAGCCAACCATAATCGTTTTTGTAGAACTTATATGGTCTCTTGAGCAGATAATAAATGATGTCCAAATCTATACACAAAGTATAAGGGAGTTTTCTGCAAATTGGTTTGAATAACTGCAAAATGGTTTTGTAAAAAGCATGACTTAATTCACTGCAGTGATTTCAGAAGGCTAGTCATCCAACAAGTAAAGAATACCTGTAGAGAGACATGAATATTTATTGATCTTCCATAAAGAATTGAAAATTATTATAAAAATTATCTAATAGAATGGGTTAACTTAATACTTCTAAATGTGTAAATAAAAGCATTACTATATTCTGGAATTAAGTGAAGTTCAGTGGTATGTTGATAAGAGCACTGAAATTTGAATTTCAAGTAGTCCACATTGGTCTTACTTGTTTCTGTTTCTTATTAATTGTGAAACTGTCAATTGATGTGCTGGAACCAGTAACCAAATTTTAGTGGTTTTACTGACATTCGATAGATAATCTAGGAATACCAACAAATCACATTCCTGATGCTTCTGGGCATTAAATAATTTTGCAAACGTGCCAGTTTAATTGGAAATCATCATCACTCTTTTTTTGCATTATTTTAGGCAATGCTTCATATCTTTTCTCCTTTAGTTTCGATAATTTATAGACTTACTGGGCAAATGACAAACAAAATACGTGCATGCTCCGTCACACACAAACACACCCCAAAAATGCAATTAAACACTGCATGGCTAAAAGCCAGATCTATAACATCTATAACTTTGAATAAAATTAATTTTTATCTTATAAATAGCAAAAATATAATTTTATATTGGTTTCTGAATGTAGTGAGGATTATCTGGATACTTCTCTGATAAATATAGATAGGCAGTGGGTCCTTCAAGATTCTCATTTCTCTTCTGCTTAAGAACTCAAAGGGTACTTTCTGGTAACCAACTCAAGCTCACAGGAGTATTGGTCTCAAGGCCTCCTGAGCATAAGCTGTGGGGACCCTCCTACTACAACCCCACTTCATGGGCAGAGAAAAATAAACTGATTTGTTAAAATGCAGTGAAATAATCTAGTTGGTCAAGAGAATGGCATATGTAATAAAATACCATTGCTCTTGATTTAAATAACCACTTAATAGAAAGTGAACCCCATAACATTGCCAAAGGAGTCTCCCTCATGAATCAGCCCATGTGCACAGTGTCAAGTGTGCTGTTTGCGCTGTGCCATCAACTGGAATTGTAAATAAAGCTCAGCCTTGTGACTCTGGCTGCAAACAGGAAGAATGCTTATGTATTTGCTTCTTCCTTGAGCAAAAGCAGGCTTCTGAGACTGACCAGTGGCTGTGGGCATTTTCAAACTCCTTGCTCTGGACCTGGCTAAGCATTTAGTTACCCAGTTACCACATCTGCCAAATAAGGGAAGGTAATGCTTACCCAAGAAATTGCATTATGTCCAGAACGTAGTGTGGCTATACAGATGCACACAGAGGCATGTTGGTAACTGTGTGAGGAGAATGTTGCACAGAGGCTGTGAGTCAAAACATCTCATTTTGAAGCATGGGCCCAGCACTTCTTGGTTGTGTGACTCTGAGCAAACATATTCAAATGTTTTTGTTCCAGTTTACATCTGTCTGATGGTGACAATCTTTACCACATAGAGTCATCATGAGAATTAAATGTGATAAACTCATAAACACCATAAAACAGATACTGTCCCAGTGTATATGATAAATAGAGTTTAGCTATTTTTGAACTATTCTACTATGAAACTTACCAAATATAAAATAAAACTTTTCAATGCGGAGGAGATGAATGATACAAAATTTAAGTGACTTACTGGGCACCGAATTTCTTAACTTGTGAAGTAGGGACTGTCATTCACAGACCCTTGTTAGCACAGCATGAGAATGAAGAATTCAAAGATATGATTGGGGTGTCCCTGAAACTAGAGATTCCGTGGGGCTTAGGTACATTTATATCCTGGAGGATATAACCTTGCCCAGCATAAAATACTCTGCCATAACCTTGCCCAGCATAAAATACTATGGTTTGATTCTAAAAGGGGAGAAGGAAACAGAATTTATGCCTACTAAATATCTTGATAATTGTAAGTTTCAGCATGGGGTTGTACTATGTAATGGGAGAAAGACTTAACTATTTAAGATATTTACTTTTGATATTCCATTTTAAACAGTTTCACGATCAAATTTTTAACAGTTTCACCATCAAAATAATATGCATTCTTTAACATCAAATTGTCAGGTAGATATTCATGTCTCATTTGGAAAGACATGATAAACAGTATTTAGAAGAGAATGCATCTTGGTTTGCTGGCTCCAATATAAAAGGAATGTTTTCTCAAGTGTTGAGTGATCCTGTACAATTGAGGCATGAATTAAAGTGACAATATTTTCTTACAATTGTAGTAACACAATTTTTAGAAATTGCATACATCCAGATTTTATTTTTATAGGTATTTTAACTGCAATTTTTCAATTCAAAGTGTCCATTGAATAATTATCCACACATTTCATAACAAGTTCTTTGGAAACACAAAATTTAGTACAAGGTTTAACTCCAGAGGGGAATAAGTATATTGTGAGAAAGTGAGACCAAGAAACAGGGTTTGGGACTTGCTTCGAGTCAGCTGCAAACTGAAGTGGTCAGAGAAGTTGCACAGCAAAAAAGCCTGTTCAACTTTGTTTAACATTTAATCCAAGTAGTTCTAATTTCACTTGCTCACAAAAAAATAAATAAATAAACTTCAGGAAGTATCACCCTTGTGTTTCAAAATCATAACAAAAAAAAATCCTTAATTCTTAAGGAGATATAGAACAGTCTAGGATATTACAAGACATACACTTGGGTGACAAATAAGAATATACTTTTGAAAAACTATAAAAACTCTTATGGAAATGTTATTGAAAATACGAAAGTCAAAATGCAATAGTGATTTCTAGAAATTACTCCAATTACACTGTACTTAGCACTTTTCAGATTTTTTTATATAGACATATATACACAGAATTAAAAGTATATATATAAAAACACTTGTGTAGTTTCATTATTGGGGAAAATCGCATAACATTTCAGGAAAAGAATATCAAATGTTAACCAAGAAATCCAATTTTGTCTTTGGGATTTTTTAGTCTGTAAATGGTAATTTTTGCATGACATCTATACTTCGCTATATTCAAGAATAAAGAACTTAAAATGTATTTCATTGTTTCTAGGCTTTCTTTGTTTTCATTTTTAATTTTTTCCTTTTGTTTTTATTTTTTTTCCTTTTTTTTTTAACTTACATCTGTTCCCATTCTGACCACAAGGTGGCGGCCACACACTAAATTTCAGTGACAGTGTTTCAATCCTTCATTAGGATTGCAGGCACCTGTGACTAACCACGTTTATATGCACATCCTACTGACTCTTTAGAAAGAAACTATTTAGCAGGAGACAACAGAAATAATTTTGAGCACATTTTAATTAGGAAGCAAGAAAGATGGATAGTCAACATACAAAATTAAGGAAGTTTTACAGAGTGTGTTAAATAAGGAATCATAAAACACATGCCTTACAATGCCACAGACCTCACCACGAGTACAGCATCATTCTCTTGTGTGTCTGATCTGTCTGATCTGTTAGCAAGCACTGTTTTGAATCCACAATTAAAGGGCTTTATACTTATAGTTGCTACTTGAATGCTGAAGCCATTAAAGCTTATTCTACCTGGATTATTCCATTCTCTGTTTTTAAAATAAATCCAGTAATTCACTAAATAATATTCAAGAACTATTAAAATAAAATTGAAGTAAAAGGGGTAGATTTCTCTCTGAAACACTGATAATTCAAAAACCTGTATTTGTGACTAGTAAAACTATCATCTGTAGATTAGTTCAAATAAATCATAATACTGCATCAAGAAAATCTGCAAGTAAAGGCGATATTTTATAATATGCTTCGATGATTCCACTGATCATCTGAACATGCACAAGTCCCAGGGTCAAATGACCCTCTGGTCATGCCACCGTTCTCCCTGCAAGTCTCCCCCATTTCCTGCTTCCCTTATAATCCTGTCTTCTACCTCTGCCAGCCTGTGGGCACAGCCACGCGCTCCTTCACACACATGCACACTTACCGCACATCCGCCCACACCCCAGTGCCACCCCCACTCCCTTGGGACTTCTGCTTCTTTTCTTTCTTCATTTTCATCCTTTCCTCAGTCGTAATCTGAGCGGCAATGCTCGCAAACATGTCAAGAAGCAGGTGGACAAGCAAGTGGTTTGGAGGACATTCGCAGCTTTTTGCTTTATTTCTGGGATTTGCTTCTTATTTTTTTTTTTAAGTGATGGGAGATTAAACCCAGGGGTGCTTTGCCACTGAGCCACATTCCCAGATCTTTTTATCTTTTATTTAGAGACAAGGTCTCGCTAAGTTTCTCAGGGCCTTGCTGTGTTGCTGAGGCTTGCCTTGACCTTGTGATCCTCCTGCCTCGCCTCCCGAGTCACTGGGGATTGAAGGCGTGCACCCCTGCACACAGCTTGGACCCATGTCTACGTTTATTAAAACTTTCTGAACCTCAAGATGCTATGGAGCCTCTTGCTATATTTGGTCCAGAGATGTGAAAAAAGCTTCCCATTGTTTTAATCATGTCAACATTATATACAGTTAGGTAGTGAATTCATAGTACATAGCAAAATCTAGCACACCCGAAACTCCCGTTGATTTTATTCGTGGTAATTTTGATCAATTCAGGTGTGCTCTCTGCCTTCTGAGGCCACGTTGCTGGTGTCTGCAGACGTCTGTAGTCAGATTTCCAGAGCCACCATGGGCTCCCTCTCTTCTCCCACCTCGTCCTTTTTGTGATGCCCTCAGCTGCCCTCTGAGCCCACGCCCTTGACTCTCGGCTCACACCCGGCTCTGACTCATGTCTGAGAACCAGACTTGCCCTGATCATTCAAATGGCTTCTTAACATCTCCACTTGGAATTCTAGTTACTGTCTCAAGTGAAGCAGGGCTGACTGGGGCCACAGAGGATCCTTATCACCCTAGTCCTCTTAGTGCCCTCGTCCACCTTGATTCTTCCCCCACACAGAGTACAGGGTCCGGCCTCCCCCCAGCCCTGCAGGCTCAGGATTTTCCTGAGTCCTTTCTTCCTGGACAGCCTTGGGCAAACTGGCCATCACTTGTGCCTCAACCCCAGGCTCTTGTTAGAGTCTCCACTGCTGCCACAGAGCATGGCCACCTCACCCTCTGCACAGGGTCTTTGGAGACACGGGCCACTGGGAGCTTGGCCACTGGACAGTCTCAACCAGACCGTGATTCCCCACTGCTAGAGATACTCCAGTTCCTTCCTTGTAGACTTAATTCCAAGTCCTTAGCTCACAGCGGCTTCTATGCTCACAGCCGCTGACTGTCCCAGGCCTACCTGTGCCTCCAAAGCTCAGATGTCACCAGCACCAGTACAGCACATGCACCTCATCCCCGCTGCCCCACAGGTGACCCCGGGTGGTTTCCTCCAACGCCCTTGTTAGGAACTGAGCTTTCTCTCTTTAATTAACTTACCTGAGCATCATTTACCTCCTCTTCTAAGACCAAATGACAAATCCCTGTGCTGCTTCATTAGGTGCTTAATGCAGGCTTGCTGGCAGGCCACGCACCTCAGTGGAAATTCTTGAGGCAGCACCATGTATATGAAGTGCTACCCTTTCACTAGATCTGACAGTAGCTTTGATTTCTAAGGAATTTCAAGCTTTTCCTGACAAAGTTGATGGAGGAAAAGAACTGAAGCATCAGAGATGGTAATGATAAGTAATCAATTCAGTATGCACTTTTGAAACTCCAAGACTGGATTGAAAATGTATATCTTGCTTTAATTGCTATTTTTAACTGTGGTATTTTAATTATAGGAGCAAAATTGTTAGAAAGTATAAAGTATATCAGGCCTCAGCATTGCTCCCAAAACAAATGTTTGTTTTTTTTCCCTAAAATAAATGGAAAATTTTCCCCTGCCACCGTATTTTAACCTTAATGTGGCCCGTATGCTGCTTAATTAGAAGACATGACATTCTATTTGAAAAATGCTAAAGAAATTTGAGGTCAAAAATAGGTTTATACATCTTCTCTTCATGCCCTGTATTATTTTCATGTTTGTTTTGAAAAATCAGTATCTGTTCCCAAAATGCTGTGACTACAGTAATCATCAAAAATATTCAGCATTTTCAAGTAAGGTTACATCTTACTCTCCTTTTTAAATATGGGACATTCTGTTCATGAACTTGAGTTTAATCTCACATACAATTATTAGATTCCTCCTCAACCATGCATTCCTGCTATTTTAAAAGATATTATTTTAAAAAAACAGAAAGACATTTTATGTGAAAATTATATTCTGCAGATAGGGACAATTTTTTTTCCTGTCACATGGTGTGAACCACATCACGAGTTATCTATTCCTTTTTCATTCCAAGAAATTACTGTGTATTTTTATGCTATCATCTCTGCCTTGGGTCAGCTGCACAATGATTTATTCATTTTGTGCAATTAGATGCTGCAATTACAATGAGGAGATCCTGAATTGCTTTGAGTCTGCACTCTGATTATTATTAGGACTGGGACTCGAGGTCCAGGGTTCATTTAAGTGGCTGTTTTATGCATGTAGGCAACACTTGGTTCATTTAGACATATTGTTCTTCTAAAAGGTACCCTACTTGGTTTCATTGATAAAGATGCCAAAATCCAAAAAGACAACTTGCGGTAAATAAAGATCACAGACCCTGGAGCTGGTGATTCTGTACTTCATGTGCTAACGAATCAAGATACTAATTTTCTGTCTCCATGGAGCAAACCTATAGTGTGTAGTTTCAGTGATGGATGTGAACTACAGCGGCTGCAGAACCAGAATCAGAGAGATCATGCATATCATCCCAATGGATCCTTCCAAAAATCACAGGAAGCCAGCTGCCTTCATGTTTGTCCATGGGGTGGCTTGGGCCCACCACAGCAGGCAGCACGGCCAGGGAACCTTCAGCGAAGGCCCCACATGCTGAGCTCTTCAGGGAAGAAACAGGGAGCTAGGTTGTTTAAATTAATGCGATTGTTTTGATCTAACAAGTCACTAGAATGAATTGACTTTAATGTTACGTGATTCATTAAACTATGTGTCTATAAACACATAAAACTTTTTCAGAGATTGGAGTAACCATGTCAAAAATAAAAGTCCATCGAGAATACATTTCAAATTTAAAATACTTTTTACAGGTGTTTTCTTTTATGGTATGATTGGGCTGAAAGAAAAGTCTAAAAAGGTGAAAAAGAAGAAGATAGAGGAGAGAGGGAAGAAAGGAATGAGGATGGTGCCTGGCAGATGATATACTTTCACCACTTTCCTTAGCTTAATAGCCTCATTGCATTTGAAAGTGAGGAGTGTTAGCTATCAAGGTTTCAGGGTGCTATGATCCTGCTTGCAGGGAGATACCAGCCACCTTCTATTGGCTGTTTGTTCAGTTCCTGACACATGTATTCAAAACTTTACCCATCACTGTGATGTTTCCCCACTTTTTTGAAAAGGGATTAGAAGTCTAAAGTCTAGTCATTACATATAACAAAGGGGCAGAACTAATTGGCTGGCCCTGAGCACATGCTCTTACGATTCTTGACATCTTATTTATAGATTTATTTTTAAATAACAAAACAAGTTTTTAAAAGTTAATTTGTAATTTTGTTTCTGGAAAATAGTGAGCATTAGTTTTAAACTTCTAAACACATATTCACCTTAAAATTCCAAACACATATTCAATTTATATCAATGTAAATTATATTGATCTTTGGAGCACATTTCCATTTTGTAGATATTTCTGTAGTGATAAAATAATTAATTTAAAAAATAATTCCCTAATGGTCAGGGGGCAAGGGAAGAATGGAGGAACTCTGGATGGAGCAGAAGGGGAGTGTGTGGGAAAGAAGATGGTAGAATGAGACGGACATCATTACCCCTATGTACGGGTATGATTACACGAATGATGTGACTCTGTATCACGTACAACCAGAGAAATGAAAAGCTGTGCTACATTTGTGTAAAATAATAAAATTAAAATAATAATAATAATAATAATAATTTCTTTATATAAATGAGAACTTAATAGTCGTGAGGTGGACATGTGTTCAGATGCACCTTTATCAATTGGCATTATATACGATCCAGCTTCAAGATTACCTAATTAGTCTTCCCGTAATTTCAGACAAAGAGCTCATTAGTTAATAAAATAAGAAAAAAAGTAGAAGAGAAATATCAAACCTACTGTGGTAAATTGAGCAATGCCCTCTCCCTCGGTGTCCTCATGTTAATTATCAGAGCCTTTGAAGATTACAGTCTGTGTCCAAAAACCTTCACGGGTGCAATGAAATGAAGGCCTTCCAGGTAGAGAGACTTCCCTGGATCATCCAGGTGGGTCAGTGTAATCAGTAGACGGAGAGGGAGAGAGAAGGCGACTGGGACAGAGGTGGTGTAACAGACAACAGAATTATGCATGGTGCTGTGCTGCTGGTCCTGAAGAAGTGGCATGGGCCAAGAATACAGCCCTGGAAAAATGTAGGGACCTTCTTTCCCCACAACCCTCCAGAAGAGGCAGATAGTAAAGGGAACTGTTGTTTAAACACTTCCTTACAACTACAGTAGGAGACTGAGGCACCATGAGTAGCAAGGGTCGGCAGCTCCGGTGGTCAGAGCATGGGCTGGCCAGCCTTCTGCAGAGGTAGGGCTGCTGTCCACACAGCAAGGAGGGGAAGTGGCAGCCAGAAATGGAAAAATAGGAATGGACCTCCACTTGGGAGGACAGCTGCTGTCAACCAGGAGTCTCTGACAATCCACATTGGACTGGCTGTGAAATGTGCCCAGGGTAACATCTTTCTGTCTTTACAATGTGGAGGTGAATTCAAGGGTATGTTTGCTCAGAATCAAGTGGGAGGCAAGTGCGGAGGCTCTAGTGTCCTGGGAGGTTGCACACTTCAGGGCTTAACCGAGGGACTCTTCCCCCAGGACGTGGTTGAATGCATGTCAGATGACAAACTGGAAAATGTCTACTGTGGTGAATTCACAGTGGTTTTTTTAGTCTGAGATGATAGATCATTAGACAGCAATGACATACCCTTAGCTATCAGCATAACTAAAACTGTATTGATCGCTTGTTTTCTGAAAATATAAATGAGTATTAATCATCTCAATTTAGAAAATAATATGTACAGTCTTATTTTCTCAGACTTAATACCTCCAATTAGATCTTGATTTCATATCTATTAACAAAACAATGTAAATATACCCAAAATCAGGAAAAAAGAATAAAGAAACCCTCATAACCTAAAAATAATTACTATTGATATCTTAATTTCATTGTCCTCTACACATGTGTTATGTGTTGAACAGATGCTGTATACTAAATATGAATCCCACATATTTACAGTATATTGGTGATGACATGTGTGTTGATTTCTACATGCTCTTAGTGACTTGTTTTGGTACATTTTAGGCCAGATTTCACCCACCCCATCATCTTAACAATAAAGTCTATGTGTGCTCCTAGGACCACTGAGCCAAACCACTTAGTATTTTCCACTTTTTCCCATTATTTCAAACACACCCGTCACATAGTCCATTCTCTCAGAGGTTACTAGCTTAGAGGATGAGGTGAGACCCATCTTGGTCTGCTCTCTGTTCTGTAATTCTGCAGCCTAGTTTTTTACTGCCCTTCAGAATACTTTCCTTTTCCTCCCAGCAGCATTTTGCTTTCACCTCGCCCTGCCTCCTCCCAATTGGGCATCCCATCCCTTTGTTAATAACTGGGCACATGAGCAGGCAATGGCATTGTGATTTGGCATTATCATGTGCACTTTTGCTTCCTAGATCATTTGCTCTTTTTCTGAAAATCAATCTTTCACTCCATTTGCCTCATTTTCTAACAGGATGCTTATCCTTTTGTTTTGTCTTATTCAACGTTTATTCTTTGGAGAATAAAAATTTACTTATTGCCTGAGGTTTATCTTGCCAACTGTTCTCTGATTCATCTTTCCCCTATTTATTGTACCTACAATGTTTTCATATTAACACATATTTTAAATTTTATATGTTTGAGTAGAGTGATATTTTCTCTTATCCATACTGTTTTTATGGGTACTTTAAGAAAACCTGCCAAACTATGACACACGTCCAGCATTTCCCCAGCATGCTTTGTGTACACTTGAAGTTTACACCTATGCCATCTGGTATGATGCTCCTATATGACAGATATCAGGAAATACTTCCTACACCAAAAAGTGGTCTTAATCTTATTAGGACACATCAATTCATAATTTTGAGGTATATAGACATATGTCCAGATCAATTTACAATTTAGAAAACACTATATTTGGTCACACTGCCTTCTTTAGTACATAAAATTTTCTTTATTTGGAGAAAAGCAGAATAAATGCATTGCCTTTTGACCTTAGGAAGTACCACAGAGTTGTAGTTGTGTTTGCCTTCACCCTTTTTTTTTAGAGAAAAACCATTATTGTTGAATAAATATTATTTCTGTGAAATACTGCACTGAGAAGATTCATGTTTTTTTTTTCCCGTCTTCTCTCTTTCATTCTTTAAATAAGGAATTCTAATTTGAAAATATGCTCGTTTATTTTTCTGTAACTAACATAAAGTCATCTTTTTTCTGTTTTGTTCTGAGAAGTGGTTACAAAGATAAACTTGAGCAGATTATTGTCATGATACTTGGTGCATATTCTCAAAGTGTCACTGAACATGGTGAACCAACTCATTGACATTTAAAGTTATCACTGTAATTCTTTCTTGTTTAAGATCCATCAAATTTAGTTTATTGAGTTTTACTTAGTTATTTCAAAATTAGAAGCAAGCACTATCCAGGACAGAATGCCAACTTTGTAAACAAGGCCTAGATGGAAGGCTATACCATGTTCTACACAGGAAAATATAAAAAAACTGAGGGCCGAAATCATAACCCATCACCTGCAGAAGAGCAAGGATCCAACTAATACAGACAAGTGCTGAGAAAAACACTCTGCTAGCAGGAATTCAGCTTTGTAGAAGAAAAAGTTTTATTGGGTAATTACTAAAGTCAATGAGGAAGCGTGTGGTGGGAGGTGCAGAACAGAATACCAGATATAAATGAAGATTCTGTGCAGTGAGTCACACCCCTGAGTTGAATTTGAATGAGTGTGGTTCAGTAGCACATTAGGAAAAGCAACCATCTTACTCAGCTGTGTGCTTCAACTTCTGAGTGCTCAATTGTTTACACAGCAAAAGTGCAAATAGGAATAACACAATGAAAAATCACTGATGCTTAGGCTTAGGAGATAGTGGTAGTTACTCAATTTTTAGGGTCATCTGATGTTGGAGTAGTTATTTTTCCTTGCTTTTGTATAATTATTTCTTGCTACAGCTCATAAACTACCAAATTTAGAAATAGTAATATATTCATAATCAGTAGTAAATTAGTGTTTTATGTAATATGTTAAGATTGACATTTATATCATTAAAAATCCACATCATTGCAATAGGAATATGTTGGTTTCCATGACTGAGTCCTAAAGTACCCCAAAATTACTGTCTTAAAACAACAGCCATTTGTTATCATGCCCTTGCTCATGTCACACGTCTGGGTGGGACTCAGATGAGTTCTTTCTTAGGGCTGTACAGTTTAATGTCAAGGTGTGAGCTTGGGTTGGGTTCTCAGGTAAGCAGGTGGGCTTCTTCGACTTCCTGGTGCTGGGGGAACTCAGTACTTTGGAGTTATAGGACAGGGCTTCCTGCTTTCTTGCCGCTTTCCAACTGAAGGATCCTAAGCTCTAGAATACCACCTTTAACTCCCTGACCAGGTCTTCTATGTGACAGTTTGTTCCTCTGTGGCTAGCAGGAACAGGTGCTTCAGTGCAGAATCTTTCTGATTGCTTCCATTCCTGGCTTTCAGAACTTCTTTTAAGTGGGAATATTTGATTAGGCCAGACCCACTAAGATGGTTTCCTTTTAGATTCATGTAAAATCAACTGATTAGGGACTTTAACTCCATGTGCAACATCACTTTTGTCATATAACATAACATGATCATGGAGAAATCACCCATTACTTCCACAGTTTCCGTATCCAAGGGAAAGACCAAAGTTTGTACAACCAGGGTTAGAAATGTTGGGGTCCTGAGAGAATTCCCATCATTCTTCTCTGGCTGCCAGTGCTTCATCATACGTTTGCCTTTGCCCAAGGTTTCCATGAATATCATTCTGTGACACACTGACTCAAAGCCCAAAATGTGATATAAAGCCCATTGGCTTGAAGTTGGAAATCTTGTCATCTAAATTATCAAAACCCTTTGATGAGATTTCTGGGTGTGATCCTTGATGATTCTGAAAGCCCAGGGGAAGTTTCTCTCCATGTGTGGGCACAGGAAACCAGAGACAAGATCTCTGGCCCCCAAATTCCCAGCACATCGTGGGGGGGCAGGTTTAAAATTCTGGTTCAAAGGCACAATAGAGGCAAAGAGGAGTAACTAGGTTACCATCCTTTAGAAATCCATGAGGGGAGATGTTGATTTTTCTTGAGTATGTTTTAAGGTCCAAGAATCACCCTTCTGTAGCTCCTAGATCTGCTGAGTTCTCTCATGCAACGTAAAATATATATGCAGCTGAGTAGTTTTATCAGATTGCTTCATTTTGGGGTTCTGACAACCTTTTCTTTTGCTTCTCTGTCCCTTTCAATCCAAGTTGACAGTATTTCTGCTGAAATGATTTTCTTAAGAACCTTGTAGGCCTTGCGTGAGATTCAGTGAGTTTTGCTGCATTAAATGAAGCCACCCCTATAAATCACTTTGAAATGGTCCTTTCTCTGGGCTCCTGCTGTGAAGGCCAGAAGTCTGTGCCCTTCATCCTTCTGGAAGCCTGCTACTTTGATGTAGAGGCACAATTTCACCTCTTCAAAGCACAATTTTGTTGCTAAATACTGTGCGCTTTGATGCTTCTAATGGCTTAGCAAAGCCTGTACAGCCACAAATTCAGTCTTTTCTCTAAGTCATACTTTCAGCAAACACCTTTCCTACCATGGATGGTGGGCGTCTTCAAAACAATTTTGTTCAAATACCCTTTTGGTCTAATTGTTCTTCCTTTGATTTGTTTGTCTCCTCTCACATGTACCATAAGCAGCAAGAAGAACCCAGTTGACTCTTTGGCACCTTTCTGGGCAGTGACTTCCTGTGCAGTCCATGATCACGACCTTGGTTGGCAGCATCCTGGCAAGACACGATTATCCTGAGCTTTCTGCCACTATAGACCAGGGATTCTCTTTCTTTCAGTTTCTGATAACAGATCTGAACTGCCCTCTGGGCCTCACAGGTCCCGCGAGTCCAATTTCCCACCATCTGGGCAGGCAGTCTAGGCTTTACCCTTCAGGCTCCTAAAAACACGTCTGACCACAGGAGCTCAAAGTGCTCCTATGCACCCATGTTTGTTACAGCACAGCCACTGTAACAAAATGCCATGAACCAGGTGGTTATAATCCACAGAATTTCATTTCTTACAGTGCTGGGGGTTTCAAGGTCAAGATCCAGGCACTACAAATTTGGTATCAGTGAAGTGAGAACCTGCTCTCATAGATTCCTGTCTTCTCACTCCAACCTCACATGGCAGAGGGCTAAGTGGTCTCCCTTGGGCTCTTCGGTCATGGGACAACCCCATTTCCAAGGGCTGTGTCCCCCTGAAATGATCACCTCACAGAGGTCCCACCATCTCAGGGGGGTAAAAGTCTCCATATATGGATTTTGAAATGACAAAAACATAGATTAAGTATTATCTATATTATTATTTGCTATATTACATTATGTATGAAATTATATATTATATGATATAAGCACAGAATTTGTAGTTATTTCTGTGATTTGAATGGGGTTTGTGACCCCATACAGGTCTCAGGAGTTAAAACCCCACTTGGAAGTATTAAGAGGGTGGAAATTAAATCTGACTATGGAGTTTAGAAGTGAAGTCTTTGAGAAATGGTTAGGAGTAGATAAAATCATCAGATTAGATTAAATCCTGGTAACTGTAGAAGAGGGGAGAGACCAGAAGGTGGACATGCACACACACTGAACCGTTTCTTACCATGTGATGCCCTTTGTGACCTTGGGGCTCTGCCAGTACCAGATGCAGTCCTGGACTGTTATGGTTCGGATGTGAGGTGTCCCCCAAAAGCTCACATGTGAGATGATGCATGAAGTTTCAGAGGAGGAATGATTGATGAGGTTATAAGAATCTTAACCCAATCAGTGAATTAATCCCCTGATAGGGATTAACTGAGTGGTCATTGAAGTGGTAGGGTGTGGCTGGAGGAGGTAGAAACTGGGGTGTGGCTTTGGGTATATATTTGTTTTTGGCAAGTAGAGTCTCTCTCTCTGCTTCCTGATATGATGTGAGCTTCTTCCCTCCACTATGCTCTCCGGCCATTATGTTCTGCCTCACCTCAAGTCCTGAGGAATGGAGCTGGCCTGCTATGGACTAAGACCTCTGAAACCCTGAGCCCTCAAATATCAGGAAATACCTTGATTTCAATGAATAAGGACCTGGTCTATGCCCACACAGTTCATTACCTATGATTCCATGTTTGGTTCATGTAATGGTAGAATTTTGTATGATTTTAGCCAATGAAGCAGAAACAAAAATCATGATAAAAAAAAAAAAGCACTGCAAACACCCTAATCTATTCAGGATGCTACAGCTACATGCCACAGCTCATCAACAACAGAAACACGGAGCTCACAGTTGTGGGGGCTGGAAGTCCAAGATCAAGGCTCACGCAGCCTTGTGTCTGGTCAGTGCCCCTTTCCTGGCTCACAGGTGGAGCTCCTCACTGTGCCTGCACAGCTTGGAAGAAGAGCCAAAGCAGCTGAGACCTTTCATCAAGGCACAAACCCCTTCCACGAGGGATCTGTCCTCATAACTGAATAGTCTCTCAAGTACCTAAAGCCTCACACTGGTGATTAGATCTCTAATATGGGCATTTGGGAAAGACGGACAGCCAGAACACAGTGGTCAGCATGACACTGAGGGTGTGCGAAGGTTGTGGGGGAGGCTTACTGTAACTGTACAAGGTGATCACAAGAACACCATCTAACTCTCCCACCACCTAGTGGTCATTTATCCACTGTACAGGCACATCAAGGGTCGGGGGCTCTTTTCCCCTAGGCAGGAAGAACACACTGGTTCACTCACCAATACTGGATTGACTCCCAGAGACTATTTCATCTTTCAGAGCCAATAGATATATATGACCTACATGTGGTGTGGTATCAATTTGCCATTTCTTATGTATGTAGGCCACTAAAGATTCATAGAATTTAATAATCTATTGTAGAGTTAAAAAGAACCACAGATGCTAGTGATTTTTTGTTGTAGTACTGGACAAAGTAGTAGACCAGTCATGCTGGATGCCAGTTGACCGTCCATTTCCAGGCTGAGTCACTATCCACAGCCTCCTTACAGGCACCCATGCAGTTCTTCTAGCTCACAGCTCACGTGACCTATGCAGCTCCCCTCTAGTTGTCCTCAGTAGCTCCCTGTGATCGTCCAACACTGATCTGACCTTAGGCGTTGATCCACAGGCCGGAGCACACGTCTGTGCAGCTATCGCACTGTGAACCACAACACAGAGCCCAAGAGGGGCACGCCTTCTCTCTGGCGTTTGTCATGACCCTGCTGGTTTCCCATCTTTGTCAGCTTCCTCCAGTTGACTACTCTCCTCAAGAAAACCCAGAAAAGAACAGACGGCACCTCTTCCATTTTGACCATGCAACTTCCATGAGCCCACGTTTTGCACAATTACTGCATTTCCTTAATACACAGCTTAATATGATTTTTATCTATTATAGCAGAAGTTTGGCTCATATTGAGTCTAAATGAATCTTTAAATCTTAAGAGTCAAGATTCCTCCATGCTCTGGTTTAGTTGATTTTTAAAATATAATAATATATTTTTCATTTTAACCCTAATGCATTTAAAAATACAGCTCTGATAATAATTCCAGATTTTTCATGATATTTAAAAAATCTAGAATATGTATGTCATCTAACATATTAGATTGCCTTCCATGTTTTTGTCATTTAAATTGAATTAAAATGGTATTGTCCAAAATGGGGAAGAATATTGAATAAATAAAGGACCCTATGGAGTGGCCAAATATAGCCAATATATATATA
>NW_025999991.1:6087111-6095525 GCF_001458135.2 Marmota marmota marmota
ATATATATATATATATATATATATATATATATATATATATATATATATATATATATCACATAGTTTTTGTGGTAAAGACAATACTCGCTACCAGCAGTGTTCAAGAACAAGATACATTACTATTAGCTAGATTGAACCTTTTCACAATGTATATATGCTTCAAACCATCATGATGCAAATGATAAATATATACAACTGTATCTGCCACTTTAAAGAAATAATGAAAATATTTAATAAACTTCAAAAAATGGTTAAGAAGGTATATTTTATGTGATTGTGTATCTTATCACAAATGCAAACTAAAATGATTTAAAGTAGACATGATCCTAAACCCTCACCAAAGTTACCATTAATTAAATTTGCAGAGCAATCTGTAGGAAGATATTAAACTGTTATTCTGTAGGATGAACTCTTTCATATTGTAGTCCAGAAAATGTTAATATGGTTTCAAATACCTACTGAAATAAAGATGCACTAACTCTAACATATCACTCAGCTCCAGAAGTGAAAACATAGTTCACAACATGCTGTTGGAATCTGACATCACGTGGGGAAGGATGTTGATCAACTGGAGGATGGCACCAAGATTTAAGAAGATTGAATGACATTCAGTGGTTCTAACCTCATGAAGTTCTCCAACTGGGCAATTAGTGGGAAATTTAAAGACAACATTATTTATATAAAAGAATTGTCTAATACATTTAACTCTTGTGAATTAAAATACATATATATATTATTTTATTTATTTATTTATTTATTTATTTATTTATTTATTTATTTGAGGCTGAGGATGTAGCTCAGTGATAGAGCACTTGCCTAGGGAATGTGAAGCTCTGGGTTGCAAAAGAAAGAAAAGAAAATGTGCTGTCCATGGGCCATTGTGCTACTGACCATAATAAAAAACTGTGAAATCTCATAAGCATTGTATTGTCTTTTTTATTTAAACAAGTATATGGTTTTGAAATAAAACATGTTGATTCTTGAAAGCGGAATTTATCAGGATTCTTTCTGATTTGCAGAACCTTGTAAAATATGAAATTCTCAGGGTTTCTGAGATGTTGCAAATATGTCTATTGATACAATTCACTATTTGTTAGGATATAAGTTTCTAACATTGCTGCAGTGGCTAACTTTGAGTATCACCTATGGTGCCATTGTTGACATTTTTATGAAGCTTTTTCTATTTGCTGATTTTTGAAGCAATTCCCTCTCTTTCCATGCTTTAATTGTGACTCTGTAATCACAAGCCTATTTTAAATAAATGGGACTGCAAGAGAAGCTTACTAAAGTGAACCTACCAAATATTTTTATGCAGGTTTTTTTAAGATTTAAACTCAGACTTCATCAGAAGCTGCTGCTGCAGTTCCGCATGCTTCGCAAGAGCTAAACCAAAGACAAACAAGATCCATCATTTCCCCATTGTATAGGTAACTCTCACAAGCAAGGCCATGATGCATATGCCAGAATAAGTCATCAGAATGGAATGTATCACTCTCTGGCCAATAGATCAAAACCAAAGAAATCTCAGTGGTTTAGCCACTTCTTAGAGAACACCCTGCTGTGCTCAGACTGCGTGAAGAAAACACTATTAACGGGTTATGAGACCAGCATCATATGACATGTTTGAAGGACATACAGTCAAGTGCAGAGAATCTTACGTTCTTGAAAGGATGTGAAGAGCATCTGGAATCGGCTGTTTCGACTACCCTCGTCTGCCCACATGCGAATCACCCCCAGACCAGTGCGGAGCATCACGTCATTAGCCACAGTGCTGCAGAACTTAGCTTTCAAATCCTCCACAGAACTGCTTCCATCGTACACAGCCACAAAGTTTCTTTTGCATTCATTTGAATTCTGCATCTCATAGTCTAAGAACCGTAAGTAAATCTGTAAAACAAAGATAAAAACATTTCTTCATTTCAAAAATGTAGATCAGAAAGTACCAGAACTTCCTTTCTCTTTCAGGCTCACAAGACAGTCTTGATTGCAATCAGTCTTATTATTTTCCCCCAGTGGAGAGCAAGAAGATGTACAAGCAAGAACAAATTGTGTTGAATAATTTTTTTCAATATTATTATCTTCTCTTTACTTAAACGTATCATTTTCCTTAACTGAGTATTTTTACCCAAATGATCCTTATCTATTTTCATAACTTATTTGGAATCACTTATTAGTTTTGCAAACTTATACACTTCTTTGCTTTGGTTAGAAAAATGTTTTAAATATTCCTGACACATTCTTGTTAAAATTCCATAGCTTCCTTTTACTTCCAAAAAATATATGGAAAGAAACAATTTGTTAACTATTAAAGGAAAACAAAAATGATATCAAAAGTCTCTGATTTCAGGGGGCTGACATTATTTAACATGACTACACTGCTTCATTTTTGATGTGGAGTATATTGTAAATTAAAAATGGCAAAGCTAGTCTACACCATTCTCACCATACTTGGAGTCAAAGCATTTAGCTAAATCCACATAAATAAACATTAATTTAACAATGAGAAAAAAGCACGTGTGACCTACGTTGTATGCTACATTTTAAAACTCCCAACAATTCCATCAGTAGCTCCTATCCTATCTTATTCAGATGTGGAAACTCAGACGCTGAAGGTGTAAACTGGAAGGTAGTAGTGAGCTCTGTCTCACACCCAGTCCACATCCTTCCACATGCCACATTGCTTCAGACACACTGATTCCTGATCTACAGATACTATTTGATTCCATACCAACATTTATTCAGAATCACAAGCAACTGTTTCAACCAGAGATAAGTCTGTAAAGAAGCTATTTGTTCATTCATCCATCCATTCTGCAGCCTCCACAGGTTGGCCTCTTACTTGGCCCCAGACACAATTGTGCCTGCAATGGTGACCATCAGGAGGAAGGCCAGTGCTGACCCATGTGTCCATCTGGTCATGACAACAGGATACCACGTCAAACTGTGGGGATTGTATGAAGAAAGAGAAAGCCAGACTAAAAAGCCTAGGCACAACGGGAGGGATACTCAGATGGTTCTGGGATGAACTGCAGCCTTCACACAGGATCCCCCAAGGGCTTGGCTCTGTTTTTTAACATGCTTATCTATAGGCTACTTTGTTTTAAATCTGTTTCTCTTGATGTTGCATGAATAGAAAATAAAATATGCATTACATTAAAAATGCATATCTTTCATCCTCCTGTGTTCATTTTTCTTCATTATGTAAACTTTGAATCTCATGAGAACTTTCCCTCAAATCTGATATGTCCACCCTCAATTTTAAATTCCTGTATCTCAATTAATAGAGATGGTCTTTTTTACTCAATGTTCCTGTCAAGTTAGGCACCAGCCCCTGCTAAGTTCACCTTCAAAACCACTGTTTTTGGTCCACAACAGATGACACCTGAATACAGCCTGCCACAGGGCCTGGATGTTTGCAGGTACAGACCCTCCAGTCTGTCCCCAAACCCAAGCCTACCCCACTATATTTCTAAGTAATGAATCTAATAATCACAACTCTTTAGTCAAAATCTTGAGCTGGTATAAAATAAAAATATTTAAAAACCATAAAGTGGCAAATTTGCCTTCCTTCTTATGTCCTCAAATTACATTTATTTGTTACAATGTCATCCTATTTGTACACGATGTTAGTTTTATACCGTACACCACGACCTTCTGCCAGCCTCTTCCGGAGTCGTCATGGTCTAGTTCAGTTGCTGCGTGTCTGGTTTGGAATTTTTTGTGATGCCTACTCCCTAACCCTAGCACAGCCTTTCTCAACACCCTCTATGCTACAGTGTGATTTTGAATGTACATTAAACTGAAATTACAGCTGATATATTCCTTCTGCTAAACTATGTGCTCATGAAAAGATTGGGCAGTGCTTTATATTTTCATGCCCTAAGCCTTAAACTATGTTTTGAAAATATTAAACATTCCACAAAAGTTCTGGAATCCACAGAACATAATTTGGTCAACTTTTGTTATGTGTATGGGATAATATGTAACAAGGAAGTCCATTATTATGTATAATTAAAATGTACCACTTAAAAAATTTTAAGCTGGGTGGGGTGGCTTAATTCCAGGGATTTAGGAAGCTGGGACAAGAGAATGACATGTTCAAAATCAGCCTCAGCAAGTTACAAAGGCCCCTACAAAATTTAGTGAGATGCTATCTCAAAAGAAAAATTTAAAAAGGGGCTGAAGATGTGGCCCAGTGGTGAAGCACCCCTGATTCAAAGCTCAGTAATAAGCAAACAAACAAAAAAAGATTTTTTTAATTAAAAGAGAAAAAAAATGTTTGAGAATGTACATACCTGCAAATGATTAAACAATTAGAAATCCTGTTTTCCAAACTGACTTCATTTTAGCATTGATCAACTGTTTGTTGGGAATCTATAAGCCAGACATTTGTTTTAAGTGCTAAAAACGATAATTATCTAGAATCATCATTTTATTACATAGTAGGAAATTATTTGAAATAATGGTCAAAACAAGGTATGGTGCAGATCTAAAGAATAATGAAGTATATAAAAAACAAACATGTTCAGTCTTTCAGGAAGCTGGGAATGTATTTTGACATCCTAGTGAGGCTGTCATAACATAACTTTGGGAAGAAGAACAAAACAGAGAAATACAAAAAAAGTTCAATGAAAATGAGCAACAGTGGAGAACCCTGGAGCTCCAGGGCCCGCTGCCTGGCTGCAAGGTTTCTGCATCTAGGCAATCAAAATACTTGGGCTGGAGGGCGTCACGAAGTTCCAATCCAATACTGTGATGATGCATTTGAATCAACTGCTACTGCTGCAGCCATGTGACATACACATGCCAAGAAAGCCTGCACTGTCCTCATGCCTGGGTTGATGCTTTATGTTATTCCATTAAGAGTGCAAATATTACTCGCATGGCCCATTTATCCTCTATTTTTCCAACACAGTACTATGCTCCTGAAATAATCTGGAGAATTCCTGTGATGTCTAGTTTAAGGAAGCATGCATCCAAAAAAATGTTAGCATCCAAGTTGTTGCCAATCACTGCTCTCTGTGTGTCAAATATCCAGGCAGATTCTTTAAAAGGAAGCCCCCCACCCTATCCGATGATCTTACTAGAAACATGAAGCAAAGAAGACACAATAACTTGCACCAGACATATAAACAAAGTAACGTGAGGCCTAGAATAGGGTGAAAATCCTCCACCCTGGATTAAGCATTTTGCCACAATACCTTGCCTTCTTCTGACTAACTGTAAACAAATAAAAATACAATAAAAATAAAAGCTAAAGTTTAGCTATTCATCTAAGATAACAAAAATTTTAAATGAAACATAAAGTTAAATAAATACATTACATTCTAAAATAGTATGTGACATAGTTTCTCACCTCTCAAAAGAAAACACAATTTCAACTGAAAACATATAAACTTACCACAAAGAGGAACACCCACGGGGTAGGGAAGGCAGTCTATTCACTCTTTGATGGGCAGTACAAACTAATCATCCTCTCAATAGTTCTGAAAGTTATGAAAACTAAACACTATGCCCATAGAAGGAAAGACACTTGAAATAATTGTTTGAAGGAGAAATTCGTAAGGAAATCATTTGACTAAATAAAGAATAAAACACACCTGATGTTTTCAAGCCTAATGTGTCTGAACAATTACTTCAAGTTTCTTATACTGCTGTACAATACAGCTTGAAATTCTAATGTATTATTAGGAAAAGAAAGTTTGCTTGGTATGTTGGCAGCAGCTCCTGACAGTGCACCACTTCACTCAGTTCCCTAATCAATAGCTACTTAGCTTAACCATTAAGATGAAGAAAAATGAGTTCAGAAAAATTAACAAATTTTTCCAAAGTGGCTCAGGCCCTTAAACAATAGCTTGATTTTAAGAACAACTCTGCCTGGCACATCACTGCTCCTGGTCTCACTATGTGAGCAGCCTCATAAAGAAGGAAGCTCAAGATGGAGATTCCAGGAAGAAAGCTAGACTCTTAAACAAAACAGGCTGTAGCAAAAATAAGTAATCAAAGAGAAATAAACAAGCAAGCAAAGCAAAGCATTTCCATTTTCCTAAAGGATCTAAGAAACATGTTGACTGTCAAAACATAAAATAAATTCATAGATCAGAAATGTGTTCCTTCAAAATTGATGATTGTATTACAATTCTTTAAAAATAGAATTATTTGCCAGGCACAGTGGTGCAATGCCTGTAATCCTAGTAGCTCAGGAGGCTGAGGTAGGAGGATTGCAAGTTAAAAGCCAGCCTCAGCAACTTAATGAGACCTTGTCTCTAAGTAAAATACAAAAAAAAAAAAAAAAAAAAAAAAAAAAAATGCCGGTAATGTAGTTCAGTGGTTAAGTGCCCCTGGGTTCAATGCTTGGTACCAAAAATAATAATAAATAAATAAATTCTTATAAGAATATCACCATAGTTATAAAGTCAGCATGTTTGGTTCCTGCATCGTCACTGACAGCAATGGAGAGTCTCCATATTTTTTACGAGGTAACTGACTGGCATTTGTACATGAAGTGCAATGACTGCATCGAAGTACTTCCTATATTTAAAGGGCATTCTTAGTAAGTAGAGCACTATTTATAGAGGACGTGAACAATTACCATCACTAGATTTTATATAATCACTTCTGAAGCATTTTATGCTTTTTCTGGACTTCAGTTTTTATATCATATAGAAGAAGAAATAAAACAAGCTAGTAGGGTATTGGCTGTCCTTGCCCAGAGCCGTCAGTGCAAAGGCTGGATTCCATCATCCAGAAAAGGTGATCAAGTGTCCCTCACTAGCCCTCCTATAAGTCATATGAAATCCCTCCCTGTGTCGAGTTTGGAGCAACTGTCTCCTTGGCTTAGCTCTTACGTCATAATAATGCCAAGGGAAAGAATTATTCAAGTAGCAGATAATAGAAAACTCTTCAATTGCTCTGCTAAAGAAAAGAGAAAATGATAAACAGAATAATATATAACTCTAGTAAAATCGTCAGATTACAATCTCTTCTCAGTGAATCATTTTGATGCATTCTTCTTTTTAATCAATCAAAAAAAGTTGGAGCTGACAAGATGATTTATTGAACACGACGTGGGAAACCAGAATATTAGCCAGTTCTAGAAATATCTGTCTTTCAAATCACACTAATATGGAAGGCAGAATACTTGTTTTTACTCACAAAGCAAATAAATCTATCCAACAATATACTAAAGTAATATATTGACAAACAAAATTTAATACCAACTGCTCTCATGGTCACTCTCATGGTCAACATGACATGCAAACAAGAAACACTGAGGTGATTATCTAGGACCTGGAAGAGCTGCTTTCTTCATAATATACAGAATTAAATATTCCACAGCCTGAGAAATGCTGCAAATGACTTCAATAGCACTGGATACTTTATAAATAAAGCCATATTCTAAAAATCACATACCTAGGACTTCTGTGGTTACTGTTTTAATTGTGACAGACATTTCAGGTCTATAATCTCAGGTGAGATATCATTTGAATTTGGAGGATAACAAACCAAACTATCGTATTTTTCCTGAAATGGGATCTTGATGCAATAATATTATAGTAATTTTCATGTAAGCCCAGAGTCATGTCAAAATATTTGAAGTTAATCTGAGTTTCCCCCTAAAATCTGATAATACAAAAATATTTCCTTAAAAACAAGCTGGGCCATAGCATTTTTGTTGGTAGTTATCTAACCTGCTAAGACTTTCACTTTGCCCAATTTTATTCTCATTTTTGGAAATACTGAAGGCAAACTCAATCTTCAGAACTGGTATTAGTTATCATTGTAATCCATTACAGTGATAACCCTTAGTCTATTGCATTAATTTTTATTGCTCCATAACAAATCACCTCAAATTTAGCAGTTTAAACAACACCCATTTATTATCCCACTGTTTTATAGCTTAGAAGTGCTCCAGGCTTGACTGTGCTTTTCTGAGGCTAAAATCCTAGTTTCTTGAACTTCAGGAGGGAGGGCCTGTTTTCTTGATGGCTCTTTACCAGCGACTACCTTCCTCCTGGAGAATGTTCCTGAGTCACCTGGTTAGCTTCTCCTTTGCCCCAAATCAGAGAAAGCAAAGTTTTTTAAAAGGCTCATATGATTTGATAAGACTCACCTAGATAATCTCCCTCTTGATCAAAATCAACTGATTGGTAGCCTTGATGGAATCACCCAAATCCCCTTGCCAGGCACTTGATCATAAGCAGACATGTGGTATTCTGTCATCTTCTCAGCTCCAGGGTTGAGTCTGAAATCTTGGGTGCCCTCTTAAGATTCTGCCTCCAATATTCCAATATTCATGGTCATTATAAAGTCATTTTCACACAACTTTACTCTAAATGACCACAGACATATTTGAACATATTTGTCAGGTTTTTATGTTTATTTGATTCATTTTTTTTTTTTTTTTTTTTTTT
>NW_025999991.1:6095550-6164359 GCF_001458135.2 Marmota marmota marmota
ATTTTTTTTTTTTTTTTTTTTGTACAGGCAATTGAACTCAGGGGCACTCAACAACTGGGCCACACCCCCAGCCCTATTTTGTATTTTATTTAGAGACAAAGTCTCACTGAGTTACTTAGCACCTGGCTTTTGCTGAGGCTGGCCTTGAACTTTCAATTCTCCTACCTTAGCCTCCCTCCCGAGAAGCTGGGATTACAGGTGTGTGCCATTGTATCTTGCCTCAAAATGTTTTTAATTAGGTAAAAAGTTAAAATTAATCTGAAGTATTAAAGGATGGATAAATAATAAAAATTTTATTTTCCCAAAAGGTTCTTCACTGACTTAGTTACCTCCTTACCACATCTTTTATAAGTCTTTTGACACCATCTCCCTTTCCTGTCTCAGCAAATTTTATCATTTCCCACAATAGTGGGCTTTTGTGATATTAGACTCCACCAGGAGTTAGGAGATGTTGACCTAATGTCAGTTCTGTTACTAACTAGCCAAATATTTGAGCAAATCACTTATCATAGATTCGTGGGATTTTGGTTTTGAGAAGACTTTCATATTATCTCTGCCAAAAAATTACTTGATTTTTAATTATTATACAAAGTCCTTGCCAAACTCTGCTTGGATTTCTCCTCTGGAATCTCATTTGATCTCCATTATTAAAGCAAAAACCTTCTCTTCATTTAATTAAAAGCTACATTTCTCTAGTTTCAAATATTCAAAGGAATTGCAGTACTTTATCCATGCAGATTGTCTACTCCTCTTCATACGCCCGTCCTTCAGGTATCTGAAGATTGCTAATGTATCTTTCTTCTGAGTGCTCATCCATTTATTCTTTCCTTGAGTTTTAACTGAATGCCAAACCTTCTGCTTGAGACTAGGGTACAAGAGATACCCAAGGTCCAGCCCTCCCAGAATTAAGGTTCCAACTAATAGCATGATTTATTCTCCTATTATTCCATCCTGCTGGCTTTTCTCTGGAGAAGTGAAACTGGACAAAATAATACTTTCTACCACCCTTGTTCAGAATTTGTATGTATGGGAGATAGACATTTTCTACAGGTCACCTCTTCAATGATTTCCTTATTACTGGTTGCCAATATTCTTTCTGGCTTTAGTTTTTCAAAATCTAAGAAATCTGGACAGATTACATTCTAATTAAAGGGAATCATCTGTATTCCTTTTCCTAAATAAAGGAGATGCCAGAAATTACCTTTTCTATTTATCAAAACCTGAGAAGCATCATGTAACTCATTTAAATTTTAAAGGAATTCAAGGAAGCTATTTAGCACTTTCATTGTGCAATATGGTTCAGTCACCAGGTATTGTTGAAATATTCACAGCGAGCCATTTCAAGTTTAACTGTGCTTTGATAGTTTATTCTCATAAACTGCTAAGAGCTCCATAAAAATAGAAAGCCCACATAGGCGGTAATCTCCAGTTCTTGCTTTTCTCCACAGCATTCAAAGCCACTTCCTGTCCTCTAACCTTTAATTTAGCAGAGAAAGCCTGTCACAATAGAGCCATCTTTGTCCAGCTCTGCAGGCGGCTTCCCCTTTGGGTCACAGAATGCCAACTTCTGTAACAGACTGGTACACTCAGTATTGTTGTTCTGGGAGTGTACAAAAGACAGCCTATTTACCAGCTGGGAGAAAGAGGTGTGTATCTGCTCTCTCATGGAAACCTTCCCCGTAAGGCAGCACTGAGGGGCTAAGGCAGTGAGATGCTGCTCACATACTTCCTGCGTATGAGAAGCCTTAAAAATCTTTCATTCATAGAGGTTAGGAAAAGTGGAAAGTACTTGCATGTTAATTCATAAATCATGTAAGAAGTCATAATAAAATGCACTCTAGCTCTCTGGTAATCCAGGTAGGTATTTATGGCTTTATGATGCCAAGAGCTTTAAGTGAATAAAATTTTACAGAGGAATAAATATTCTTTTCATAATGAAATTAACTCTTTCACAGATTTTCTCAGATGCAAAGAGAACTGCAGGTGTCAAAGCAGGAAGGTGGAGAGGGGTCTCGGGATCTCTGGAGCAGAGGTATGGGTGAAGAGTGCTGCTCTTCTCCTACACACCCTACAGACAGATCCCAGGGAGACTCAGGAAGAGCAGGACACAGGTGTTTCCTGAGATGTCCACTCTCAAAGGCGACTCTTGGTTCCCCCCCAGCCTGAATATTCCATCACAAATTGTTTGTCCCTGTCCTTCGTGTTTCTGTGGTTGTCTACCAGCAGACAGGTCTCAGCCTGGGTTCTGTGGGAGCACAGCTTCCTGCTCAGTGATACGCCCTGTCCTGTCTTCTCCAGAAAACACTGTATTTCAAAATGTAAACCTGCTCGCAACACTTCCCTGCTTTGCCCCTCTTCCACGTCACTGAGGCACCCAGATGGAGCCCAGATTCTTTGGCGGGGGTGCCCACAGAGACCTTCAGCTTCCTGATTCACAGCCCCTCCACAATAGTGCTTTGATCAGATGGCATGCTATTTCTTTAATTCATAAAAGCTCATTCTCACGATTCCATGGCCTCCCGGATGCTCTTCCCTCTTCCTGAAGAGCCTGCCCTTCTGCCTGCCTGACACACCAGGGCTCAGTGGAGACCCTGGTGCTATGGGTTCCACCTTTGACCAGGTGTGTGTGGCCTCTTCCTCCTTTACTTACACTCAACTACACCTGGGCGACCTGATCTGTGGCTTGGAATTTTTTGTCACATATTTGTCTAAGCAGGAAGGTGAACACCAGAGGACAGGTTTAGGAGGCTTTATTATTTCTCTATCATACTGGTGTTAATAAAATAATTAATTGTTTCAAACTCAATAAATAGTCAAGTATGAATCTAATAAATCAGTATTTTTAATGCTTTGCTGTAACAGGAATAAGAGTAAAAGGAGGAGGAAAGTAAATAATAAAGTTTTACACCCATGGAAGCTACCCATTCCCAATGTTTTTGAAGATAAATAGGATGAATATGGTTGTCCTAAAGAAATGTGTCCCAAGTGGCTGCCATTCTAGAGTGTATTGCCAAGAATGGGGTGATCAACATTGAGTCTAGACTTTTAGCACCATGAAAAAATTGTAAGACTTAGTAAGATCGACTGCACATCTTCTCTTGACCATCACAAAGAGCTTAATAGGCAATCACAGAGGGACTGTCCCTTTCCAGTGGACACAAGCTCTGGAACGAGGGACCAGTCATTGATCTGACTAACTCTGTTTTTTCCTCTCTGACTCCATTTTCCTTTTTAATCATTCAGTGGGAGCAATTATCCCATGATGGAAACTGAGGCTGCCCCCTAAGCAGGAGGAAACATCTCACCACGGGGACTGAATCGCCCTTCAAACAATGATGACCTTCTCAAAGCTTCACAGAACCGTCTTGAGAGGATTACCAACCAGACCAGGGCCTGACCTGGACTCCACCTGCTGTGCCAATGCCCCTGTCAGTCAAGTCCCCAAACCTTGCCTTTCTTCACCTTTTTACAAAGCCTTAAAATTTCTGTCAGTTGCTTGAAGACAAGTTTTGGTCCCTGTCCTCCGTATCTGCTCACACCTGGCCACACTGACCAGAGCTCTTTTCCTGCCCATCACCATTGCTAGTCCCTTTGACTGGCATATGCATGGCTCAGCCTGATCTTTGGGACCGTGAGGGCCTGGGCTTTCACCTAGGGTCTGTACTAACACCCCTCAATCCTGTCACCATTGTCCTAGCCTTTTCACACCTGCATTTTATATGCCAGAGACCCATGATTTTATAACCCTTGACCCTTTTCTCCACTAGTTTAAGTTAACAAATAAACTGTGGATACTGACATTTAGAGCATAATTGTAATTATGCTTAGTAACCCAGCTCATGCCTAACGCTTCCATCTGACTTTTGGAGAGGTAGACTTACTTCAGTCTCTTGTCTCGGTTGGGTTATCAAGTAATCCCTTCATCACCTTCTCCATATTGCAATTTACGATGCAGAAAGTTACATTGGATAAGGGAAGTCAAGTTGCATTTCAAAATCAAAATAAAATGATAGCTGTGATGGCACCCTGAGATGTGTCCAGCATGTCCAGTTGCCTCAAAGAGATGTTCACTCTAGACTATTCTCAAGTCAATCTTCAGGTCTGGGTTTCCTCTTAAGACTGACCTTGGATCGTGGAGGGGCTCGGATGTACCACTTGCAATCCACGGCCTCGCTGGCAGAAGCTTTGCCTTCCTTCAAAATTTGTATGGACTCCACAATTCCTTCAGGGCCGCCCATCTCAAACTCACATGCTAAATAATAAGATGCCAAACAAACACACAGAAATGGAGCTTGAATAATAAACCAAAAGTATATTTTATAGCAGAAAACAATGGCCTCTGAACATTATTAAATATCCATTTTACCAACCTGGTAAGGGTTTCAAAACTCCAAGGTCCTTAAAGTCAGGATCTTAAAAATTGAGAAAAAGACAATTAGTCCTATTCTGCATTTATTTCTAACAAAGATGTTGATTAATTTACCACCAAATCACCCAGGAATCAATCAGCCTAAAAAACATTGTAGGGGAAATTAAATGATAAAATTAAAAATTCATGTTAATATTAAATTTATATAATGTTGCATGACTATTGTTTTTCCCTCAGTACAAAAGAAGCCATTTAAAAAATCCTCCAATGCCATTCATGCATCCAATCATGAAATACAAATCTCACGTATTCCTTGCAACACCATAATCAGACAACAGACAATTTTGTAAGACACAGGTATGGGTAACTCAAGGTTTGGATCAGCTGCATAACTCTACACAGGATTCTCCCGTCTGATTCAAATGATTCTATAAATTGTTGAAACACAATTCTCACCTGAAATATTGGAAACACAACATTAAGGTTGAAAATGCAGGACACCTCTCCTCTGGCAGCTAAACTATTCTGTGTTCATCAAATCTTCATTTGGTGCCATGCATGCTGGCTTTCAAAGTATTCCTCCGAGTTCTACTTTGTCAACTCAACATCCACCCCCCCTCTTCCTCCTCTCAGTGGTCCCTGCCTGGCTTAGGCATCTGTCCTTCTCTACTCATTTATGTGTCTCAGAGGACTCTCACTTCAGTATGAGCCTCAGAAACATTGGTCTCATTCCCATTTCCTGGAATTGTTTTAAAGATAGGTTTGTAGCCCAGGAAATATAAAGGCAAGCCTGTTAAAGGATTTACGAGGAAGTATTCCTCACATTGAGATAAGACACACAGTTTTTCTGACTCACATGGTAGTCGCCTTACTTAGGAACCATTGAAATCAATCAGGGACAGTGCCCAACTTCTCAGCTGGAGAGGAGCCACTGGGAGAAGTGCTAACTGATGAGGAGCAGAATGGAGATATGGAACCTGGGTCCTTCAGGATGCCACTGAGCACCATATTAACCTATTCTATCTTCTCTGGGCTTTTGTTTTTGTGAACCCACACACGTCTTTATACCTTAGCCACTTTGAAATGGATTTCCTTTCACCTATGGGTGGCTAATGGTGTCAATGACTATGATCTCCAGGTGGAGATACATTGTGTACAATGTAAACATGGTGGTGAAGCAATGGGCTACTGGTATTGTAGTATAAACTCACATAGAAATCTTAGACAGTTGGAGATATTGTGGGAGGCACTGCTCAGAAATAACCCAAGAATGCAATAAGAAAAGGCACCAATCTTCTAGGTCTAGATACTGATGAGATCACATGAGTTCATACGTCCATGTGGATCTAAGTTTGCAGCTATGTGTTTCTGTGCTCACAGACAATAAACTTCTAAGGCATGCTGGCCATGTTAGTTTAATGGTCTTCATGAAGCAATGTTCTTGCTCTTGTTTGCTTTTTGTTTTGTCAAACATGATGTGAACCAATCTGTACACACCTCCGTGTGGATCTCTATGCTACAGTCTGGTTATATCAACTATTTAAACACACTTAGTTACAGAGCACTTGAAATGGAATTGTAAATTTGGAATCAAGAGTCAAATTCTTTAAACTAACAAATTACTTTGTATGACTATTTTGAAGAGTTATTTTACTTTAGTGAGAAAAAAGAAAAGGAAAAAAGAAAAAAAAAACTGAAAGCAATTTCCAGGGAATAGAATGCTAGTTTATTCAGAAGTGAGGACATATAGATAATATAGACCATGAAATTCCCTTATGGAAGTTTTTTAATACCCTAATCCAGTACATAATTTGTTATTCTTTCAATACACATTCATTTAATATCTACCCATGCAAGAAAAAAAATGATTTCTATAAAACTACTCCTATGTGTTGATACCATTAAGGATTTTTTGGTTTTAAAGAGTCCATGAATATTTTCCTTATTTTAATATCGATTTTGTCCACCATAGATATCTAAATTTGGGGTATGCATTATATCCTTTTTACTTTTTAGAATACTGTTTAATTGCATTCATTATTAATACTCATAATCAACTATGTTATTAGAACATTTGTCTTTGTTCTAACAGCTTTCTAACAGCTGTACACGGCTGTTCCTACGATTTTTGTGAAAATGTAGTCCATATTCTATTTTCTAGTTTGAAGGCTAACATTTGTCATTTTTATGACTTATGCCAGACAATGTTGAGAGAAATGCCAGTTCTGGGAAATGAAAATTTATTTTTGTCTTTGTATTAATAGTGATAGTACTGATAGTTTTTTTTTAAATAAGAAAAAATTTGTTTTTGTAATTCCATTTATATAAACCACCAGTAATACCACAATTGTAGATGGCTTATTTGACTAGCAAAAGAATCCAAAATATTTTGAAACTGCCTAAACTCAATTTAAGAATATAAAGTTTGATTGATTGTCTGGGTTATTTGGGGGCAAAGACAAATTATTATGGACAGGTACAATAAAGTTGGACTTAAAAAATAGCATTCTATCCCCTGGATGTTTCTCAAAATCAATTCTCTACAAAACTACTTTTAAAAATGCAAGTCAGTCATGGTACTCCCTGGCTTTCCATGTCCCCTAGAATAAGACCACATCTCTTTTTGTGTCCTTGTCCATGACCACGCTGTCCCGTGACACTGGGCCCTCTTCTCCACTTCCATTCACACTGCCCATTTCTATTTCAAAGACACTCAAGATCGTTTCACCCACAGCACTTTGAACTTGCTCTTTCTTCAAGGCTTTCTGCAAGTTCTGCATAGCTGAGTCTCTTTTCCTTCTTCAGTTGACATCTCAAATACTATATTCTCAGAAAGGTTTTCCTTGATGATCCTCTCCGATCTAGTGCTGCCTCCCAGATTCTATTTTCTTCCTGGTTTTTAGGATACTTTATATTTGTTTTGCTTTTGTTTACTTTTTAACCAAGCACCCATTCCCACCAGCCAATAACAAAATCGCCTGTTTCAGAGATCTTATCTCTCTTGATTCCCTCTCCTCAGGACCTGCCTCATGGTAGATGCACAGTGAATACCATTGAATTCAATGTAATTTGCTGTATATAGAAAAATAGTTACTTTACTCATGCTGATTTTCCTATATTTTTCTCTTCAAAAGACAACTATTGCTTTTCCAAGGAAAAATGGGGAAGTTACTGAAATATCTTATAAGGTAAACTATTGCATTGCTTTGGCTGAGGAGCACACACAAAGAGCTGTGAGACAGATAAGGTCATTTGCAGCTGCCATTGCTAAATTCGCACAGAATAAATACGAACAACAACAACAAAAAAATCCCAGAACACTGCTCCCTTCCAACCAGACAATAATTCATGGATTGATGTTTTACTTTAATCAAGAGAACAGAATTGATATGTTTTCTCCAACCTTAACTTTTGTCTAAAAATGGATGGATGTACAGACATAGTTGGGCTTCCTTATTTTAGCTGATCTGGACCAATCACTGAAGGTCATCCTTAACGTGCATGCTGGACAACAAATACAAGTTATGCAGAAATATTCAGATTGCTGGCTAAATCACAAGTCTTGTGACTTTTACTAGAATTTCTGGGTTTACATTTGCATTGATGATGCAAAAACAGTGGTAGATCAAAGTACTTGTGTCTTAGTAATGCATCAGGACAGCAGCACTAAGCCAAAGCAGCCCATGCCCTGGCACAAGACCATGCATTTTCAGGGTTAGAAAAGATAAAATATTGTATTTCAAATCTATTTGATGAGGCACAACAACTATTTTAATATCTAAAGTCTTGAATGTATGTCTTAATTTTATGTAGGATGAAACATTGATTATGAATAAGTCATGTTGCTGTAGACTGAATTGTATAATGGTTTATTTAAGATAAAGCACTTTTGTAATTGTTTTGATTGTGAACCAAATTGTTTGCTTTATTCAGGGAGCATCATTTGTGCTTAAAAGACAAAGTTATTCAGATTTGGGTATTTGGCAGACATTTTCTTGAAAATGAATAAAACTAATCTGTTGACTTTTAAGGAAAACAACTGACAATATTTGTTGCCAATAATAAAATTCAAATGAAGAAAACGTATTTGCCAGTGTGCACTTGACAGCTTCTCAACACTTAGAACAATTTTATTGAATGAAATTGTTGTTGGTACAAGCAAACAGTATCAACAGTTGGAAGTTCTGCATCAAGTGATGAAGAATCTGCCAAGGGAATAATCCATGTCACAATCATGCATGTATAAAAGGGCATTTGAAAAGAAAAAAATGCATGGCTGGATTTTAATGTAACAAACACAAAATAATTCATTGATACTGTTTCACATTTCACATTTCAACTAATCTTTAGGAAAACTATCCCTTGCTGAGGTTTAGTGTAGTATAAAAGAATTAGTTACTATCTCTAAAGACTATACCAAAATACTCTTCCATTTACCAGCTATATAACTATATGAATTTGGATTTTCTTTATTTTCTTCTACCAAAACAACATATCATGCCAAATTCAAGGGATGAGCAGATGTGTGAATCCCCCTATCTTCTAAAAAGTCAGACATGAAATTTTCAAAAATGTTCCAATCAACATTTTAATATTTATTAACATCTTAATAATAATCAATGTTTTAATAAATGTTGTGTATTTTAACACATAATTGATGTATTAGTACAATTTTATATGAATTAATAGTTACCTAAAATAATCTATTTATAATAAATAATAATATAATGTAAATAATAATAAATAGACAATATGATAACTATTAAATAAGCCAGTTAGTCAAAGCCTTAAGAGAGCAAGGGGCATTGAGAGCAGCCAGCTTCAGCACTTCAGCCCTCCACACTCTTCTCCATCCTGGTGCCTCTTCCTGCAGAACCTGTTGCAATCCCATAACTGTGGCCAATTCCATGCACTGATTTCAAAATTCAAAGAAGTTTCCATACAGCTAACCACAAGATAGATGGACTATCTAGAAATTACTGTTGTATTAACTGACCATGACTGAATCCTATCAGAGGTACGTTGGTTTTAAAAGTGGAAAAGACTTGGGAGCTTAACAACTTTATAAAAATTCAAATTGTTTTTAACCTAAGATTAAAGTAGCTTCAATGTTGTTTCTAGAACATTGAACAAATCACTGAATCTGTCTAGGGGTGTGTTTTTGTTTGTTTGTTTACTAGGTGAAAAGGAGGATCTTTTCGGGTTAGGCTTTTACAACCAAGAGTGCTACTCTATCACAGAACCCAGTGCTGTTCCTGCAATACAACAGTTCATGAGCAAACACAGCTGTATGAATGGGCCATGGAACTAGCTGGAACCTTTCCTGGTAAACTTTGGTTCTGATGTTTCAATGCACAGGTCAACCACCTGACATAGCAGACCCTGGAAAAGTTAGTTAATAATGTCCTCAACTGTCCACAGGACTCATTGGCTTGAATCATGTCATTTATCTTTACTATCACCCCACCCACCTTACCAACAAGCAAATGTTGAAAGCAAGATTAGGTGAAATCCTTACTCCTTACAGAGTTACCAATGTCTCTTTGTTTGGCTTTGGATAGCTGAACAGGAATTAATGATTTTTAAAGGGTTAAATATTTATCAAATAAATCCCAAGGCAAATGTGAAGGCACTAAAATTTTGCCAGTTTTTGATCTTCTTAATTTTGATCTTCTTAAAATATTATGAAGTAAACTAGCATCAATGTTTACTTGAAAAGCATTTACTGATTGGTCAAAGGAAAATAAACCCAATATTTTACAGATATTAACACATATATTATAAAGGAGAATGAAGACTTTAGAGTCAATTTATGTTTTTTAGGACATTTCTCAATTTTGTTTCTAACTACAGTCTCCTAGAAATTTTCAAAAGTATTAATAACTTTACAAACAGTCAAAGTTTTATGAGGTACAATGTTTCTATAATATTCTATACAATTAAAAAGAATAAAATTTTAAAATATGCCTATATAATTAAAATGTTTTGTTTTAGCATTTCAATTCCTGTTATTTTAATTTAGCAAGGTTTGTGAAAATGGTTAACATTATCACAATAATTAATATGTATGGGGTATTATTCTAATTACTTCAAATGCAGTAATCCTTTATTCTGTGATATTATAATATGAGACATATAAAACATTATGCCTAATTTCCAGATAAGGCAAACAGGCTCAGAGAGACTGAAGAGCAGCCAGAGAACACACAGCTATGGAGGGAAAAGGTTGGAACCCGCACCAGGCTGTCAGCTCCAAATTTCCTGTTACGAATTTATAGGTGGATTCATAAGAATAATTAATGGATTCATTAGGACATCCCCAAATTGGTAAATAAATGTGACTTTTTTTTTAAGAGAGAGAGAAAGAGAGAGAGAGGAGAGAGAGAGAGAGAGAGAGAGAGAGAGAGAGAATTTCTTTTTTAGTATTTATTTTTCAGTTTTTTCGGCGGACACAACATCTTTGTTTGTATGTGGTGCTGAGGATCGAACCGAGCCGCACGCATGCCAGGCGAGCGCGCTACTGCTTCAGCCACATCCCCAGCCCATAAATGTGACTTTTGATGACAGACTTGCTAATGCTCACGGTGCCCTTGGCCGACCCACCAGGTCTGTCTGGACTCTCCACCTAGCTGCTCTCTGCTTTCCCTCGAATGGAAGTGAGATGACTTGAAACCACTTTATTTAGAAATACATTGTGAAATTCAATTCTTTTTTTTTTTGTCATGGTAAAAATCAGTTTGAAGATGATATTAGAAGTAGGATTTAAAAATACAAATATGTTTAAAATTTTTAAATTAATTATGTCAAAAATCAAGATCCACAGAAGAAAGTGGATATTTCCCATTTGTTCTACAAAAGATTAGACTCTAAGAGAACAGACTGTGTGTCAAACAGTGAGACCTAATGTTGCCTTGGAAAATGCACAGGTACTCATTCTCAGCAGTGGGGATGGACAGTGGGGGCTCAACAGCTGCTGATGTCCTTTCCACCCCAGAAAAAAGTGATTCTGGGATCAGTTCTTCTAGCATGTGATGTCTCTGGGTCTACAGCAAATTTGCTGATAGCAATGAGTGTGGGAAGTGAATGAAAGAGAAAAACCCCAGGGGAAATGCTCAGTCCTCTAATTTGAATGAGCACACAGATGCCCTGACTCGGGAAGTTACTCAGCTCCCCACCTATGACCTCATCTGGACCCACTCCCCTCTTATGTCTTCACCACTGGATTCTGGAGAAATTCCTTTTCTAAATCTGACCACTTGTCCCTGGACTCCCTACTCACTACTACCTCACAGCAATTATTTTCTTATCCACTCATTTTCAACTTACCTTCTGTCATCTATACCCTTTCAGTGAATAAATCTGTGTAAATTTAAATACAAAACAAAATCTCCTTTGATTTTTTTCCCCATGATCTGCGCATTCTTGCCTGCCCACATTCAATTCCAGGTTACGTCACTTCCACGTCTCCTACCCACCATTGGAAGCTCAGCAGTCTGGGAACCTAACTTCACTGAAGCGTTTCTTACACCCAAACTAACTGCACACTTCAATGACCAGCTTCCTATTTCCACTCTTATTTTTCTGTTGGCAACAT
This sequence comes from Marmota marmota marmota, assembly GCF_001458135.2. Classification (NCBI taxonomy): domain Eukaryota; kingdom Metazoa; phylum Chordata; class Mammalia; order Rodentia; family Sciuridae; genus Marmota; species Marmota marmota. The sequence goes on from NW_025999991.1 coordinate 6,107,514, forward strand.
GCCATGGTGGAGATTGTGCTTCACATTCAAGATTAAAAATTATGGTGTTTGTAGTTTTTGAAATCAGTTAACTAAATTCAAAGTATTGTTTTAAAAACCAAGTGCAAAAAAATCTTGACGGCCCAGTAATAAAATAGCTTACATGATCATATTATTTTAATAATCTAATTTCATTCAACTCTGGTCTAGAAACAGCACCATTCTAGTATCAATTTCGTACCCCAACGTTTAAACTGCTTTTGAGTGTTTACTCTTTTCTCTAAGCATGGGTGGAGTTAGTAATCACAGCTTCTCATTTTGAGTTTGTCTTCCTAATGGTTTCATTGTAGACAGAGGTTTATATAGCATGACTTATTTTTTTCTAGTTTAACAAAAAATTTACTCATACCTAGATTTTAAATACTAAAACTTATGAGATTCACAGGGAAGAGTTTCTTAAGCCCTTTAAAATATTATTGATATTTTCAGGGTTTATATCATAGCTTTGTTGTGCTATCATTTGATACAGCTGTAATGTATAGTTTTTTCACAGTGCTTATATATTCACATTTTTAAATAAATTGATACAATTATTTTGATAACATTGGTAATCAAAAGCTGGATTTGCCTGGATTGACATGAAGTAGGCTGTCACAAAGCTCACTCTTGGTGGATCGTCACAGGCAATAGTACAAATACATGGAGACAACAAGTGTTTACTGTAAGTGATACGGAAAAGGCTTAGGTGAGAGAGAGAGAACAAATCGTCAGAGGGCACAGAGGGGCAGAAACAGAACGACAAAAGCCAGATTGGCAACAACACAACACCAAAGCGCATCGGGTTGTCCCAAAGCTGGCCCGTGTGTGTGTCAAGGAGCTGCCGCGGAACCTCTGTTTCTTCTTCCCTTTTCCTGTTCAGGGGCATCCACGCAAGTTCTTGACTGCATGTTGGCAGTGTGCCTTCCCCCGGGTTCTCTCAGAACGTCCTCCTGCTCGGCATCCACAAGCACATTCTAGATCACACGGAACCCTAAGTAGAAGAGGTCATCTGAGCCGCCTTTCCACTAGAACTGGTTTGACAGGGCATTTGTTGCTGGCCCCACTGTGATGCTGGCTGACAGTGCATGGACACCTCCATGTCCTCATTCTCTCAACTGTCCATGTCCGCCCCTCCCAGGAGCCCTCAGCATTCACTGATGAGCACAGTGTGTCGGAGGAGAGGGAATGCAGACCACCCAGGGCTTCACAGCTGAGGCCGTGGCCGCTGGACGGGACTGGGTCTGAGCTCCAGGCCATGGAGAGGGACAGCAGTGACCCTCCACGCAAGCAGTGAGTGTCCAGGAAGAACCAACTGCACTGGTGTGGGCCCAGCCTGCAGGCCTGGCCCAGGCTGTGGAGAGGACAGTGCTCCAGCTCCAACAGGGCCGACAGTGGCGAGGCACCGCAGGTGAGTGTGAGTGTGTATGAGTGTGTGACAGCATGCCACCACCCCCACACCGTCCTCTTCCATCTGCTTACATCCCTGTAACCTCAATAAATTATGAAACCAAGAGACAAAGCATTTTTTAGGGCAAACTGTGTCTTCTCAATATTATTTTAAAAGGATGCCTTCTAGGTTACAGCTACATAAATACACGAAGGACACAACAAACCTGTCAAAAGGACACAACAAACCTGTAAAATCCAGGCAAATGTAGCCTCAAGACCAGATCTTTCCTGCTTCCAGTCACTCTGAGGAGCCTCAGCCCTTCTAAACAGAGGTGGAGCTGCCTCTGATGACCACGTCAGGAGCACCCACTGCCACTGCCATTGGCAAGGACGCTGGAGTTTCCTGCCAGGCACCGTGGCTCCCAGAGGCCAGTGGAGCCATCATGGAACTTGGAGAGAAGAGCAGATGCAGAATGCCAAGTGCCACCACTGCCAATCAACTGGCCAAGGAGCATGCACAAGGCTCTCCTGCTAAATCCTGGAGAGGCTCCGCAGGGTGTGAACAGCACACGTGTTCATCCGTCTGGATGAGGACACAAGTTGCCACAGTTTGTATCTCAAAGTCCAGAAGCTCTAGATCTTTCTTTCTGGGGCTCTGATGGAACCCAGGGCCTCCAGCCTGCTAAGCACATGGTCTACACTGAGCCACTCCTCAGCTCCCTGGCTTTTTATATCACAGCTTCTAAGGTAAGACTCTTTACCAAGGTCAGAATCGTGGAGTTCTGTTCATCTCTCTGTTCTTCAAACCCACAAAGTCCAGACACTCGTTTTTGGTAAAAGCCACACATGACATACTGATGTAGAAAGGTCGAAACAAGTAGGACATAAATACACCAAACAACAAGGAAAAAGAAAAAAATATATATATAACCAGATTATGTTAAACAAAATGGACTTAATGGCCAAACCAAAGCATATAATGGAAATATAAGTCAAATGCTTCTCTTCTTGAGGAACAATTCACCAAAAAGTTTTAATATGCTGAGCCCATATCTAAGATTCTCCCATTGAGATAGTTTCACCTTCTAAGGCTTTAATTGCTACTCTTCTAAAAATCTGGGGTTTGAAATATCAACCTGGGTTGGTACAAAGCAGAGCACTTGCAAATATCAACTAGGAAGTGAATGAGACTTAGCTTTGCTACAGTACACAGTGCTGTGTAAATGGACATTATCTGTTGCATGTGTGATTCAGAATTTGAGCTCCTTTGTGATAGATGGATGCAATAATCTTAGTTGAAACTATTTGAGATATTAATTCTTCTATATGAGCATTATCCCAAACCAAATGCTACTATTGTAACCTCACTGGCTAGTTTATATTCTGCACTTATTTCATTAGACCTTACTTATTTTTTAGTGTTAATGAGTAGTTCCCTTTACTTTTTCAACATCTGAGATTGGCTAGAGAATTATTGCAGAAAATTGATAACATGGTTCTTAATGTCTTTTTATAGATATCCAAATAATGTTAAATGCCCAGATACTTACTTTTCTTTTAAAATAAAGCAACATATCTAGATACACAAAGCCCTTTTGTGACCATTTAGCCCCAAACTTATACATATATTGTGGATAATTGTAATATTAGGTTAATCAATAGATATGAAGCAGTTTTAAAAGCCTGAATCTGATGTCAGGTTGGCCAACAAGGAGGGCCTTCCTTGATGCATGTGTGCATTCTGCAATAGCAGCAAATTTGCTTCATTTAGGTTTGAAGAAGTAAAGGCTTGCTGAAGAATCCAGAGTCCTGCCACCTCCAATTCTTGGATTTCTTTTCATCCACTCTTACTTGTTTTTCCAAATATTACCGTATGAATTGGTGTCTGAAACAAGTGTTTCTAATGAGTAGGCTAGTGAAAAACAGAAGTGATCCACTTGGGGAACTAATGTTGGGCTTTGCTTTGATAAATTTTAGATGACAGTCCTTGAATCCCTCTGCTTTGGAGAAAAAAATCATTTCTACAATGTAGGACTTCTGTCTTAGGAGATTAGAGAGAATGTCAAACCCCAGAGCTTCAGGCAGAAATTGGCTGCCGGGGTCACTCTGGTTCCCAAACCTGTCATCTCATGAGGATTGGAAGAAGTAAGAACACATCCTGTCTGTATCAATGCAACAGTAAATGTGCACTGAAATAGAAGTTTTAGAACTTTGAATTGTGCTATATAATTTCTTCTCATTAGTATATTTTTTTAAAAGTATAATTTTGAAAATAACATTGCTCATAAAAGGATTTTAAAATGGTTTACTGGCTCTTGGATTGCATTTTAAGACCCAGCTGCTTATTGAGACACATGCTTAATCTGTGGTCTCTATGCTCATTTCTCTGTCATTCAAATGCAAAACACCAAAGGTGATTTCATTAAGAGGTGTGAGGTTGCCCCAAAGTAATGGTGGAAAGCCTTGTAAATCATTATCATAATTTTTGCTTCTGTTATGTTAGCAGGAAAGAGTAGGTCTCTCTTATTTAATCAGAGTGAGATTGATGAGATGTCTTCAGCTTTATTCCTTAGATTTTTCATTTTTATCAATCATCAGCCTTCTCCTGATTACTCATGCTAGAAACTTCAAAATCAAACTCACTGGACTCATTCCTCACATTTTCCTTTCATCAGCAAGATACCAACAACTTTCAGTTACTCTTTGAAAAACCCTCCCTCATTTTCTGTACCACTGTGGGCTTCTTGGTCCTGGCCGTCATCATCTGAGGGCACTGGAATCCTAACATCCTGCTTGAACTCATCCCTTCCTGGGCCAGTGCTTGGCACTTGCCTTCCTGACTTTTGGGTCTAAGCATCTCTCTCTGCCCACTCACAGTGACAGTGCCACTTGCTCAGGTGATCTGGACCCATAGAAATCTCTGAGCACTCATTCTGCCAATAATTCCCCAGTCATATTCACTATGGAAGATTCCAACGTAGAGGTTTCCCTCAACTTGGAAACTCTCCTGATTCCATTTTCCCAAGGAAGCTGTTCACCAGCCACAATGCTATCTGCCAAACCCTAACCGTCCTTTTCTGTAGCTCTTTTTTTTAATGTTTTGCCACAAAAAATTATCTTTCATTTATCTTACTAACTTTATTTTGCTAAACTTATACAAAATAAATGATAAAAATATTTCATGGAACAACAAGGAAAGAAATTGATCAATGAATTCATGAATTTGGCTCCTGAAATTCTTGTTTTGAGTCTCAGTGCCCATCTCCTGGCTCTCTCCATTTACTCCTGTGCTTCTGCCACTGGCTAGAAGACTCCCAGTTCAAGAGTGGCGGGAACTAAGCAGGCCGACCTGAGCAGACAAGTAATAATACTGAGAGCGCTGGTGTCGCAGGGTGATTCGGGCTTCAGATTATAGTTGCAAGGACAAGCTTGACATCTTTATGAGGAATCACAGTAGGTGAAACTTGACTGGATGATGTTTTCATAGTGAAATCACAATATGAAATATATACAGCTATTTTAAGGAATGCAAGAGAAAAAAAAACAAAGATCATAAAAAATCAAAGAATTTGCCCAAAGTCACAAAATTAGCAAGGAGGAGGCAGTATTAGCACCTGTCTCCTCGATTGCAAGGCTGTGCATGGTGCATCCAGCTCCACCCTTCAAGCCTCCGATACGGGCAGCAGCTTCACAGACTGTCCAGCCCCACGTGTCCATCTGGATGTTTATTTGCCACTTCAAAATCGGGAACTCTAAAACTTACATTACCATCTTTCCTCAGTTTTTCCTCCCACCTTGGTCAATGTCATCATGAATTTGAAGTTAGCCAAGCTCCCAACTCCAGAGGCGTTTTGTTTGACTTCTCTCTCACCCTCACTACCATAACTCGTATTTCATTCACCACAACTGTCATGAGAATTCTTCTCTTAAAATCTACTCCCTACATTACTTTTGAATCTCTTTCCCCTCGCATTCCTCTAGTGACACTCAGGGCCAATCAGTGCCCACCCTGCCTTTCTGACTTCAGAAGCTGGGCTTTCCAAGCAGGCCTTTGGTGCTGCCCACTTCTTCAGAAAGATTTTCTTGCTCCCATACGTGAAGAACAGAGCTTGAATTTCTTAAGGGTCATTTTAAGATGAATCATTCGAGACCCATTCTTCAAGTTTCTCTTAAAGTCAACAACCAGTCAGAATAAGCTCCCTCCTTCATCATGCACGACAAATTCTGTGCCACAAAACTGTCTTTGGCTAAAGAGAGGCTAAAGTGTCCTGGAGGGAGTGCTCATCCCCAGGCACACATATAGTGACCTTGTGGCACTTTTAAAGCCTCTCTCAAGTAATTTTGCCATCAGAGTTCACCAGCACCTCTCTGAAGAAGGCTTTCTTCCAGAAGACTCCCAAGAAGCACAGTACAAGGGACCATTCTCTTAGATCCTACCTGACCATTGGCTTAAAGTTTAAGGCTTTATGTGCTTATGTTGGCTCCTTTGCTACAAAGTATGCTTGCTGAGGACAAGACAGACTCTATTAAGAAAAACTTGTGGGCTAGGGCTATAGGTCAGTGGCAGAGTGCTGGCCTATCATGTGTGAAGCACTGGGTTTGACCCTTAACACCATATAAAAGCAAACAAATAAAATAAAGGCACTCTGTCCAACTACAGACACAAAATAAAATAAAATTTTAAAAAAATTAAAAAAGGAAAAGCTTATACTGAATTCCACTAAACTTAACTGGCTTTATATTACTCAGGAGATAGTTCTACTTTAATACCATTATCTTCATAAAATCCAAATAGGAACTGTAAACTGGTGAGCTTTCCAGGATTCTTAACTCACTCATTGGAAATATATTAAATAATAAATAATTTACAACTAAATATCCTATTAATAGACTATTAATTCTCAGATGTCAGTGTGCCTGTGTCCCTGGATGAGTGTGTCAGGGCTCAGCATGGGCTACAATCTCAAGGACTCTATTCCAGTAGGGCTGGATTAGGTGGTACCTTAGCATCCAGTGCCTAGGGACACATTTTAGTATTATGTAATTAAATCTCTTTGCAGTCCCTAGAACGTTTATCTAAATACTCAGACTATTTCAAAAGCAACTTTAATTGTTAGGGTAAAGAGTATCACTAGCTTGAGGGAAGGTGGTGAAATCGAGGCCACTAAGGGAGGCACTTTAAACTCTGCCTTCCTGGTCTAGCCAATGAAGCATGCATTTGTCTCGCAGAGAAGGTTAGAGACTAGATTTCCTTCCTGTCTACCTGGAGGCAGTCTGTGGTCATGGCTCAGGGTACACTCTAAGGACAGGTTGCCAGGGCCGGTGGGTGTCTACTTCAGGCCTTGCAGCAACAGCCTGAGTCCCTGGTGAGTTTTCTGCCCTCCTGCAGCCCTGCTTCCTCCTCACAAAGGGACTAACAGTTACACTTCTATCACAGCATTGCCCAGGGGACTCCATGGATCAGTGTCTGTAGAAAATAACTTAGAACAATTCCCAGCAATTTTACAAATAAAACAGTATTTATCCATGTGATAAATTAGCTAACATTGTGTGTGTGTGTGTGTGTGTGTGTACCCACCATGTAATACCAGAATTCATTAATTACCTAGAAGCTTGGCAACAACCTTGGAAGTCAACCTACTTTAATCTCCATGAGCATGTCAAAAACTTAAAGACTACAAAGGTCACTTGAGTCACCAATGTCACAGAGCCTAGAAGAAATCCACCTCATTCAACATGCCTGGAAATCCAAGTTCTTGTGTGGTCTTCATGTGCTGGTACACACAGCGTATCCCTCAGGAATGGCGCTGGGGGTCTCAGAAGTAGAACGTGACCTACCCCTGTTTGCTGAATCTTAAGAAAAGTCCTTCAAGTAACAACAGCTGGAGACAATGTTTTACACCATCCAACTAAATGTGGTTATCTTGTGACTCAAATCTCCTACCCAAACACAACATTTAGAAATATGTAAACTTCAAGTATATATTCAAGTGTGTTGATTCAAAGTCCAAATCTTCTGCTTCATCCACACTTTACCTCTACATGTTCTTTGCTAGCAAAAGCATAATATTTATTTTGCCACAGTTATGTGAATCTGTCACATGTGTACATAGGTGTGTGTGCTTCCAGACACAGTAAACAAACCATATTGGTACCTAGACTTTTAAATCGTGTAATTGAATTGTAGTTACCAAAAGCAAAATATGATCTGGAAATATGAGACAAGGTGAGAAAAACTTAACGATTGCTCTCCCAATTCATATATTTGAGGCAAACAACTTTGAGAACAGGAACATCAAAACAGAAACATAAGTAATTCACATTCATAGCTCACAGTAAGTGGTTTCAAAGAAGGGGAAGGTAGAGTTAGATTTTCAATATCCAAATCTTATATATGTTTTTATGAATAAAAACTTTAATAAAAGAGTAAGAAAAAGTCTGAAATGGGATAGAAATTGCCAAGAACCTAGAATCCTCCAAATCTCATGCAAACCCATTTAATGAGCTTTGATAACAGAATTCAATACCATGTTTTGTATCTCAATTTAGCAATTGATAATAAATGAATACAAAGAATGAGAAATAAGAAAATTAAGTACTGCTATCAAGTTGGTAGTAGTAACAATTGATACTCTCAACTGAAGTCAATTGAAGACAGAGATGCAAATGAGTTCAACCTTTTCTCCACCAATTCCGTTTCTGGGGCTACATCTTAGAGTAGTGAAATAAACAGATGCAGAGATGGTTTAGGTACCATCTTTCTAATATTTGGTGTTAGGACTTCAAATACATGTGGCAGAAGGCAAAGTGTGGGGTCCAAGCAAGGCTAGACGTCTAACAAGGGAGAACCACCCTCTGTGAATCGGGAATCAGCAATGCACCCCCACTTGTGTGGGATGAACTGAGGGAACCCATTCCCCACCCTGCCCTCAGAGGAAATAACAAATAAACGAAGAAGGAAGAAAAGAAATATGCCTTGCTGAGCAGTGCGGGATGAAAATTTGTATGAGAAGTTTCAATGAACTTTTCATGCCAGTAGATTTGCAGCCCAAATAAACATTACCTGGATTATCAAAATACCTTAGACCACATATTTAAGTTCCAAGGGTTGTGAAGGGGTAGTTTTGGGTCAAATCTTATGCACCTATTTTCTGCAAGAATATAACTTTATTCTAGGAACCCAGCAGTTTCCACAATTTTCTCAAAAACATGAGATTGTTTATATTCAAAAGTAAACTACAGAAGAGAAAAAGACCTTGAGGATAAGCAATGAAAACCCAGCAGACAGGGGCTTGTGAGGCTCCAGGTAACACAACTGCCACTTACAGGTTATACAATCACTATGTTCATAGTATCTGAAGAAATTACAAACGAGGTTAAAAGTATCTGCAGGAAACAGGAAACCATCAAAAAGAATCCGATACTTGGAAAAAAAAAATCAGGTCAGTAAATCACAATAACTGAAATTGCCAACTGAATACATGGATTGACAGCAGATTAGAATTAATGCACTGGAAGTCATCAGAAGAAATTCTCCATGAATAGTACAAAGAGATAATGTGAGGGAAATATAAGAGAAGTTAAAAGAGGACAGAGTAAGGGATGATGGTCTTATCGGATTTCTAGGAAAAAAAAAAGTTGGTGGGGGGGCATGAGATAAAAAGGGATAATGACTGAGTTTCAAACTGTTAAGAAAGAGAAAAATCTAAAGAAAAAGTCCTGTCTCTCAAGGAGCAGTAATCGGATGGATACCTGAGTTCCCTGGGATCCATAAGGCTCCAGACTGATCATTCAGCTGAGAGGAAGTAGGTACCGCTTTGGACTTCAGCACCTGAGCTAAACCCTTGCAAGAATGAAAAAAAAAAGGATGGTTTCAGGCTTCCTGTGCAGAGTCTGTTTCCACTGAGGGAATTTCTGAAGGATGTAGTTCAGGCAGAAGCAAGAGACACTCAGAGCCCAGCCATAGATGCAATAAGGAATAGAGAATATGCACAAATGTCCACTGGCTGAAAAAGTCAGTCATGATACAATGAAAGTAACATATAAATGAGGAGAAGGTAATTTGAGATACAAAATCTTTAAGTTTCTTTTGTTTTCCAAGGAAAATATCAAGGCAGATTTTGTGAAGATAATTGCATGTTGTGATGCTTGGCTAACCACTATTAGGAGAGGAAAAGAGTGATTTAATTCCAGAAGTAAATAGAGGTAGAAAGTGTATAAGAAAACAAATAATCAAAAGAAACAGGAAACAAAAAAAAAACAGTAATAAAAGAATAGAGAAAAGCAAGATATGAAAGAGCTTGGCTGATCTCAACCTGGCTGTTTGAATACGGAGGAACTAAATGCACCCCTGAAAAATGAAGATGGAAAGATGGGATGAGAGCAGTACAGATGCAGCCCTGTTGAAAGATGGGCAACGTGGGGGTAAATTCTGGGAGTAAGTTTCAGAATCGAAAAAAACCTGAATTCAGAGAGACCCTGGTGTGCCAATTGTCATAAGGGTAAAAGTCGATCTCAAGAAAAAAACATTACTAGATACAAATTGAGTCACTTCAAAACTGCAAAAGATTCAAGTCACTGAGGAGATAGAAGAATTTTAAGTGTATATGATCAATAACATAATAAAATGTTTCTGGAATCCAAGAAAAATAAAAGTATACCAACCTTAGGGACAGATTTTGTCATAGACAAAAACAAAAAAAAAGATGCTACTTACTGCAACAATCACTATACAATTACTGCATACACAATTTGTTTGATGCTGCTGAAGTCAGACTTGCAAGGATATTTTCAGCCTTAAATTCATGTGGTGAAGGGCGGAGGTGCTCAAATTCCTCCAGCAGCATCTATCTGGGGGATCTACTTTTTGATCATTCGTGTCAATATAGCTGGAATCTGCACATTAAGGACATGAAATGAATCCTTGCTCCACACCCTTCACACCTTGCTTCACACACACCAAACTCAAAGCCTGAGAGGTAGGAAATACGGTATTAAGCAGATAATAAGAACAGCCTCATGATAAGGGAGACTTCTTAAGTCACAAAATGAAAGATAAAATAGCATCAAATTAACATCAGGAACTTTTCATCTTCCAAAGACACCGTGAAGAGCATGAAAGGATGAGCCACTGGCTGCAAGGTCTCATCACCACGCAGGCCCTTTGGTCCCCAACGCAGGCTGAGGAACCCACACGGTGTTCCTCACAGAGGAAATCTATGTCTGCAGAATGCAACACAAGCAAACATGTGACTGTAGTCCTATGCGACTCCGTGAAGCAGCCAACAGCAGGACTGAAGCACTGGGCTTCACAAAGGCAGGGACAGGGGCCCCTGCCCACCCTGAGAGCAGCAGGCAAGCCTTCTACTTTCTTTAGGGGCAATTTGGTTAGGATCTGAGGCCAGAAGTCCTTGGGAAAACTTTCAGCCGTGGTTGGGAGAACACATAAGACAACTACAAGGTTTGGAAGGCTCAGACCAGGTTTGATTCAAGGGACAGAGGTCATTCAAAATTGCAAGAAGCCGAGATATATTTTTGTATCACATTAGAGCTATATAACTTAAACAGTTCAAATTTATAAGCTCCTCTAAAACATTTTGGAGAGGCTTTTTGGATAGTCCTTTAATGTTCATTTAATTTACATCAGAACACTGAAAGTAAGACAAATGAGTTTTATTTTTTATGTTTTAGAAAAGACAAACAATAAATGTGTGCAGATTACTTTGATATGGGAACTCACTGTGACACACCTTGGTTTAGAGCAACTAAACCAGGAGATTCACATGTTGAAAATACATCAAAGAAAAATCAACCATAGAAAACACTGCCTGCACTCCCCTTCACCATCCTTACCTAGCCACACAGGCGGACTCTGCCCTCTCCACCAAGCCCATCCATCCACTCTCCTGCTGTAGTGCTGCCTCTTAGCCACAGCTTTGAAAATGCGTAGGATGGATTTTGGTTAATTTTATACACCTCCTCCACTGAGCCACTGGGAGCACTCCACATTTGGCCTGAGGTTCACGTGGGTGTGTCTGTGAGGGTGTTCCTGGAGGAGATTAACATTTGAACTATTAGACAGAAAAGCAGAGGCCCTCTCCAGTGTGGTGAGCTCATCCAGCAATGCAAGACCTGAACAGAGCCAAAGGAATAAGAGGGACACCTGCTGTTTGATTGCTTGAGCTAGCACCCAGCCTCTCCCATTGGACTCAGACTGAACAACCCAATTTCATGGGTCTTAAGCCGGCCAGCTTTTATACTAGAATATACCATTGGCTTTTCTAGGTGTCTAGCTTTCAGACTGCAGATCTTGGACCTCTCAGCCTCTGAAATTGTGAGATGTAATTGTGCAAGCCAATTCCCCATGACAAGTCCTTTCTACAAGTAGACAGATAATCTTCTATTTAGAACCCTGACTAACACAGATGGTAAAGTGGCCTCCAGGATCTGCCCCTGCATCTCTCTTCTGCTCACCTGTTGCCTGGGAAACAGCCCTACATCCCCTTCTGCTTCCTGATCTGGGAGTGGCTTTTCCTGGCTGACAAATCCCATCCTGTTCTTTCCTTAGTGCCCTGTTTTATGTCTCCTGGAGCTCAGTCTCTGACACATTGCTTTCTTTACCCGGAATGTCCTCTTCTTCATAGAAATAGATTAAAGGGTAGGCATTCTCTCCTGATGCCATGTAGTATTTAGTAAGCCCTTTCTATGTGACATGACCTTTGCTGGAAATTTTAACAATAATTGTCTCAATCTTCAAAACAATACCTATTGCAAAGTTTGCTGCCATTCCAATTTTTTAAAGTTGAAGGAAAGGAGACGTCAAGTGACTGAGAAAACTGATGAAGAGGCGAAGATGGACTGTGAGTGCAGTTAAACTCTGCTCTTCAAGTGCCCTTTTAAAATTTAATGTTCAGGAACTGCAACAGGCAAGGGAGGGGCGAGTGGGGGCCATGCCCCTGGCTGTTCACCTGCTCGGCGCCCCTTTCCCTGTCACTTCCTGTTGCTCTCTGAACTCTCTCCAGGAAGGTGGCGGGGGGGCAGAAAAGCTGGCATTGGGTCTCCTCAGGGTCTGACAAGTGAGAGGCATTCCCGGGACAGCTCTGGGGTCACTGGTACCCAGGACTAGAAGCACCCAGGAGGAGGGGACTGTGAGGACATCCCTGACTTCTCCTCACAGCAGGAAGGGAATCTAAGTGTGACCTGTGAATACCAAAGGTGGACAGAAATGATCTGGTACTTGGCTGAGGCACCATCTTGGAGGCCGCAGGGAATGAGAAGAGGTGGGTCCCACAGGGAGAGCTGGCAAGAAGGTGGGCGGGGGGTGGCCAGGCCTGACTGCCAGGAGCTCACCAAGCCAGGAGCTGCAGGAAGCCCAGGTGCCACCTGGGAGAGCAAGCACTGGGCACAGTAAAACCTCAGGTGAGACTAGGAGGACAGCACAGGTGAGGAGGAAGGAAGGGACACTACTGCCCCCGCCACCTCCCAGCACTGGAGTGGCAGAGCAGCAACAGGAGCCACTGCAGAGGGCCTTTCAAAGAATTCACTTGATTGACTCTCCAATCTGACTTTTAAAAAAGAGAAGAAAGAAAATTCCCTGTGTAAGATTAAGTTTTCTACTTCCAAGTGAAATTGCGAGCTCAGAGTCAAGGAAACTATTTTAGGTTTAAAAGAGAATGCCATTCTTTTATTCCTGAGCTTTTGTGCATCTTGTACCTGTAAAATATAATAATTGCACTACAGTTATCAAAACAGCATAGACTGTCATAAGAATCAAAGCTGAAAACGCAGCTTTGGGGAGGCACTGTTCTGTAAACTTATTTATGAATTATTAAATTTGCATATATAATCACATTTCTGTAAGAACAAGAACACAACACAAGCAGTAGCAACAAATTCTCCAATTCTTCCCCCCAAAAGAGACAAGCAGAAAGGAGGAGGGACTACTTATGTGGGTGCATGTTTGTCTTGTACTCATATATATTGAGCAGAAAGAACAGTGTGAGTGTTTACTGAGCAGACTTTTCAATGCCTCGAAGGGGTGGGGGTACGCGAAGCCTGAGGGATTTTAAATTTTTCTTCATACATTTCTGTACTTTGGGGCTTCTTCACAGTGTACATCACTTTCACAACAGAGGCATAACACAAAGAGTTTCCTGTGTCTCCTCCCCTAGGGGATCTCATGCTTCCTTGGTGTCCTTCCTATCCATCTATTACAAACAAGTATTTAATGAGTGCGTTGTAAGTTCTAAATACTGAGAAAGCAATATTTTTTTTTAAAGTTCCTAACTTCATAGCCTTAATACTAAGGTAATAAGGACTGCATAAGAACATCTAAAAGGTCATCCTGTAGTAAGTGAAGAACGCTACATGGGAAGTTAACTAGGGTTAAGCAGGTGCCAGGCTGCTCTTCAAATGGGGTTGGGCAGGGGTCAGAGAAGGCCTCTGAGATACAGTGATGCTTTTGCAGGGACTGGAGAGAAGAGGGAGACCCGTGCTGGGGATGGGGAGAGGAAGAGTGTCCCAGGAGAATATGCTTAAGGACCTCAAGGTTGGTCAAGGACTGGTCATCAGTGAGGCCAGAGTGGCCAGGGCAGCATGAGGAGGGGCAGTCCAGAAGATGGGAGAGGGGACGGTGAGAGCAGGGCTGGCACACTAGACCTGCCCCCCTGATTCTGTAAAACTCATTAGCTAAAAGCAGCTTTGCATTTTTGAGCAGATTTTTTTTTTTTTTTAGAGAGAGAGAGAGAGAGAATTTTAATATTTTTATTTTTTTAGTTTTCGGCGGACACAACATCTTTGTTTGTATGTGGTGCTGAGGATCGAACCCGGGCCGCATGCATGCCAGGCGAGTGCGCTACCGCTTGAGCCACATCCCCAGCCCCTGAGCAGATTTTTTTAAGTCAGGGAAAGAATATTGTGTGATAAAGAACATTCTGTAACATTATGAAAAGGTATGAAATTCAAATGTTTGTGTCCATCAATAGTTTTACTGTGACACGTCCACCCCCACCCCCCATTCCTGCTTTCCTGCTGCCCTGGTGGGGCTGAGCGGCTGCCAAAGACGGTGCTGCCCAAAGGGAAAATGTTGACTACCTGGTCTTTCCCAGAAGAGGAGTTTGACAACTCCTGATGCACAGCATCCTGGGCGCTGGGAGCTCCCTGTCTGTACCTGGGTGGGTTTGTGATGCTGACGGCCACAGGGAAGGCATTCTGCTGGAACTGGGCTTGACTTAACTGTACAGCTTTATGTGCAACTCCTAGCCTTGTGTCTCAGGCAATCCCGTCTGATTCTCCAAGGCACGAATAGATGAGCCACACATGGCGAAAATGGAAGCTTTTTCTTGTCTATGTGTTTTAGTGTCAGTAAATACAATTCTCAATTCCTCATCTTCCGTGGGTACTCATTAAATACTCCTTAAAGAGCTAATGCACTCAGGCTGCAATGCGGCTGCTCATCATATCACGTCATTCCTCATTATCGTTCTATGACATTCTACTGTCAATATGTTTCTCTTCTAAAATTTTTATGAGCCCAAATCTTAACGGTATGACCTCAGATAGGACTTACAAATATCTGGCCGTGGATACTTGCTACATGTGTGCTCAAGTTCCCTTCTGGACAATAAGAAAAGTACTGGGAAATACTCATGGGCTGCTGAGGTTGCCAGCATAGGAGAATAACTCACAGACACCCATTTCATTTCTTGAGACTGGGAAAACAACTTGAATTGCCATAAAAGAGATGTGAGATTAAACATAAAAATTTCTCTTAGTTTTAGAAAAGTAGAATGAGAAATGTTGTCAAATGTTCCTTTGGAGGCTCTAAGCCATGGATTCACAGTCAACCTAGACATGGAAAGACATCCTAAATGAAGGGAGATGAAATCAACTGTCATAATTTGGGATATGATGTTGTAATATAAGACCATGAAGGGCTAATCCCAAGGGAGACAGGGAAGGACCAAAGGGAAAAGGTCACAGGGCAATGCAAAGCCTGGTTGGGGGAGCGTCTGAGGCCCCCCAGGGATTTCCGGGTAACCCCACCTGTCCAACGGCCAGCAGCTGTAGGCTTCCTCTTCCTTCAGGAGTAATTCAAGGGGATTTTTATTTATATTTTCCTAAACATTGACTTATTGTATTTAACTTTTCAAATATATTGACAAAATTGCTTACACTGACTTTCCCTTTTTTCTACTCTATTCACATGTTCTAATTTCACTCTTATTTATTCTTGCCTTGTTTATTTCATGAATGATTTTTATATTATTTTCAATAAGTTATGCTTCCTTTAATACTCTAGCTTGTTTTTTCTCCTTAATTTTTGTCCTACTCTGTTTCCCAAACTTCTACTTAAAAAACATTAGTCTATTACTATTTCCTCGCTTCTTGAAATAATGCTTAAATCTTAACTATTTTTGCTTAGTTTTTAGTAATTGTTTCTCAATTTTAACAACTACTTTTAGAGAGAGTCAAAAGAGTTTTTATACAAATTTTTGTTAATATTTTCATTAGCATAAGGTTCCATTTTATCATTTTTATCCTGTTTTCAAACATTTATGATTTTAAATAATCTTTTTATTGATCCTGTTTAATTAAATTAAAGGTAATTTATACAATTATTACTTTAATAAGTATTCAGATTTTTGTGAATATATGGTAAAGTTTTGCAAATACTTTCTGTTGTTGAAAATCATTTATGTGCTTAATTGATGTGGGCTTGAAAACATGATTATTAGATCTAATAGCTGTTTCCTTATTTGGATCATTTATACTCTCATTTTGAGTAAGACACTAACTATACTTCAGGGACAAACAATCCAAGACTCTTGTGCTTTGTCTGTTCTTTTAAATATCTGCTTTCAATTAATAAATTTAAAGGCAACTTTTTAATTTTTTTTATTTGAAAATTTTCTTGTCACCATTACATGGTTACTCCTTTCATATTAATGATTTTTCCCTAAATTCTAATTCATCAGACATTAACATTTTTCTTCTTCTTTTCTTTTTACTGGAGATTTAACTCAGGGGTGCTCCACCACTTAGGTACACCCCCAGTCTTTTATTTTTATGTATTTATTAATTATTTTTTTGCAGTGCTGGTATGAAACACATAGCCTCTCACACTCTAGGTAAGCTCTGTACCACTGAGCTACACCCCACATCCCTTATTTTATTATTATTATTATTTTTTTTTTTTTTTTAATTTTGAGACAGGTCTCACTAATTTGCAGAGGTTGGTCACAAACCTGTGATTCTCCTGCCTCAGCTTCCTCTGCCAACAGGATTATACGCAGGCACCATCATGACTGGCTGATCTGACTTTGATTTTACTTGTAAAAGATTTCTTTTAGACAAGGACTCTCCATCTCTTTATATTTCTTAATTTTCAACCTTCTTGCACATGTGTATGTATATTTAATTTTGGGTGTGTTTTTATAAGTATGAGGTTGGATTTTTCCCTACTCTATTTCTTACATATTTTTTAACTAGTAAATTTACTCTGTTTATAGTTACTCATTGTTTTTACCCTCAAACTCTGCACTTTCTTCATAGAATCCTTTTTCTTTTCATTTTTCTCTATTCCTACCTTCATTAAGATGTTTGTATCCTCCCTTTCCTTCAACGGCTGTAGACTGTATACAGACTATAGACTGTATTTCTACCATCTGGGAAGCAGGCTGATTGCTGTGGCCACTGACCTGAGTCCAATGAGAACAGAGTATTGACATGGTAGCTGGGGGAAAAGCACATGGAATCCAAGGCAGAGTCATGTCCAAAGCAAGAAGAACTTTGGGGAGCAAGAAAGCAGGGATTTGGCTGAATGTTTGAACATGCATAAAGGGCGGCTGCTCTGATACCTAGCCCTGTAGAAACACTTTTCTGGAGCAGGTGTAATGGCCCATGCTTCTTGCCTCAGGAAGCTGAGGCATGAGGACTGCATGTTCAAGTTCATCCTCAGCAATTTAGTGAGACCCTGTCTCAAAATAAAAAATAAAATAAATAAAAAGAGCTGGGGGTGTAATTCAGTGGTAACCCCCACCTCTGCCCCGGGTTAAATCCCTGGTACACAAAATCAAAAACAAACAAAGCAAAGCAAAAACATTTCTCTGGGAATTGAACTTTGAAAAGAACCTAAAAGTGAAACTGAGTTTGGAAATATTTTTTGCACCAAAATTTTTGAAAAACGTTGAGGATGCTTTGATGAGAAATTATCATTTGCTTCTAGAATAAGCCATCTTTGGAGAAAAGTTTTCCAAAATTAGTCTGCATAACAGCAGTAGCTTGAAAGATTATATATATATATATATATATATATATATATATATATATATATATATATATATATAAATAAAAAAGAGCTCACAAAAAAAGGAAAAGAGCATCACAATTTGATAGCAAATAAAAACAGCATACAACAGACCTAGGACTTTACAGTGATCAAATATATAATACCTTCTAGAATGAATGCAAAATTTGGGAAAAATATATTTGCAAAAGATAAATATACAATAAGAAACTATAAAATTATCTAAAGTGTAATTGCCATACAAATATTTATAAATAAAATAGTTAAATATTTGTAATGTTTAAGAAAGAGCAAGCACAAATTTTTCAGAACTGAAGAAAAATATAAAGTCCGTGACCAAGAAGGCATAATATTCTCCACACACACACCAAAAATAAATACATAAACAAAATCACATTCATACCTAGACACATAGCAATGGAATTAGTAAACACAGAAGATAAAGATAAAGTCTTGAAGGGACAGAAGGATAAGTCAAGGAAGGGAAGTGTCAGGATGGCTGCGGATGACTCAACAGCAAAAACTCAAAAGACACTTGAATATCTCCCAAACTGGGAGAAAACACCTTCAAGCTGGAATTGTGTAGGCTGAAGGACAAATGAAGATGCGTAGGGACTAAGTGGGTATTGAAAGATTCTATCTCCAAAAATTAAAGGAAATTTAATTCAAGAAGAGTATAATTCAAGAAGAGTAAAAATGACCTGAAAAATCACTATTGCAGACCAGTGACTAGATAAGATGAAAACAAAGAACACTTCATGATTCCTTAATCACACCTCTGAAGTTAGAATTTAGTCAGAAAAATACATGAATTTCCTGGAGTGGTGGGTGGCACACATCCATAATCCCAGCAGCTCCAGTGGCTGAGGCAGGAGGATTGCAAGTTCAAAGCCAGTCTCAGTAAAAGTGAGGTGCTATGCAATGATACCCCGTCTCTAAATAAAATACATAATAGGGCTGGGAATGTGTTTGGGTGCCCCTAAGTTCAATCCCCAGTCCACTCCCCCCTCAAAAACAAAACCACATAAATTTCACTTAGAAATTGAAAAATACAATCATTATATTTAAAATGCTTCAGAAATTGTAAAGACTTTAAACTGAATGTTAGTCAGATATTAGATAAGATCTTTAAAGTTATACCATATACCTTAATCACAAAACATAAAACTCAACGTAATAAAAATAGAAGTTTTTTTCAAGGATTCTACAAACAGGCTAAAATAGCAATGGTGATTATCTTTAATAAAATTTGACAAGCTAATTCTCTACTTTTTCTAGAATGTTGATGGACCTTTGTTGTATTCATTTATTTATATTTGGCGCTGAGAATTGAACCTAGTACCTCACACATGCTAGGCAAGCGCCCTACCACTGAGCCCTAGCCCCAATCCACGATTCTCAACTTTTTGTGGAAGTATATAAAGGGACAAATATGTCCAAAACATTCCTTCTAGTTATTAAATCTTATTTATTTTTGTCACTATCATTTTTATTGTCACTGTAGGCTCACAACTGCAGGACAGTCACCCTGACATGCTTGTGAAAATTAAATGTATATTTTAACAACCAAGTTCTATGTTAGCTGCCAAAATAATTCTAAGTTCTCTTGAACCTAGTTGTTTACATTTTGGAATACAAAAATAAATTATTTGCTCCATTTTCAAAAGACAGTCTGAAAGAATATGGTATAATAAAGATCAAAAAGGAACAGTAGGGATGCACACCAGGTTAGGGGCACAGCTCTCAAGCCGGGGGGAGGGCCAGGGTTCCCTTCGTGCTGTAGGCCAAGGGGAGGGTGTGAGTCAGCACTAGTCTTGCTGCCGGCACAGCACATGGGAGTAGCCCTAAAGGCCACACACCCATAGATAAGCAAGAGCATCCTCTCATTCTAGTTCAAGATGAAACTGTATCACCCTGGGATTGGCTCAGGCAGGCAAAGATACTTCCGAACGTATTTCCAGCATATGCATAGAAGGGAAATGGTAGACTTCACCCAAACAGAGAAAATCTTGATTTTACAAATAAGGCTTAAGAGAAGGTAATGTGGAAGAGATCACAGTATGAGCCTCTGAGATCGCCTCAATTCTGTTCCCAGTTGTACACATGTGGCTGAAATTTTAAAATGCTCCGATTCCTATAGTTTAATCATCACAGAGTGTGGTAGGTTGTCCACAGGAGCGGGATCACAGCAACACAGGTGGGAGAAACCTCCCAAGAGACAGGAGCAGCAGTGCCACATAGGAGCAGGCTTGGGAGAGCGGGGACTCACTGTGGGGCTGGGAGGAAGCAGGGAGTCAGCGGGAACACGTTCAGCACCATGGACAGAGTCCAAACGCCAGGCTGCTGTGGCAGGTGGACCGGAATTTTCACATCAGTGGTGCCACATGGGTGTCAGAGAGCCACCATCGCAGCACCTTTGCTGGCCACTCAAAGGGTCTGGTGCATACCAGCAAGAAGTAAAAAGTAATGACAAATATAAGGGCTGAGGGTTGGCCCACAATTCCTCAACCAGCAGAAGTATAGCACAAGGCAGGACAGACTTTTGAAGGAGCAGCTCTTGATTTGGCAGGATCATGGGTGGGTAGAGGGTGGAATTCTCCAAGGAGAGGCAAAGCAAAAGAAAAGCTGCCTTACGGCTGGTTCCTAGAATCAAGTCTTGTAAGAAATGACCACCCCCCCAAAAATTAAAATGAACTTTAAAAATATCCCCATTGACTTTGCCCCTCAAATTTACCACCTACTCTTTTCTAGATCCTGCCATCATAAAATTATTTTCACAAGCAAGGTTCTTGAAAGATTATTCTATGCTTATAGGCTGCAGCTGTTCAGTTTTTATCCACTATTTAGTTCTCTAGAGTCTGAATTCCGATCTTACCTCGGCAAGAAAATTGTACTTGATAGGGTTATCAATCATTCCTTCTAATTGCAAAATCTGTTTGTTGGATAATGGGATTCTACCTTGCAACACATCATCTACTAATTTCACTTAAGTCTGTCTTCCTATGGAGTGGGAGACCCCCACCTCTGACACTAGGCTCCTTTTGGGCTGCTGGCCACACATTTCAGGTTTTATTTTAGGCTTCTCAGACAGAAGCCTGCCTCATCCCTTGCCAACACACCTACTCAAATGTTCTGTCTTTATCTTTCTTGATATTTCTTTGCCGAGCAATGTCATCACACCCATGATTTTTACCACCACCTCCACGCCAGTGACTAACATATCTGATTCCACAGACCAGAGCTCTCTTATAATTTCAACTTCTATTCAACAAGTGGAGCTGCAACAATGAATTAAAAGGATCTATGCCTTCACAGAATTACACTGTGGTCTGTCAAATAATAAAGGATACAGTATTACTTTGCTCCTATATTTCAGAGGACCCTCAGGCCACAGATGTACCAACATAACTCACTGTCTCTGCCTCACACACAGACAGACAGAATGTGCCATAAATTTCAACATCTACATAGATCTTGAAGCTGTTTCTTCCTGATCACATCCAGTGAGTGAAGCCTCTGGTGCTCATATTAATTCATCTTAGCCTATTTTGTGGCTTCTCAATTCATCAATAATTCCAGCCTGTCCCATTTTACTTTCCATCTTATGATCCAGTGGTGTTTTTGCGTCTCAAATGTGATTATTTTCATGTATAAACCATTTGGCTGGTTTTCATTGTTTCAAGACTAAATTATGCAGCATACCAAACTCTGATACTCATCCTTGGTAACATTTTCAAACATCTCTCTCATCAAGTCTCCATTCACAGGCTTTATTTCAACCTAACTTATCACTGAGGATGTCTCTGATGGAAGAGCAGAAGTAGTATTTCTGTCTTTGAGCCCTCTCAGCCTGGAGGGACCTTTTTAGCCCCTGTCCTAGTGGGGTCTTCTAAGTGCTTCAAGACAGCTCTGTGTTAACTCTTGAATGTGCTGTTGATTTTGTAACCCAATCTGTGATAAAAGGCTGTTGACCTCCTGAAAATGATCAGCTTGCTTCTATTATATCTCTATTATGCAATATCATGTTGTAATACCAAAATCCCTAAATAAGAGATAAGCAGGTCTGAATTTCATTTGTTGCCTCTAGTGCCTGGCACATGAGCAAAAGAATAACTGATGGATGAACTAGATATCTTTAAAATTCCTGCTGATTCTTCAATTTCCCAATTCTTAAAATTTCATATAGTATTCCTAGGAAGAAAAATTAAATTTTAGTCTCTAAAATTTGTAGGCAATTCTTTCACAGCATTCTAGAAATTTGAATATGACCCAAAATATTTTTAGGAGAGAACATTATTGTTTGCAAAAGTTAATAAGTCTCAGGTCTGTAATTAAAATAATTTGCATCATACTCATAAGTATCAAATTTCTTTTGGGGCAATGTAAACACTTCATATTTTATTTACGTACATTTATCATTCAGGAAGAACCACTTCTAAATTACACTGCAAAAGAATTATGAAATAGCCAAGTATTCTTCTTTAGAATTTTATTAACCCATAAACCACAATAAGCAGATCTTACAACTTGGTCCCTTGAGCTCCTAGGTGACATCTGGCAGCTGAGCTTTATAAGCCCAGTTACACAACAGCTTCTGGATTCTCAGTTTCATCCAAGGGATTGATGTGTGACTAGACTCCCCGAATACATTCTGCAGGCTGCTCTCATTTATACAAGCTGTTAGTAATGGATAGACTAGAGTGAGGCTTATTATAATTCAGCTTTTAACATAAAACCTTAGAGTGTTTGGGGTTTATATGCATATTTTCATGTATCTTGTAGCGTAATAAAAAGCTGTTTCTATATTTTCACTAGCAAGTGACACTTTTTCTTATTCTTTTTATGTGTGATTTATAGTTCTAATATATTGAAACTTGAATGAATAGAACAAAGGTTACAAACCCTCTTAAATAGACTCATGTGTCACTTAAGGATGGGGATACATCCTGAGAAATGCAGCATTAAGTGGTTTTCGTCTTGGTACAAACACAGGAGTGTAGTTACGCAATCTAAGGCAGCTACAATGTCACTAAGTGCCATAAGTCATGGGACGACCATCATGCATGTAATCTGTTATTAAAACCTCATGGTGCAATGAATGACCATAGTTAGAACACCATTTAATGAAAATAGTTGTCATTACTTTTTAAAAGTTTTCCAAGTATTTATTTTACTCCATTTCTTTGGTCATCAATCTATAATCATTAAATATATACTGATTCCAAAATACTAATGACATGCACTGTACAAAACACAATCTTAGATTCAGGACAGTAAATTATTTAGCTACAAATAGTAAAATGCCCACCTAAAATATTAACACACTAACATGAAACTGTAAATAATAACAAAAATATATAATAACTGCTGAACTTCAGTCTACAGAAGGGTAAGATATAGAGTTTACACAAAGAAGCTTATTGCAGGTGGAGGATTTGGAGAAGCAACACTCTAAAACAGAGTAGCAGATTTTTTTTTTTTTTTTTGCAGAGGGAAAAATGCTAGGCGAACTGTGCTTTTGATAATGGTAGAAACTAAAAAAACAAAATGTGGCAAAGGGTGGTGAAAGGATTTTCATAGGGGAAAAATGCTGTCTTCACATTTCCCCTCCCCTACCACTGTGTCCAAGATGGCCATGACAACGACCAAGTAATCTTGATTGACAGATTCCAAACGGAAGTACAAGACAGACCAATCATCCAACTGAATAATCAATCAAAATGAGGAATTGGCAGGTTGCATTTAGCTTATGATTAAAGGCAGCCACAGAACTGTTTTTTTCCTGCCCTGGGGACAGATCTAACTATGCTTCATGTTTAAATGCTCTGAACATTCAAATGTTTACACTGAATCCAGAGACTCATAAAATGATAGGACCAAATGGTTATTAAGAAACATGTGCCAGGACACAGACACATCAATATTTACAGCAACACAATTCACAAAAACTAAAGTGTCGAACCAACCTATACCCTTCAGTAGATAAATGGATAAAAAAATGTGGCATATATACACAATTAAATATTACTCAGCAATAAAAGAGAATGAAATCATGGCATTTGCAGGTAAGTGGATGGAGTTGGAGAAGACAGTGCTAAGTGAAGTTAGCCAATCCCAAAAAACTAAAGACTGAATGTTTTCTCTAATATTGGGAGTCTGATTCATAGTGGGGTAGGGAGGGGAGCATGGGAGGAATAGAAAAACTCTAGATAGGGCAGAGGGATGGGAAGAGAAGAGAGGGAGCATGGGGTTAAAAATGATGGTGGAATGTGAAGAACATCATTATCCAAAATACATGTATGAAGACACAAATTGATGTGAATATACTTCATATATAACCAAAGATATGAAAAATGTGCTTTATATGTGTAATATTAATTATAATGCATTCTGCTGTCATATATATATATATATATATATATATATATATATATACATACATATCAATAAAAAAAGAAAAAAAAATAAATGTGCCACATAATATACCCCCAATTTTTTCTGCGGTGTATCTAAATCTTGTCACAATAAATCAATGTCCTTCTCATGTCATAGGTAGAAGATCTGAAGCTTCTCTTACACCTTCATGTGAAGGGATGGAGCAGGATTTTGACCAAATTCCCTGAGGTGAGATATTCCACCTGAACTACTAGTCATACTTCAGTGAAGCACAAGCTTTAAAACAGTAGTTGAAAGTATTTGAGTATGTGTCACTCTCTACTGAACCCACAGCACTGAGTTCTAACCACTGCCACATAGGTACAGTCTACTAGACAGTAACAGATATCAATGACGTTTCCTGAATAGATACATACACCCCCCAAAATATTGCCCCCTAATTCATGTGGCCTTAAATTATAGTTGTTATTTTCAGAACTGATGACATTTTTAGAATACTGTGAAAAGTGTCTTCTCCAAAGCTTTTAACATACTTGGCCCTCACCAAAGAAAAGTGTGTGCACAAATTTAGTTGAACTCTAAGCTTCCAGACAATTCAACAAACCTACAACTTCTGTGAACTATATTTAAAGGCAATATATAAACAACTAAATAAATGCTTTGTAGTCATCAATGGGCCTAGAACTCAAATCCAATATTGGGACCTTTGATACATCAATATGTTGATGCAGTCAGATCAAAATAACTTTACAAAAATATGAATCTACAGTTTTTTGTTGCTGTGCCGTTTGAGGCACAGATAGCTCTGACTCTTAGAATTAAACCATACCCCACCTGAATGTTAATTTTTAAGGACACTTTCTCTGACCTCTAGATTAGATTCTTTTGTTGTATTTTTCTTCTTTTTCTATCTTGACACTCAAACATTATTTGAATGGCTTGCTTAAGTATGCATTTGCCACTAAACTTTAAGGTCTATTGTCTTTATTCCTATATGCCTCTATTTAGGACAGTGCTTGCAACCTAGTATTTCTCAAGGAAAAATTGTTTAGGAACAAATTCTTACCCCATTACTTTCTTCTACTAATCCCTGGTCTTATATCATCCCTGACCCGAGCCCCAGGCCCACTTCCTTGCTCACAGTCTTTCCTCATCATCTCAAGTCCTCAGGACAGGGGTGATAGCCAAAGACAGGACACAGCCTGTGGTGGGCATGAAATAGATACCATGCACGCATCTTCTGACTTTTAAAAACTGAAGACAAATTGCTTCTTTGGGTGCCTCCTAAAATGGTCTCCACTTCAAAATAACTGTGCAGAATTAAAAACTCAAAATATCCCTGGACTAAAATAGCTGCTTCAGCTTGCCTACACCAAACATTCTCTCTCATCAATGGTTTAATGTTTTTTTCCTTTTAAAATATGTTTTCTCAGTGATGATTTCCTCTTCTATAACATTACTATGTTAAAATGTACAAGTCCATAGTGAATCTAACGTCTAACATCCAATTCTTCAAGAGTCAGGTACATTTTATAAGGTAAAGAAAAACTAGGTTTGGTTACTCACATTATTGTCTTGGAAGAATGTCTGCTGAAACTCAAAGCCACAGTGTTTGGAACTTCTAACAAATTGTGTATACAAGATACCAGTACTTCAAGGAAATAAAGCATGCACATATTGGTGCACTGTAATATATTTATTATTATATTGTTAAGTGAGTTTCAACTACTCTCATTATGACATAAGGTAAGCTATCACTATGGTGATACAAATATTGACAAATAATTTTGTGAATAAAGAACCTATAATTTAATGTATCACTTTTAGAAAGAAAGGGAAGACATTAAATAGAAAGAGGATTTGGAGCCAGACAATGTGAAAGTAGTAAGGAAAACAGAAAATATCTAATTAATATTTACAAAAAACCCAAAACACTGGAAACACATGTTTGGATCTAAATCTCAATTCCATTTTTAAATTCTGTGGTATCATTAAAAGTTAATTAACTTTTCTGCATTTAATTACTTTATGAATAATACAGACCTAATAAAAATAATGTAATAGTTAATTTCACACATTGTTGTTTATTCAGATCATAATAATGTTAGGGTTATAGAAAATGTGTTTTTATAATTTATTTGTGTATTTTTTTTTTTTTTTGGTCCTTGAATCATTTCCAACTTAGTGAGTAGAGGAATAGCACATTATCTTCCATTTTAACTGTTCAATTGTTTGAACAAAATCGGAATATGTTAAATATATGGTAATTCCAGTTATTGACAATAAGAAAATAAAGCCTAATTTCTGGGCTGAAGAACCCAAAATATATGGGGCAAATATATATTTTAATGAATAATTTGTTTGGGTGCCTCCTAAAATGTTCTCTACTAACATTATGTTAGGAAGACTCTGGAAATAAAAGTACTTTCAGAGACAGATGGTGAGGCAGGGACCCCTGGGGGAGGACCTTCATCACATTTTTAAAGAAGGAGCTGGAATTTCCCAGGTGGGAGAGCACTCCACCTAGAACTTTCTAGATGGAGCAAAGAACATTTTCACTGGTACAGAACATGATGCACTAGGCACTCTGCATGTGGGTCAAGAAGGATTTAGAAGAACCTTCTAGGCACCATCGTATCTGGAGAGGAGAGATGAGAGGATGGATAAGGAGGAGAGCACAAGGAGTTGACATTTCCCCAGGGGGCAAAGGGAGTGAATAAAGCAGTTCAGTAGCCCAGTGTCGTGAGTGGTGGGAATTTTAGGAAGCCCACTGTGCCAGATGTTTGGGGAACATGGGAGAAGAAGCTCGGAAGTAGCATCACAAGTTAGGAATGTATTCTAGTAATGCAGGTAAGACATTAGGAGGGCCTGGAATGAGTGCTGAAGAGAGGTCAGGCAGAGATGCAGGAGAGAGCATTTCTGAAGACGGTGGAGTCTGAGAGGGAGAAGGAGGGATAACTCACAGCTGCCTGCCCGAGAGGCCCAGGTAGCATCATTGCCACAACCAAAACACAACGGAAAGCCAGCCTCCTGTCAAGAATATGTCAATGGTTTAGATTTGAAGAGGAAATGCAAGTAAAAGCAGCAGCAGGAAGAGAAAGAAATGGGTGAGAAGCGGGTAACTCGTGAAGCTCCATTTTCCGCGGGTTGACACTGTGGCGGATGCTCGGAACACCGACATGACTCACAGCCTACTCCCTGGAAATCTCACGGTTCAGCAAAAAATTACATAAACAGATGCCTATGAGGCACCCTGAGAGCACAGAGGAGGGGCAGCCAGCAAGGGACTGGGGGCTGCGTGGGGATAATTCATCAGAAATTAGCAAGAAGTTCCCAAGCAGACCACCACCCCTGCCTACTCGAGCACCATCTATACACAGTGGCGCACGTCTTCCTGCAGCCTGCAGGCGAGCTGTGCTGCTTCCCCTTAACTTGTGCTCAGACTGCTCCTCTATCCAGAACACAACCCCGTCTCTGCCAGTGCCCATGGATCCCTCATCCTTCCACCTGGCTGACTCCCATCAACCTCTCGACCTCAGCTCCAAGTCCCTCTCTCATGAAAGTCTCAATTGTATCCATGACCTAACTCAGCCCCCCTTGTCAAACTCTCTTCATAACACGCTCTTCTTATCCTTTATCCCACTTATTTATAGTAATTGCACATTGTTAATTATTTAAATGTCATTTAATATCTGCAACTAGATATTTAAGGTCCTAAAGACTAAGATCCACATTTGTCTGGATCATCACTGTGTTCCCAGTACAGTAGACCCTTACACAGAGCAAATATGCACTCCTTATATGATTAATAAATCCACAAATAAATGAGCAAATTGATAAAGACACTTCAGGCAGAAGAAACAAGACAAAGGCCCAGAAGATTTAAATTACAAGCAGTTTTGCATGAATGAAAGTCTTACTTGAGAAGGAGACTGGTAGGATTGGAGGGAAAAAAAATCCCATAAGATTTATGATTCAAATTCATCAGGACAGGATTGTATGGTCAGTATCTAAAAGGCCACAGAAAGCAGCTTAGGATTGGGGTATTTTTCAGAATAGCATGTTCATTTGGGGAAATGGAGTTAACTGAGTTCAAGTTTGGCCATCATAAAATAATACCTGGAGTACATCTGAGGAACCCAGTAGGAGCTCTGATTGCAGAACTGGATTTCCACAGAAAGTTCAGTAAGATAGATGAGAAAATACTAAGTGGTGTGAGTTTAAGAATAAACAATCATTGCATTAATCAGCAAAATACAAATGTATTCAAAGTATTGTTTCTCCTTACTGTGCAGACATTTGTTAATAAACCTAGTTTATCACTTTCATTTTCATAGGAAACACCACGTAGAAGTCAAGAGCAAGTGTTTAGTGTCAAATTAAAACCCACTCTCACCCCCTAACAAGTGTTTTTCTGAGGGATCTACAGAGGGAAAAGGCACCAATCTGCCTTCCCTCCTCCAGCTCCCCTTACCCGTCTCACCTTCTGCATCTCCTTGGCTGGAAGAGAGGAGCTCAGCAGGTGACGCCTGCAGCGACCTCTGACTCCCCACACCAACCCCATGAGAGGCAGCTCTCTACACAGGAAGCAGTGGTGTGAGCACTTTGGCTCCAACTCCCACACCCATTCTCTCTGGCTGATGTCTTGAGACAACTCTGGTGATAGCATTGGTTTTTATTTCCCTGATAGGCCATTGTGATGGGTGGGTTCTTTCTAGAGGGCTTCCACTGGGACCATGTGATGCAGGAAACTTGTATATTCTTGCTGCACCAAGATGGGGAGAAGAGCTTGGCTTGCGGCTGCTCACATGACTTCTGCCACCCAGGCTGCTCCATCCAGACTCCAGACTCTGACCTGCTTCCAGCAAGAGGCAGGTGTCCTTCCAGCCTTGGGCACAGGTGTCCCTGGGTCCACCGGCAGCCTATTCTAGAGCATCCTGGTGCCCACCCCTGCAGGAGCCCACAGTGTCCTGCCTGGTTCTCAGAGACCCAAGCCAGGATTAAAATTCTCCTACTCAAAGACAGTGTGAATTTTTCAGAATTCCAGTTTCTAAAAGCTACTGGGAACTGAGGGTAAAACGTGAGGCACAGCTGCACCCTATGACTATCTGTAGGATTCTGGGATTGTTCTCACCACCTGTTTTCCTCAACTGTAGACTTGACTAAAATTTTGAGGCAACAGGAAAAATTACATCCTGTAATGTTCATAAGAATGCTTAAGCTTTTAGGATTTTTTAGGGATCGAAGGGGACAGAGCATAAGGACATAAATAGATCTGGCCTGTTACCATTTCTTTCTTACAGCTCTACTCAGCACTTGCAACCACATGGCCTTTAACAAATTTTAACTTCTGCAAAGTCAAAAGAAATCACATGGGAAAAATGATCAATATTTTCTTATTACAGGCTGTTGTGAAGAACCGAATATCAAGGGGACGTTCTGAATATATGAAAGGAAAAGTCTAAATCTGCTGTCTGCCAATTTGAATAAAAAGATACAAAGTAGACTTTAGAGACAGAAAGAGAGGGTTTGAATTTGAGCTCCCCCAGTCATTAGTCACATCAGCGTGTACCAGACATTCGATGCTCCAAAATTCAAATGACTCATCTATAAAACAGGGACATAGAGAAAACATTATAATTTCATTTTGAAAAATCAAGTGATCAATGTTTCTAAAAGCATTGGGATAGTAAAGAATTCCACCGTTTCAGAATGTCAGAGTTGAAGGATTTGGATGACATCTAGTTCTATGCAGCCCTTTTACAAATGGAGGCCTCAGTGGGGGAAGGACTTTGCCATGGTCACATGTCCAAGTTCTTAGTCCAGCGCCCCTAGGGACCAAGATGTTATGAAAGTGCCTTGAAGGTTAATAACTCTCCTATTTCAGTACAACTCCTCAAATGCCTTCAAAATGCCTAATTATTTTAGTTCTTGTCACAACAAAGGTACAAACTCTCCCTAAGGTATAGAGTGTAAATACGGCAATGTTATCGGCACGAAAGGGATACAAAATAGGGACAGGCTGACTTTTCTGTGGTTCGAATATTCAAGATATTCAGTGAAGGCTATTATAAGTTCATTTTTCTTTTGAATTTAGCTTTAGCCCTTTGCATTTGCCAAGATCACACTGTTGGTCTCCTCCTGAGCAGGACTTTCTGCAGGGCTTCGTATTTATTCATCCAGTTCCTAGCACATGGTGAGGACTGACGAACATCTTGTGGACGCATGCTCTCTGCCAGCTGAAGTCTTTGTCATTAGCTCCATAGTCATTAGTTGTTCCCATCTGTCTACAGTCCCATTGCCTAGAAGTATGGACTCCATGTTTCATGCCTTTGAAATCAGTGTGAGTGTTGGTCCTTGTGCACCACCATTTAAATTAAAGGGTCATAGCAGGGACAAGTAATTTCCTCCTCAAGTCAGACTCCTCTAAGTGAGAAGGGGTGCAGAGGGCCCTTCTCCAGTGGGGTTACTAGCTCAGAATGAGCATTGCAGGCTGCAGTGTCAAAGGCTCTCTGTGAGTGCTGTGGAGGCAGAACTGCAAAGTGTGAAACCAGAGATGTGGGGGTAATCACAATTCCCTTCTCCACCTTTGCTGGGCCTAGTTTTCCTTCTATGTTCACAGGAGGACGGGAGATGTCAGAAGATCACATTCTTGGTCTAACAACTTTCAGCTGTTGTCGTCTGTAGGCAGTTGTTCATCTTGTACCTAGAATCCATCACACTTAATACCAGCATGTGAGAAGCACAAGCAAGCACACACACCAGCTAGACTGTGGCGTGCCAGTCAAGCATTACCAATCTCTAGGATCATTCTTACATTGTTACAAGCCGTGGGGAGCAATAATTGAGGGTGATTTATAGAGCTCTTGGGGGGTCTGTTAGTGGCCTAGAGAAAACTCCTACATGATACATTATATGACTCATTGGGAAATCTGAGCTTGTTCTGATGCAAATTCTGAGATTAAAAAAAAACTAATAATAAATAAATTAAAAAGGAGGAGGAGCTTGGAAATTATGATCTTTGATTTAACCAATATGACGATGGCTAATTTAGGTAGGGTGGACTTCTTGGTAAAGCCGTTGTCTGTGGCTGGGACCCTGCTGGATTTAATTGTAGTTGTATAGTGAAGACACTCTCAGAAGCCCTGACGCAAAGCCAGTGAACAGTACCCTCCACATGGTCCATGCTGCTAGCTCCCCTTTGGGGAGTGCCCTGTGCCTCACTCTGTCCCAGGCACTGCATCCTCACCCGCAGTAGCACCAGCCTGAGGAGCAGCAGGGGTCTGTCATGTAACTGGGACCAGGCTTCAGGGACAGCCCTTCTTCTACCTGTGTTTGGGTTTTCAAGGAGATAGGGAGCAGAGCTTTGAGAGATATTCTTTCAAATATTTAGGAAAGTTGCTTTTTGATATTTGTAAAACTACCTAACTCAAGTCCTTGAAAAACCTTTAGCAAAACTTGTATTGGGGATGAACGACTTGGCCATTGTGTGGAGGGCTGAGATGGCTGAGACCAGTCTGTAACAGCCCTAGAGAAGCGGCAGAGTTGCAAAGGAGCCATGTGAGCAGGTTACACAGACATTATTTAATCCTTGAAAAACTGGGTCAAACAGTTATTATAGGAAGCACTTGGCAGACACGTTGAGCTGAGAAAGACTGTTTGTTTTAATTGATAGCAAGATGGTATCCTAAGTGCTTGAATTCACGTGTGCCTTTCATCCCAGATCTGTGTTCACTTAACCACTAACAAAATCTAAAGACCCAGTGTCAGCCTGGTCTTTTCTGCTCCAAAGCTGGGTGTTCTTTCACTGTGTCACATGGCACTTCCATCTGCCGCCACCTGCTAACCAAGGGTTGTAGCACTTGGACATTCATAGTCAAGGAAGTGTGGTTCAGAGAAAATATATTTAGCTTTTTCTGAAATTCAATGAAAACATGAATATGACTAATACCATTTTCACATAGTAAGCCATCAAATAAAACATATAGGGAGAAACTTGATGAAAGGCTGAGTGTAGTGGCCTTTGCCTATAAACCCACCACTGTCCTTAGGAGCTCCTGGGTGAATGCAGGGATATTCAGAGGTGGAATGAACTAGACTGTGAGAGCAGTAACCTAGTCAGTCCACCCTACTTTGAATGAACTGACTGGCTAGTAACTGTCAGCAGGTGGGGCATGGCTGGAGAAGGTGGGTCACTGGGGGCTGCCCTGGAAGGGTGCATCTTTCCTGCTGCCCCATACCCCTGCTCTCTCTGCTTCTTGATGTCATGAACAGGACAATCTTCCCACCACACTTTTCTGCCATGATGTCCTGCTTCCCCTCGGGTGCAAAGCAATGGTGCCATCCTTCCATAAACTGAACTCTGAAACTGTGAGTCATAATAATCCTTTCCTCCTCTAAGTTGTTCTTGTTAAATACTTATTTTGGTCACAGTGATAAAAAAAATAATACACTCAGTTACTTGAGAGGGTAAGGTAGAAGGATCACAAATTCCAGGCCACTCTCAGAAACTTGGAAAGACTCTATCTCAAGCTTAAAAATAAAAAGAATTGGGGATGTAGATCAGTAGTAAAGCACCCCTACATTCAGTTACCAGATTGGAGAAAAAAATGTGTTGTGAAAGGGAGGGAAGATATTTGTACTATATCTACAACTTTACTGTAAGTTTAATATTGTTTCAAAATTAATTTTTAAGATACACGGAACTGTACAGTAGTGTCTTATGGGTAAAAAATATTCAAAATGAAGAAGGTTAAGGCCCTTTATTATTTCAACATTTGGAATCATTATTCACTTTTTTTCCCTACTAACTGATAACATTGATTAAATTAATCATCATATTCTGATGACAAGTTATATATTATAATATATCTGGAAATATGAATGGTATTATTATGGGATATTGTTATGGGATTAAAATTAATTCTTAAGATAACAGTACTATTATTACTAATATTAATTACTAATAGGATGCCCATCCAAAAAAATAATATTGAAATTATTATTTTAAAATTCTGAGGGAAATTTTTGCTTAACTCATACATGGACAATTGTTCCAATTGTATGAAAGATATCAGAGCATAAAGAAAGGCAAATTCTAGAATTGTTGAAAACATCTGAAAGTACTCAGTAAAATTACAGAGGGCAAGAATAATCAGTGTCTTTGAGTTTTAACCTGAAGCAAATAGCTATTTACAGGATGAATGTGGGACGCAATAGCTAAACACATGCCCCTCTTGTGTTCAAATCTCAGCTTTGCTTGGAGGATGAACTATGTACATCATTTGAACATTCTAAGTATCCTTTAAAATAAAAAATAAAGAATGGAAATATATAATACTTCATAGGTGGGCTATAAAAATCAAATGAGATAATGTGTGCAAAGTGCTTAGAACTATGCCTGGCATAAAATAAGAATTCAATAACTCATTATTTTTATTAAGATGAATTTCTTATAATGGGATTTTTGGAAAGCAGGAATCATCGCCTAATTGTACCATATTTCATCTGAATTAATTTTGAATGACTGCATTTATCACATATTATTCTGCAGCACCATTTTACAGGGAAACTTCAGAGGGAGTGTTTTATCTAATAAACAAAACTGAATATATGTGATAAGAAAGAAGTTATTCATAATATGTAGGTTATATATGTCAGAATATTTTCCAAATTACTTCCCGATATAAGTAGCAGCCAATAGCAGGTATTGTTATTTCACAGTGGTAAAGTGTGCATTTTCAACTAGTGTAAATTCCAGTGGACAGAAACAAGAGACAGACACAGTATTAGAGTAAGCATTGTCTGAAAGACAAGAAAACGATGCAATGAGTAGAAGCAGTGGCTCTGTTCTATCATTCCCTCCAGCCTTTTATAAATATGATCAAAAATCAAATACAAGAAACTTGAAGTCATCCTGATAACAGTCATCTGGTATTTTTAATACTAGGCATAGAAACAATAAGATCATTCCTAAAAAGAAGCATGGCAAAGCCACACAAGAAGAACAGCCAACTACTAAACAGCATCTTTCTAAATGGGCTGGTTACTAATTACACAATATCGCTCATGTCCACCCTTGTCCCTTTCAGAAATACCCCAAGGAAACACCTTTCCCAGTGACCAGCCCCAGGACAGCAAATATCTGGAAATATTTGCAAATATCTGGAAAAACTCTCCACGTATAGGAATCCTCCAAGCATGGTACAGAACAAAAACTCTCCCCTCAACTTAAAAAAATAAAGCTTTTCGTTGTTAGGATCCAACTATTCCCCGAAGAACAACTGGCATCAATTGGCAGCGTGCTAAGTGGCCTTGAGCCCACGAGGACAAAGGCTAACATGGAGCAACACGCAGAGTTCTGAAATCCACAAGTTTGTATTCTACTTTGCTTAGACAAGTGCATTGGCTCAAATCAGTGACTTCCATTTTAACACTGAGATACCAGAAATAGTAGCAGTTTTCCTGGTGAGCTTGTCCCTCTTCCCTGATGGCTCAACTCTGCCTCGGCCCTAGAAGTCTCACAGTCACGGAGACATCTCATTGGTAAGTCTCCAGTGGCATCTTTTGTTCTCCAACACAAGTGTGATGTGACCACTCACCAAATCACAACCACTCCTACTCCTCTTCTCCACACGCACCCCCAGTCACTACTAAATGTGACCCTCTCCTGATTTGTTCTTTTACCACCTGCCAAAGACACGACCTTAATACTGGTTCTCACCCTTTCTTACCTGCCTTGCTCTAATTGTATTTTAACTGTGGTTTTCTCCTGTGTTTCATTCTCTGAACTCAATCTATCATACACATTCTGAAAAAGTACTCCTGCAAGGAAAGTCTCAAATATTACTATTCAATTAAATATGTATATAGAAATAGTATATAAAATATACTCTTTCCCACTTCTGAAATTCTGTGTGAATCCCTGTCATGTCTTACAGAGCCCTCGATCATCTTAATCTGGTTATTACTTCACTCTTAACTTCTTCCCTTTCAAGTCAGATGACTACTTTCCAAATGGTCTCACTCCCAATTTTAGACCCCACCTATTAGCAACCCTTTTCATAGCTGGTGTTCTGCTCATTCTACCCTCTTTGATAGGTTAACTGCATCCACTCATTGATTCATTCATTGGCCCATTCAGGGGTCCATTTAGCACTCTCAGCAAGCTCCGGCCATTACCGAACACTGATGAGGCACTGGATATTTAAACAGGTGCATCAAAGTCCCTTCCTTTGAGACCCTTCCGCAGGGCATGATGGAGCATGGCTCAGTGAGCATAGGTGCTCACCTCACACCCTAAGGATGCAGTGAGGGCTGTGTGGGAAAAAGCCACAAAGGTGCGGCTCTCACATCGTATCTGGTGATAGCCCACTTCTCAAAGGTCACTCGGCACTGCATACACACAACAGCATTCACTGCATCAGGTCTAAACATTCATATCTTTAACACACCATAAGGTCCTCAAAAGTAGGTGCTCAATCTCAACAGTGTTCTCATCTAGCAAGAGTACAAAATCTAGACAGTGAGGTCAGTGATCTTCTGTTGCTGTTGAATGAACCTATGAGACAGTGAATCAGGGGTGAGATGTGGTCACATATGACCACAGGCTCAGTGACACCAGTAACTAGGTAGCAAAATCTGTAATCCATGTGATGTCATGAAAATTCTGAATGTTGAAGAGATTAACTTCTGCTGTCCAAAGTAACAAAGCCAGAAATGGAACTCAGATAATCCGACATTTTAGTCCATGTTTAACTGTTTCATGAAACCATGACCCACATGTACCATGATGTAAACATATGCATCATATGAAACTATGTGGCATGATACATGGGTTTATGCACAAATAAAAAACCGAAGAACTACACAAATAGACCACAGCAATTATCTGTCACACTGTCTACATTCTCTGAAAGGAACCGAGCATCATCTATATACTTTTAAGGAAAAACCTAAAATATTCTAAGTGACCATGTATTATAAATTGGTAGCCACAAGTGACTAGTGATTTTTTCCATGATGAGGAAATAAAAGTCACCTTAAAAATAACTATGAATCATTGAAAATGATGGTACCTCTTGGGCATAAAAGTATATTTTATCCATAGACACAGAGAACGTCATTCCCAACCACATTTTTGTAACCATTTTATGGAAAGTGTGACTTTGCAGTATTACTTTGTGATCTAGAATAGAATATGTAAGTTGCTGTTAGAACAAAAAACTATTTCTAATTCAAGCTACACAGTGAAAAGTCTAGCGCAGTGAACGTAAATGTCAGCACTGGCATTTGGAACAGGAAACTAAATACCCTGTTTTCATATAATCGCTACATTCTTCCTATATTGCAGGCTCGTAGATAGTTCCAACATAAATGCTTTTTTTTTCTATAAAATGTGGGAGCACACCATGAACACACACAAAAAAATGGTGCTCCAGAATCAGGAGATGTAACTCAGAGCCCAGAGAAGGAGCAAGTGGGAGGTCGTGGGAGATGCAGGGCTTGCAGTTGTCAAGGAAAGAGGTGTGCCGCCTTGCTGAGGGAGGTGGGATCAGGCAAGACCCAGGAGGGCCCAGCATGAGATGGGCAGGACAGAAATGGCATCCAAGCCACAACACAGCTGTGGACAGAGGATCATCTCAGTGGAATTCTTTTTAAAATAATCATTTTCTTTTTGTTTAAAACTGAGATGCAAATATTGAGAATGATTATTAAAAGAAAGCAAAGTACAGATGCAAAGAAAGCCAGGAAGAATTTTCTAATAGTTAAACAATTATTTACAATAACAGGTCTCTGCAAGGCTGATTCATTTTTATGCTCACAGAAACTCCGTTTCAGATGTTACCTCTCATTGTCATGGCAACCCTCTTGTGTGCGTTCCCACTTCCTCAGCCCAGCCCCAGACCATTCTACAAACTCTATTTTGTTTGCCCGCCAAAACTGCCAGAGGAAAAAAACATTCTTTCAGACCTTGCCCACGAGCAAAATGGAGATATTGCTGACTTCTGAGTCACACCTGTTAAGCTAGGATGCTCTCTGAATCAGATACAGAGACTTGTGGGGCTTTGAAGTGCAGATTTCTGAAGACAAGTTCCCAGGGAACAGAGGAGTCTTCTGATTTTGGTTATGATCAATAGGAGACAGAATAGAAGTGGCACATTTATGACCGATATGTCTTCCTGCTTAAAAAAGCCAACTTCAATTCTTTTGGGGACATGTGCCTTGCCGATTGTGAACAGCTCTACTATTTACAGTCACCCTGCAATTTCTGCAGGAGTCTAGTTGAAGCAAGGTGTCTGAAAGTAGTCAGAAAAGGGAAGATGCTGTAAGGACACACTGAAGCAGAATTTCAAGCAAGTCAGCATAGCTGTGGAGTGGTGGGCAGCTGGCCAACTGAGCCAGCAAGAACGACAGCACAGTTCTTTAGCACAAATGCATCAGGCAGCTATGCCGTGAAGAGGCAGAGGCTTCAAGGGTGCCAGGTTCTACAAATAGCTATTATTGCCACAAACAAAAATATCACCATCCTATGCACATCTTTGGAAAGGATTGTAGGTTATTTTTCATACATATTTATGCATAAAAGGAAATTCATATAAAATCAAATGACATAAGAAGACAAATATACATATGTGTATATATAATCTAGATATAAATTATTAATTTTTGTAGAAAATTTTAGCTGGGAGGACTCTATACTTTGCATTTGGAACTAGTGTCTTTAAAGTTAGAACTGATAAATCCAAATTATTATGTTGTTATTCCCACAGATAAATTCTTGCATCATTTATTTACTTTCTATACCACTTTCCAGATTCTAACCTATATTTTAAAATTTAAGTTGCATGCTATATTAATTTTCTTTTTCCTCCTGCAACAAATACCATACGAATAGTGACTTTAAATGACATAAATGTATTATTTTACAGTGTTCAGGGTCAGAAATCCAGAAAGTGCCCCACTGGATTGAATCAGGTACTGGCAGAGGTATGTCCCCTGCCTGAGGCTCTAGGGGAGCATCTTTCTTCTGCCTTTTCCAGCTTCAAGACACTGCCCATTCCTTGGCTCATGGGTCTTTCCATTGCCAAAGCCAATAATGGTCCCTTGGGTTTTTCTCATGCTGGGCTGTTCTGCCTCCCTATTCTACGCTAAAGGACCCTTCCATCCACAAAAACCTTAATTTCCCTCTCCCATGTAATATAAAATATTGCTAGGGTCCATACTTCAGGATGTAGACATCTTTTGGGGTCAGTATTCCTCCTTCCACAGTTGGACATCTGGCCCACCAAGACTCATACCCCATCCACATGCAAAACATGCTCATTCCTTACCAGGTCTCAACCCCAAAGTCTCAACCCATCACAACATCAACTCAAAGTCTAATTCCCATTATGCACAAGCTCTACACCAAACATTGAGATCATCTAAATCCCATATGGGTGGATTCTGAGTAGGACCCACCTGGAGGTACAACTTCTCTCCATTTCTGAACCATGAAACTCAAAGAGAAATGTTCCTTCTCCCAAAACAATGGTGGGACACGTGCAGAATACCATTTACTGACATTCCTGCTCAAAAAGCCAACACCCCCCCTTCAAAAAAATGAAAAGGGAAAAAATTCAATAATCTCAAGCAATATTGAAATCCAGCTGACAAATTTCACTTGGTTTCAATGCCTTGGAACTATTCTGTGCTTCTTTGCTCTGTCTTCTGAGCTCAAAGCCCTGCCCTGTGGGCTTGGGATTCCACCTTCTGAGTTAGAAGAGTCAGCCTACATTTTCCACAAGAGCTAGCAGATGCTTGCATTGAATGTTTACAACAGCATGTTTCTGGCTAGTAGATATTTGGGGGTCTGGTAATCTTCTTTCTCTTTATTCTTTTGTTG
Organism: Marmota marmota marmota; assembly: GCF_001458135.2. Classification (NCBI taxonomy): domain Eukaryota; kingdom Metazoa; phylum Chordata; class Mammalia; order Rodentia; family Sciuridae; genus Marmota; species Marmota marmota. The sequence goes on from NW_025999991.1 coordinate 6,146,510, forward strand.
TCTTGTTTAGTTCAAAATAGCAATGCTTTTGCCAATATAGCATTCTCAAGAACTATGTGGGTCTATGTATATCATGGGACTCACTCCATTAGACACAGGCTTTTCTCATAGGTCCTCCTTAGATGACACCATGATTCCTTTTGACTTCTGCTGAAATGAACGAAGATGCTTCTAAATCACATACTTGGTCATTTCAGAGTGCCTTTTGTGAGACTGACTACTCTGATCTTCCGGCCTTTCTAGGAGTTAGCAAAAGGTCCTCCAGCTCAGTATTTGCTCTATACCAGGATTTTCCAATCCTGTACAAAGATCCCCTAGATTTTAATTTATAGTAAATTTCTGAAACTAAGTTAATTGCTTGAAAGTTCTGCCTTCCACCTGACTCTGGGATATAATTCTGCCAATCTTTCTGACTCAACAGAACAAGAATTCCCTCTCTCTGGGTTTCCAAATACATGCTCCCCATTCCTCACTGAGCCTTTGCCAGCAGCACCTGTAACTTCCACATTTCTGACAGCAGCCTGGTTATGATGCTTGAGCTGTTCTTTAAGGCAGGCATGTTTTCTCCGCCATGCTCCTCTATTCTTGAGAGTCCCACTGGGAGACCTAGTGATATCCATATTTCTTCTAATAGTTTATTCAACAGAATATAAACCCTTTTCTAACATGCTTTTCAAGTTTCTTCTATCTTTTGCCCACTGCCCAATTGTAAAACCATTCCTGCATTTTTAAGATAGTTTTTACAGCAACATTCCACTTGTAGGAACTAAAATTGTTTTTTTCTGCTGCTATCATGAACTTAGTGACTTTAAGCAATGAAACCATATTATCTTATGCTTCTGGATGTCAGAAGTCTGAAATGAATCCCGGTGAGCTAAAAAGAAGGTGTCAGATATGTTCCTGTTTGAATGTTTTGGGGAAGAGTGCCTTCTTTTCCTTTCTTAGTTGCTAGGAACCTCTGGGTTTCTTAGCTTCTTGCCCTTTCATCCATCTTTAAAGCCAGCTGAAGACCTATATCACATCACATGATCCTGATTCTTCTGCCCCTTCTGTCCATATTGAAGGTCGCTTGTGATCACATTGGGTCCTCCCTCAAAATCCAGGATAATCTCCCTAAAGTTAGCTGAGAAGCATCCTTCATCTCCTCTGCTTCTGTGATCTCCCTGTAGAGCCTAACACATTCACAGACAGCAAGGCTGAGGATGTGGATATTTGAAGTGGGCATTACAGTCATCTAAGAGACTGAATTTTCTGTAGTACAGTCTAAAGTCACGCACATACTATATTTCTACAGTGTAGCATGGGGGATCAATAAATATATAGTGAATAAATATAAGCAGCAAGTGCAGCCCAGTGAAAATCAAGATAGTTTTTGTATCCACTTTAAAAAGAGTAATGCTAGTTGTACTTAAGTAGTTTTAATGGCAAACAAATTATAAAATAGGAAACAGTTTTGGTTAAGACAAAGAACACTGAGTTTTCTGACAATTTCTTGACTTATTTTATACATGACTAAATTTACAATAAGCCTCAATTCATCTGCAAATTGTTATAAAAGGAAATGTTTCAAAGAATAAACAGATTATAAAATACTTTGTTATGAAAAATATTATATTCATAATCTCAAAAATATTCTTGAATATGAAATATTATGTTTCTGAAAAAAGAAGATTGTGTCATGAAGCTTTGTAACTAGACACACCTAGAAACAGAAGGATTCAAAATAGAGGAAGAGCACATGCATTATTTCTCTGTTTTGCTTTTATCAAGTTTCTTAAATGTTCTTCTTGCTCAAATGAGGCACTTTCCCATTGGGGCAATGTATTTGCAGAGTGCATGTTGGTCCTGAGATGCGGAACTGGATGCACAGGTGACCCTACAGTAGTTTAAAGCACAGCCACCACTGGTCCTAAAGCATCTAGTTGTAAATTAGTAAATAGAGCCATGTCTGCATGCAGCCCTGATCCCAGGGGTCTGAATGCACTGCCTCTCAACATGTCCATCTCACTCCCTCAATTTAGCATGCTTAAGATGCACAGATGGATACAGCAGTCCTGGGTAGAAGTGTAGGGTCTAAAGTGACTGGAGGAGACTCACATCACAGGAAAAAAGCCAAAGATGCATATGTCTTAGGGAGTACAAAAGTTGTAGTAAGTTGGAGCAAGAAATGATAGCGTTTTCCTGGGATATTTAACATGAGTGCCACAGTGTCAACTAAAGACAGTGCTGCTCCAACAAAGGACCAGATGTTAGTGAAGGACAGGAAAGGAAGCCAGCACTTCAGGCTCAGATGGGTTGAAAAGCAGAGAGAGGCCAGCGGGGACAGACCCTTGTTTCTTTGGTCACTTCAAATGGAAAGACCTTTGTGACAGGAGGAGAAAGGTGGATTTTAAATTCATGCACCAGTTAATGGTGAAATGTGGGTGATGTAGTAATAGAGCTTAATTAAATTTCTTAATATAACTGCACTAAAAGCACTTGCAAGATGTGATGTAATTAAAGCCATAATCTCCACCCTTTGTAGAAGGTGCTTCATCGCAGTGTTACATAATGGATAAGCCAGCATCAGGTCAACATCTGCACAGAGGTCATGAACCCAGACAAATGCTCTCTCTAGACCTCTGGCTTCTTTATTTCTGAAATGCAAGGGTTCCATGAAATGAACTCCTGGGTCTCTTGGCAATCTAAGGAAGATACACATCTACGATGAAAACAGATGGGGATCCTGCATGGTGTGATCCTGGCAATTAGCCACTAAATAAAGATAAACGGCCTTGGACACTTTTATCTACCTCTCCAGGAAATGAAGAGGGCACCCTTGACTAGAGGAACTGCTTCCCAATCTCCCTTTTCCTTGCTGTTGCTTGCAATATTCTATGCACAGATGGGAGCTAATCCTGGAACTTTTCTCTCCCACTCTCAGCTTCTCTCCTGAACACCCACCTAGACAAAACAGCATTCTGTGTCTGTCTTTATTCTTCATCCCTCTGCCTGAGCCCACTGCTCTGTGATGGGGTCAGCCAAGACTCGGCTGGGTAAGGGCGATAGGGTTAGAAGAGATCATTCCCATGAAGGTCTCTGGTGCCTATTAAGCAGTACCAATTTTGTTACTGCTGTGAGTTTCAAGTTTTTAATTTCATTTCTTGAAAAGTATGCCTCAAGAGGAAATGTGATTTTACCCCTTAAACCTTCCATTGGACAGTTTTTGCTGTGGCTGAAATGAGACTATTTTGGAGTTAACAGTGTAAATATAATAGTTAAAAAGATAACATACGGTAGCCTACATTTATTTACTCTCCTGTTTCTACATGAAAAATAAATAAAAGTTCTTCTTTTAACCTTAGCCTTTAAAACCTTATATTCTTCCATATTTTAATGCAAAATTCAAACTAGACTTTAGATACTGAAAAAAGAATCAATAACTAGATGTTTTTCTGTCTTTGTCACCAGAAAGGATGTCAGAACTTTGAATGCCTAGGTAAGAAAATTTAGATACTTTCAAAATGGCATCACATCTCTGTGATAAAGAGCAACACAGCTGCTCTGAATAATTAAAAAACCATCAAATCCATGATAACATTTTACCTAAATAATATATTTCCTCTACTTTGCATAGAAATCTTTTTAAAATGCTCAATTTAAATCCCCACACCACAGCGTACTCTTCCATTGCCTTTGAAGTCAATCGGCATGCGGTAGGAGCGAAGGCTAGGAATTGGCTAGAATGTCCCTAAAAGACTTTGAGTGCCTCAGATGAAAGCTGCTATTTAAGTACAAAGTATCATAATAATTTCTATATATTTAACAACTCCACTCACTTCAATGCCAGTGCCTGACTCAGCCTCACCTATTTGGTACTTTGAGCCCTAGTCCTTAAGTGAAATTTAACCAGTAGGATGTGTGTAACTTTGTTTCATAAAAATAGTACAGAAAAGAGTATCATCAAAAGAGGAAGATTCCAAAAATGTCCCACTCCATAAATTTCCCATTCCGTGTCTGTAAATAGCAGAAAATCTCTTCATTAGAAAATAAAAGGCTAACAAAAGACATCTGTTACTAAAAAGGTTGGGAAGGTCACCACCCATCCCCTGTCCCCAAAGAGAGCACCCTGGGTGTGTACCTTACTGCCGACCATAAAGCCCCCACATGATGCCACTGGACCAGCAGGTAGAGAGAACACAGGCCATGTTTTCCTCTTAGATTATGTTTCCTAGTGCCAAAGAAAATTGAGGAAAGAAGGCAGTTGGCTGTGGGAAAATTATTGTCTACTCAGAATGCATTGTTAGGTTAAATAAGAAAATGTGGAATATGGAGAAACATATTCTCCTTTTTAAATATTCACGTTGAAATCAACTATAGTACTTTCTCTTTTGAAAAACTTTGCTCTTAGATAATTAATTAAAACAAGTAATACCAAAAATAAAAAATTCTTTAAAAAATGCAAGCATTATTATTATCAAGAAACCTGAGCTTATTTTTACTGTATGTCCACTGGGCCCCTAAAGTCCTCCTCCTCCCTCACCTCCTGCCATCCCCTACCTGGGACAACCATTGCTGTGAGCTTGATGTGCACTATTGCAGTATGATCACGTACTTTTGAGGTATTTTCTAGCTGTTTTCTATTTTATGAGAGATTGAATTTAAATTTTCTAAAATGAGGCCTCACTATATGAGAGAGCAATGTGTGTCTGTGGTAAGGAGTACTTTCATGGGTCTTCTGTTTTCTTGTTGAATTATCAAATTATCAAATGTGAGTCATCAAATTTTCCCCCTTGTAACTTTTTGGCACTTTCAGTGACTCTGCATGTATCCTTCTTCTTGATATTGGGACAGTGTTTGCTGAGATGACCTCACAAAACCAGAAGTCCCCATCTGTGAGCTTCCCCCAGGGCTCTGGGCCTTCAGTGAGCCCTCTCACATGCTTTGCAGACCCCAGGCTATGAACTAGCTGACTGCCTCCTCAATCTCCCAATCCTTATGCGTGCTAGACTGCAATTCTAGGTGACTCATCATAGCATTGTGGCCCTGGACAAGACTCAGATCAAAAAATAACCGTTAGTGAAATAAAGAGTAAAGAATCATCAAAATATGTCCGGGGAAACAAAAATGCTTTCTTTAAGACTGCCCATGGTATTTCTCTGGCTCTGCCATCCTACCCTCTAGGTCCACATCCTACCCTCTATGACCTCCAGTTGGCAGGTGCCCAGATGTCACCGGGAATTCAGAATCACAGAAAATAGGAACTGCAGGATCCAGGATAAAAGACCATTATTTTAAAGTTCAGTAGAAAAGGAAGTCATAGATTCAGATTTTAGAAAACAGAAACAATTTGGAGATAAGGGTTAACAGAAATTAACGTGCCAGTCAGGCATAATGGAAGCCAGAGATGGGTCAGGAACAAACCCCGGGGAGTCTGAGACCTAAGGCACCATTGGAAAAATCAATCCCCGCTATGGAAGTAAAGCATCAGGAACCTTAGCACAGTGCTCTTAAGTATGCTAGTTATTTATCTAAGTGTTAAATTTTGGATTGCACACTCATGATTTAATCTGATTATAATCTGGCTACACATCTTTGCAAGCAGAAAAAATTGGGCATGTGATTCTAAAAATTTACTTTGAAAGTGTGTGTGTGTGTGTGTGCATATAGATGTGTATATGTATATATATGTAGTACATATGCATATATTTATAACAATATAACTGTATATGTATGTTCATTTTCTTACCTTGGCAAATGAGACTCATTCCTAAGAGACAGATGTTCTCTCAATGTGCTGACATCAACTTTCTGAGATTCTATGTTTGAAATTCAGATTAAAGATTGTGGTAAATTCATGAAAATAATAAAGACCACCTGGCCTTTTTGCTGTTATTCCTGCCTTTACATATTTTATGATCTATTTTATGCCATCAGAAATAACTATAATCCCCACCTTGATATCTAGGTCCATTAACATTACCAAAAAGTGAAAAGATGCAAATATTAGTTTTCATACTGACTCTCCAAGAAACAGAGCAAGAGGTTCTAACTAGAAAAAAAAAAAAAAAAAAAAACAAGACACTTGCTTGCCTCTCAATAACCTATGCCAAACTGCCTTTCCTTTTAAAGAACACAAAATCGAGTTAGTTAAAAAATTAATAGGTGCTAATGGTTGAGGTCTTACACTCAAGAAACTCATTCACATGTACTGAATGACTTATCTTTCAAACAATCCTGTGGGAATATCAATACTATCTTTATTTCAAAATTAAAAAATATCAAAGGATAAAACATTAGGGATTATGTCCAAGGTTACTGCATGAATGAAAAAAAAAAAAAAAAAAAAAGCCGGGTCCGGAAGCCAGATGTGGCTCCCACACCAGGGCTTCTCGCAGTGGTGATCGGGGATGTCCGTTCTACTTCACACCTTGAGTTACTAAGTTGGCTTGAGCAAGTCTCCCCACTCAAGCTTCCCTAGTCACCGCAGGTCTCACCACTAGATAAGAACGAAGCCAAAGGACAACTAAAGCCTGATGAGTGTGTATTCCTGAAGTGTTGTCTAAGCCATGGCTACTCTGGGCCCACTTCCTGTGTCAATAGCTAAGTGGCTTCTGCTGCATTGTCTCTTCAGGGAACCAGCTGGACATGGTTAAGCCACTCGGCCACGGCCTTGGGCCTTACAGTGTCGTCTCTGTCATGGACGTGTTGCAAGGTCCTGCCATCCCCCATCTACCACGCCCAGCCTTCCCCACCAGCTTTAGTGCAGATTATCTAAATGAAAAAGAAGCATAGGCCCATCCTCCACTCACTCTAATTACCTGGGATTACCTCCTGGAGGTTCCTGGCAATAACACCCTCCACTGCTAGAGATGAAGCCTAAGGCCCCAACGAAACCCAGCAAAGAACAATGCCTTGGCACCCAAATGACTGCTGGCAACCTGAGCCAGCATCGAGAGGGCCAGCAGTCTGTCTGTCAAGTGGAGCTCAACCTGGACAGTGTGGCAAGGTGATGAAGGGGTTGGCTGGTCCCGCCTTTACAAAACCAGTGTTATACCCTACACATGCTCCCACATCATCACCAAACCCAGAATGAAAAATGCAGCTTACAAGGGCTATTTCATGCCCCACGTTACTATCTTTAGTTACTATCAGGGTAACTCCAAATAAACAACTAAGAAAAAAACACATTTCCATTTAGAACTCTTGGGCTAACAATTTGACAGAGTAATAAAAATGTTCATGATTTTTTGAAAAAATTCAAGCTCATTTGAATGTGGCATGTGAAACACTTTTGATTTCTATGAGTGCTCCGATAACAGCAAAGCATAATTAAAACCACAATCCCTTAGTGATATTATCAAATAATCCTAATGCTGAAGGTTGAGTCATGATACAGTTATCATCTGATTTAACATACTATGAGATCATAATGAAAGTTATCATGAATCACCTTACATTATTTTCAAAAATTTAATTCTTTATTCAACAAAACACTGTTTGTATGTTACCTCTGTAACATGGTGATTTCAACAAATTTCACATGTACTTTTTTGTCCATTATAACCTAACTGAAACATAATGTATAAACTGAAAAAAAAAACTTTAATCATATACACATAATGTGTTGTGCATAATTCAAATCATTTTCCACTTAAAAAAAAAGCTTCACTTCATCAAACTCAAGTGATGAATGTGTGGAGCTCTTGCAGGTTAAAAACATGATAACCCACTTATATTGTAAAGGATGCTAACACTTCATGAAGAGAGCCAGTCTACATCTGAGATTGTTTTAAATATTAACAGGTTAAAGGGAAAATTGACAGAGACTGCATAATTTTATAATTGCCCATGATGTCTGCCAGATATTGAAAGTGGATATTTGGCTGCTGTGGGCCTCGGTTTTCTTTTCATCAAAACCCTAAGGATTTTACATTTCTAAAACAGATATTAAACTGCTTTATAATGGGAACTATTTGCTTTGAAAATGGTAATTTTTAGAACAAGTGAACTTTTTAAAATTCAAATTCTCCAAAAATCATTTTAATAAATAATTTTTAATAATACTACAATAGCCCTTTCAAGTTTATTGGGAATATATATACAGATATACATATATATACATATATACATATATACATATATATATATATATATATATATATATATATATATATATATCTTCTTTATGATGTACTGTCCTCTCAAATTACAAATTTTATAAGTCCATTTAATTAATTGTGTTATTAGTGACCATTTGGACTTCTGAGTCATTTCACTTTAACTCCAGGGTTGGCTAAGTTTGAGGGAAATCTCTTTTCCTTTCAGAATTTATAAAGTGAAAAGAGAGAGCATTGTAGGTTTGGTTTAAAATAGAATTCTAATATACTGTGGAAAATTATAATATCTTACAAAAGTTTTGTACTATGAAGACAGAATACTAGGAAAGAAAAACACATAGATAAATAGAGGGGAAAAAAAACAATCAAGCTCCCACTTACCAGGTGTGAAATTGTATCGGGCTGAAAATCCTATAGACTCCAGCTCTCCATCAGCAAAAAATTTAATCCATAGAAACCTTCCACTGGATTTTATTACAGGTGGATTTTGTTGTCCACAAAAACGGCCAATTATTGGAGAAAAGCCAAAAGGTCCATCTCGAACTTCAATATGATCAAATTTGCACTCCCAAGAAGGTTCGATAGAGTATTTCTCATCAAAGTAAAGTTCAATGCACTGTCTTGGGGCAGCTGTAAAAAAGAAAGATTGCATCTAGAAGGCCATTTCTTAAATCTTTTAGATTGACTTTTCTGATTCTATTTTGGGTTTTATCTGTTATATCTTTTATCGAACTCTGAAGATGATATGCATGGAAATACAAAGAAATCAGAGGATACTCAGTATTCTAAAGGGTATTTTCGTAAAAACGTTTGACGGGGTAGTCCTCAAAACTGATGATGTTGCACAAAATACTACTTTGATCTAAAACAACCATTTCGATGTCTACCACAGGACTATCACACCACGTTGGTATTTGGGAGAAAGGCTGGCACCTCAGATATAGAAGGTAGAGAGGCATTGTTCTCTTTTCTCATATCAGTACTCAGGTTCAAGGTCAGACACTACCTGAGAGGAGCTCAGCATGGAGTTACAGGAGCACTGAAGAGAAGTCACGCAGGAATCTCAGTTAGCTCCAAGTGTACATACAAGGCTGTTAGGGACAGTTTTTCTAGGACACAGATCTGACCCTGTCACCCTCAGCTTAAACTTCAGCAGCTCTGGCACCTGCAGGACAATGCCCAGTGCACTGGACACAGGAGAAGCCTTGAGGACTTCCTCCTTCGAGGGTTATCAACTCACAGACAGCCCAAACTCAGGCCACCTCCAACATGTTATGTTTTCTCAGATGACACTCCTTTCAGGTGAACATGTATTTTTCCACTTTATTGCATATCTAAAGACTCAAATTTTAATTCATCTTTTTTTAGGGAGGCCTTGTTTAATGGAACCTCCTCTTGATTCTGCTCATGAGAGATGAGGACCTTATCTTATTTATCTTCTTTTTTTCTGCACCATGACACAGTATCTGTCATTGAGGATTTCCAAAACAAAGTCTTTTTGACTGAACTACAAATGAACCTAACTTCATACATGTTTTCAAGCTCTCTAAGAGATCCAGGAGAGGCCTTTGGGGCTGTGACCACATAAAGCTCCACATGAATGCACTTGCTAATGCCTCCCACTTCCCCCTTGTCATGCCCAAAACAGTCTAAAAGTCAGTTTTACCCTCCACAATGTTCCAGAGTGGCCATTCATTGGTAGAACAGCCAGGAGTTCATGACCAGCCACTGCCCTGGGCCCAGGAGGACTTCCTTACTACTTGCCCTTCCAAACACTTGAATGGCATCAGGCTGTGCTGTCCCTGTGGTCAGTAAACCATGCTGAATGGCAGTTGTCCACCATCCATTGATTATTAAATGTGTATTCACTATCACTCTTGATGACCTAAAAATTAAGCCCTTCTATCCATGGATGCCAAAAATGTGTATATAACTGAGATATGCAATAATTTGAACAGTAAAATAAAATTTCACTGTCCTCCAAGTACAAATTTAAAAATCAATAGGCAAAAGATCAGATCATGTAAAAAGATTATTTTGTGAATCATTCTTAATCCTTATGAATATCTCTGACTTACTAGACATTTAAAAGAGATACTTATAACTCATTAAAAATCAGGCATAATTTTATCTGACATTAATGTACATCACAGAGTTCCATAGACATAATACCCAAGATAATGAAAGATTTGAAGAGTGTCCATTAATATTTTGAAATCTGCAAATTTGAAAATACCCTAAGAAATGACTTTGAAAACCAAGTAGTATTCTGAAAGCAAAATGGCAGATGCTTGAGAAACTGAACCCGTTTACGCGCTTAGCACCACATCCAACATTTGTATGTGTTATCTTGGTGCCTTATCCAAGAGGTGTCCTTGGCCCCTCTAAACCACTCAGGATCCTTATAATTTTCTTAGATGTAAATAACATAGGGTTAGGGCAAGTGGAGCTGTGAGAAGCCAGGGCTGACTTACTCAGAGCTATCTGCCTGTCTTCTCGCAACACACACCCATCTGCCGTCCTCATTAGGAAAGACATGGCTGTTTGACACAAGCTTATTTATTCTCACCATCATCACTGTCACTTAAGTTCTGTCCAACATGGAGAAGCAAACCGCTCCATGTTCCTTCAGAAAACAGCCCCATCACTCTGGCTTTTATTAGAGTACATTATATGTGGAAAATTTGATTTTCTTTTTCCAGCATGTTAAAATTACCTACATATATACCCACATATGAAAATGCCACTGAGTTTTAGGATATAATTAAATAACCTTTTAAGACAAAATGAGTCTACCAGCCAGGGATGGTTGCACATTCCTGTAATCTTAGCAACTTGGGAGGCTAAGACAGGAGGAGGGCAAGTTTGAGGTCAGCCTGGGAAACTTAGTGAGACCCTCAGTAACTTTGTAATCCTCTGCCTAAAAATTGAAAAAGACAGAAAAAAAGAAGGAAAGAAGGAAGGAAGAGAAGGAGGGAGAGAGGGAGGGAGGGAGAAAGTACTGGAGAATGTATTTTAGTGGTAAAATTTCCCTGGCTTCAATCTCCAGAACCTCCTTGCCCCCCACCCCAAGTATGCCAGAGAATTCTTGCAGATTTAGAAAATGAGTGATTATGGCACAAGTAAACTAATTCCAGCTGTCTACATTCAACTCCTTAAATATGCATTTATTTTCACCTTCTAAATGCTCGGTTCACAGCTGCATCTCACATCCACATTTTCCCAAAGCTGCCTTTGATGTAAAACTGGCTGCTTTGGAGAAGACTCAAACTCCTGGAGCTCTCTGAACATGCTGTGCACCATGGACACTTCCTTTGGAACAGTGCACATACGTACAGTTCATTTCCTCTAATTTAAGACCACCTGAACTCCTGAGCTCATGTACTTTCTGTGTCTGAGAAGTCCCCTGTACTCTTTATCACAACCCATCTTACCTCAAGAAACTTCACCCCTTACTTATGCTTCTTTCTCTTGTATTTTAAATATTCCCAGTTACTTGGGAGGCTGAGGCAAGAGAATTGCAATTTCAAAGTGAGCCTGGGCAACATAGTGAGATTCTTTCTCTAAGTTGAAAATTAACTAAAGGCTGAGGGCGGAGCTCAATGATTGGAGCACTTGCCTAGCATGTGGGAGGCCCTGGGTTCAATCCCCAGTGCCCCATAAAGGAAAAAAAAATACCTTTACTTCTGCAGAATAGGCTATTAGTTTTAGAATTGAAGCTGTATTTTTCCCATTAATAGAAGAAAAGACAAAGAAAAAGAAAGAGAGAGCGAGAGCATGTGCGAGTGACAGCAAGCAAGTGGCTGCCTGTCTTCCACTTTTGGGATCCCACTGTCCACAGATACATGGTCCCTTACTCTTGCATGCACTGTCTCCCACCCTTGGTGTCAAAAGGAGAGCACATCCTAAATCCGTGGCCACTCTCAATTGATTCCTGCAGGATACACTTCCGCCTTTACCTTATGTCCCTTGCTGTATCAAATGGCTCCCTGGCAACTAACTCCTTGTTGCTTGAAACTCCACCTTCGCCAACCCTGTGATGTCCTTCACCTGATACTCTTGCCACCCCCAGGTTACTCTCTGCCTGCCTGTCCCCTACCTGTTATGTCCAGAAGACTACCCCACATCTTCTCTAATTTCAGGCCAGCACCCTGGATGCCACTGGTGTTCCACAGAGGACCCTTGGGCTCCACTTAAGACCAACCAAATCAGGATTCACAGGCAGGGGCCCTGCCATTGTCAGATTTTATAGGAGTCGAAACATAAAGCTTCAAATATTTTGGGTGATTTTATTCACATTGCTAAGTTCAGTAACAATCTTTTTGCTTGTGTCCTATAAATAGGCATTGCCAGCAGAGATCTTTCCACTGAGCTCAAGATACATATATCCAATCTCTTCTTAAGGCATCTCCACAAACGCCAAAATGGAGCACATTATTTTTTCTCTTTTCCACCTACATTTCTTGTCTGGCATGACACTGTACCTAATAAATCACCAAGCAAAGTGTCTTGGAATGGTCCTGGGAGTCTCTATTCTCACACCCCATACCCATTCATGATTCTGTTTCCTAAATATTTCTCTTTCTTCCATCACCAGTTCCTTTCTTTAGTTCCAAGTTTTCATTAGGATTTGCTTGGTCCTTTACAGCAGTTTCTTAGTTTCTCCTTCTTCAAAATCTCGGTTCATCACTTTTCTACATAAATTATTCCATGGTACCCATTGTCTCAACTCAAAGTCCAACTTCCATAGTGTGAAAGATGGAATTCAGGTTCTTCTGGTCTCTTTTGTCTCTGCCCCTCACAGGAACACTAGGAGCTCCCAACCTGCCACACCTCTGAATATTGGCATATGTTGTACAGAATGATTACCTCCTGAATATTCTTTAAAAGTGAAAGTTTTTGGCATTCTTCCTGACAGGCTTTTCTTTCATCTTCCTCTTCCAACCATCTTGTACCAATCTCTTAGCCCTATTAGATTGCTAAGTAAAAGGAGTATAGTGCTTGGGCCACACTGCAAGCATCTTATTGCAAATAGCATCACATTCTTCAATGCTCTCTATACTCTACCTAGAAGAGCAGCTGTTTAGTGTTATTTAAATAACATGCAACATGTTTCAGAAAGAGTTTAGGTACTAGAGGAGTTTAACTCAGGGTCCTGAACATGGCAAATTCTCTACATCTTGAATTTATTTTTATTTTTTTTATTATTATTTTTTTTTAATTTTGAGGCAGGGTCTCATTAAGAAACCAGGCTGGCCTTGTGACCCAGGCTGGCCTTGCGGCCTTTAACTTGTAGTCCTCTTGCCTCAACCTCTTGAGTTACTGGGATAGAAGCAATATTAATAGTTAAATAGGTTCTATCCATTTCTTCACTAAGCTTTGTTCTTGACATAACTACAAGTGAATGAGAATTTGTACATAGTATTAAGATCAAGGTTAGCAATGCTTTTTATTTTTAAACAATAATAAACATGAAAATGCAATTAATTAACATGCAAAGATTTGTTTCTGAATTAATTTTTGAGATAAGAGATTATAATGTGATTTTATTTTTTTAATAATTTATTATTTTAAAATAATGTTGTTTCAAAAATAATTATCATTCTGTGAATTACATAGGATATTTAACCTCTCTCTGCTTTAGTTTCCTAATTAGTAAAATGAGGACAAGAAAAATATTTCTTATAATGTATGTATTGATGAGTTCTTCAAAATTTGTAATCTATGTTATTTGTAGCATAGGTAGTTTGTAGATATGTGGTAGTAATTTGACAAAAAGAACAACTATTTCCAGGCCAGAACCTCCATAATTCAATTTACTTTTCTATCAATCAAAACTGCCAGGTCTCTGATTTTTTTGTTTTATTCCTTTAATATCAGAGTTTATTGTTTTTCCTTTGTGTAGGATGCCATTTATTTGGTAAAAGTTCTACTTTAAGCATGGAAAGGGGAAGAAAAATATTCTAAACTCAAAATTACAATAAAAAATAATCATTCTACTTCTTCCATCTTTTTTTTTTCCTTCCCAATGCTAAGGAAGATTGAACCCAGGGCCTCATGAAGGCTAGACAGGTGTACTACTACTGAGCTACATCCCTAAGTGCAAGAATAATATCCAAATAAAGATTCTAAAGTCAGTTAAGCAGGAGCCATTTTCTTTTTAAACATCAATCAAATGAGCATCTCCCTAGTTTAAACCTGGATGCTAAGCACATATGCCTTTTTCACTAAATTAGCTTCCTCTGTGCATGTCTATGTGTGTGCAGGGGTGTCATAAGTCTTACCTGTTTTGGCACTGATATTTAAAGTATTGATGAACTTTATCACTGGATAAAATATTCATATATTTTTAAAAGTTATATTTAACACAGAAGTGTCTCAAGGTTAGCAGAAATGGGATAAGTTCAAAGAGAGGTGAGTCTCTTTTTTTAGTACTATTTATCCTCCAAGTTAGTGAAAGAAATCTTCATAAATTAAGACTCTGACTTTCACTTAAAAATGTAATGTGAATTGGTAGCACAAAATAAGGTAATTGCCATTCAGATTAGTGTTTATAAAACATGAGTATAAATACATCTTTGACTTCAATATATTTGTGTTGTTTCATGCCTCAAATAAGAAAATAGTGAATGCATAGGTCATTCTAATAACCGTTAACTTAAAAAAATACTAGTTTTTCAAAATATTACACATTAGGTAACACTACACCAACTACAATCCATTCTGTTACTTTGGAATTCTAAACCAATTCAATCAGCTGAAAAATAGGCTCTTAGATTGTTAACTTCTTTTTATTTCACAGAATTTGCTTGTTCATAACCCACTGCTAATAACTTCAGTAATTAGCCTTATTCCAGATTTGCAGTTGCTTCACTCAGAGATATTTATTTCTACCATCTCCAAAATCAATTTTTGCAATGTCTATGTGCATATTGCCCATCCAAAACCCAGAGAAGGCCAGGTTCTGTGTTTGTGCTCCCTGGCTCTGGCCCTGTCCTTACCTTCTATGATATAGATGCATTCTCGGTCCGGGGGGTACTTGCTGGGGTAGTTGGGAGAGGTGAAGACACCTCCCTCTGCATGTTTTGTCCAAGTTCCACACTGCACTGACTTCTGTGTTTCTGAGGTGGTTTGTTTTTCTGTTAAATAAATAAATAAAGCCATCATCCAGTTTTTTATAATACTAAAAATAGAGAGGACATTCTTATAATATCCATTAGCAAATTAATTTTGAAATGCTCTCTTAGCTAAAACCAATCAATTATACACACTATAAAATGTTC
This sequence comes from Marmota marmota marmota, assembly GCF_001458135.2. NCBI lineage: Eukaryota > Metazoa > Chordata > Mammalia > Rodentia > Sciuridae > Marmota > Marmota marmota. The sequence continues at coordinate 6,161,892 of NW_025999991.1, forward strand.
AGATATTCTGGAATATTAAGAGAATGGGGAATACAGGAAAAACGCAAATAATTAGAGTTCTTCCACTAGCATTTTTTTCAAGGAAACATACCTGTTCCTTTCTTGGTTGCCCCAGACAAATGGAGGATGATTAAACTTGCTGCAACTGCAACAGAAAGAGAAAATAGAAAGAGATCATATACTCTGAAATGACCAAATCTCATAAGAGCATAGAACAACATTTAAAGATAAAAGGATACCAAAGTAGAGTAGTTTTATATTATTAACTGTTACCAGTTGATTCAGAACTTGCAAAAACCAATTTAGAATGTGCAGAGGAAAAACTTGGGAATACCTAAAGGAAGTAATGCATACTTAGAATGGATGAGACCCAAGCTCCTAAGGCCAAAGCATAGTTCAATATTAAGAGGTAACATTATATTCCACTATTGTTACACAAGTTACAGTGAGATTTCAAGATGTAGGCTGTTATTAAACTACCCTATTTGAAGGGTTTTGCTAGCATGTCTAAGGGAAGAGACGGGGACAGCATATAAAAGGAGAAAAGAGACAAACAAGAGGAAGAGTTCCATGATTGATCCTAACACACTGCCAATGTGGCTGCATTCTAGAACATAAACACTTCCTTAATCCAATGGGGCAAGGGGGGGGAGGAAGATCAAGCCAAACAGATGAGTGTGGATTGGAGGTATTAAGCAGTATTATAAAAAGGTCTCACAAAAATGTACAGAATCACCAAGTAACCCTGTCCCAAGCACTTTTTTGGGCTATGAAATTTATTATCTATGTGTTTTATTGAGTCATTTGTTCTGGATCAGAGACACTGGTCTGTAATTTAACTGTAAATCTGCAACAGTATTATAACCTAAACTTCTGTTTTACTTCTATACTCTTGATTTGCTCAACGTTTAAAAAAAAAAAAAACTAAAACTTACAAGATATTAAAGTCATCTAGTAGTCACAACTTCTAATTTTTCTTTACTAATTTCTTTTTATTTATTTTGATGCTGAATTACATAAAAGGTCTACATGCTCATATTTCCACTTAAAATGAATTTAGGGAGGAAGAGTATAATTCATAATAATATCCTAAAATAAAATTCAGTACAGGAGCTTAGGAATTTATGCCTGAATATTAATCCAAGAAAATCATCTGGGCCCTGATACAATATTCGAGAAGGTGTCAACTGTATTACTTTATATTCTAACAAGATCATCTTTACTCTGTATAAAAACATTGGTGGTTGCTTTTGTCTTGTTCATTGTTTTGTGTATTTAAGTCGCAAAAATCACCTTAGTTCGCCATGATTCTGCATACACACACACACACACACACACACACACACCCCACAGAGGCAACTATCCACAATGTCAGGGTGCACATCTTGTATTTTCCTTACTCTGCTTTCGGTGTTTTCATGGAATCACACTATGGAACGCATACTATGTTTGAAAGGGAAAAGCTAGTCTTAACTGCGTGGCACAGGATTAACACTCTCATATCCCTGCTTTATAATGTGAAATTGCCACCACACATTTTACCTTGCCTCCTGCCTAACGACTTTTGATGCCGTTTTCCTCCACTTCCTCCCACCCACACTGCATGCTTCACCACACTCTAAAGCAGCGTTAGGTCTACTGGACAGAAGAGAGTGGAAGTTGGCATTTGCCCCAAGCCCTGGGTTCCAGCGCCTTAGATTGCCCATGGGACTGGGAGTCTGGGCTGCGGAAGCCCCAGGCAGAGGAGTATTTCTTCTGGTCCCATCAAGTATAAACCCTGCTCCCTGGCTATTTCCACCTGCGCCCTCTCTGGGGCTGCGGCCGCTCCGCACGTGCCCTTCTCTGAACTGCACACTGTTCTGGACCCCGGAGGTTCCTGCCCTCGGAGAGCCTGTCTTTCCTGGCCTGACTGTGCGCCGCCCCCGCTCCCGGCTCTATGATGCTGCAATACAGAAAGTTTACATCTGCCCCGAGACTCACTGGACTGCGGGGTCCAGCTGGAGCGCATCGGCTGGGCTTTTCCCCTGCGCGTTTGGCGGGGAGGAGGGGAGGGGAGGAATGGCACCGCGGAGCCGGCCGAGCGGCGGGAAAGGTACTCACTGTGAAACAAACTGCGTCCATAGATCATGTCTGTTCCTTACACCAGAGGCTCCGATCTCCACTAATTCCATTTAGAGACGGGAAGACTTCAGTGGTGGGGGAAAGGATGGAGTCCAGAGATGTTAAATATGCAAGCCAAGAACAAAATACAGGGGGGAAAGCGCGCGAGAGAGGCGAGAAAGAGATGGAGCCCACACAGCAGCCAGATCCCAACAGTCCGTCTTCCGCCCCGGGCTCGCTCACGCTCTCGCTCGCTCTCACCGCCGCGAAGCCAGCATCCCCACCATGACGCTCGCATCACACCCGGGCGCGGATCGCCACCATCAGCACCGCCGCCGGCAGCACCCTCCTCCTTTGCATCATCGCCA
>NW_025999991.1:6164383-6204427 GCF_001458135.2 Marmota marmota marmota
GAGGGAGGAGGGAGGGGGTGAAGCCCAGACTGGGATCAGTCACTCTTCTAGTCTGGCTAGAAGGGGCGAGAAAGGTGCGGGCAAATCCCCAGCTGTATCTGGGTGATGGATACATGGCGTGGAAGGGGGAGGGGCCATCAAGTGAAAATCACCTTTGGGGCTTGGTTTTCCACTTTTTAAGGGTTAGAAATTGTGGTGCGTTTTTCTCCCACCCCTTGGATTCCGTCTAAGGGGAGTAGGACCTTCTCACCTCTACAGTGGGTGAAGACTTCACCGTCTACACCGGTTGGTCTGGGAGATGAGACTTGGGCTCCGGAGGAATGGGAAAGCTGTGAAAGTTTCCCCGTAAGTCCCTGGGCCAGATACCAAGGCTGCCCCCGTCAAGTTGCCCCTACAAAGAGGCAAGCTCTTGCCTTTTATCTTTCCCCTACTCAAAATATTTAAAACCATCCCAAGATAAACATGGATCACCCCACCCAACCCCAACACACAAGAACATCAGCGCTCCTGGTGCGTTAAACTCTGAAAGGAGTTGCTGAAGAAACAGCACCGGAAGAGCCCCAGCTTGTAAAAAGAGAATAAATGAATACCAAATAACAGTAAACACGAGGCAGCGCCGCGAGTGTGGGGAGTCCCTCCCTGGACGCTGCAGCAGCACCTCCTCCCCTTCCCAGATGCGTCCCGCCCTCCCGGGCCTCTGCGGACTCTACCCAAGCCGGACCTCAAGCACACAGAGGCAGTCCAAGCTCTGCTACTGCCCTTGCGGTCCGGACCTCCAGGGTGCTCATCCCCGGACCCTGAGCCTCGGATTTCACAGCCCAACTGCGCTAGGGTCTGGGATGATGGCTATGAGCAGCTGGGGGTGGGGAAAGATAAAGGGGGCCGGTAGCCCACCGACTCTGTGCTGCGAAGACAGGGGTCGCCCTAAAAGCTAAGGAGAGGAAAAAGGGGGGGGGTCTTAAGAGGAACTGGAGAGCGCTTGAGGCTGGGGCGCTGTTGCCTGGCTCCTGGCCTTCACTTCCCTGCACCTGCTGCTGCGGCCCTGGGACGCCCACGTGGGTGCGTGGGTACGGGCGGGGTGTGGGTGCTCGCCGCGGTCCTGCCCACATTTTCCCCATCACAGCGCTGAGAGAAGGTGGAGGTCTCCTTCCAGTACGTTGGGATGAGGGATAATGAGATGACCCCCAAATCCAGAGGGGATTCCTGAGATCCGAACGCAACCTTCAAGACTCCAGCTACCAAGCTGTTGGTTCCTCGATCTCCAGGAAGCTGCAACTCCTTAATGGTGGGGTAAAGTGAGCAAGTGGAGCGGGTGTCCATCCATTTAAGGAAAGGCTGGCAGATGTGGAAGGGAGGGAACGGAGAAAGACAGCGAGCTAGAGAGCTTGAGAGCGGGAGTCAAGGAGGGGGCGGAGGAAGGGAGAGATAACGGTGATGCTGCTGATGCTGACGATGATGAGCGGGGGAGACTGTGCGCGCCCTTAGAGTGCCAACTCCACCTGAACCCGGGCCTGGGAGGGGAGCTACAAGCTCAAGAAAAGGGAAAGGGGCAAGAGGATGGATGGAAAGCGGGTGAGTATCTGCCCATGTATGCACTTGTAAAAGGATGGAGGGGAAAACAAGCTGCGGTCCCGCTGGAGTCCAGTGACCAGCGAGATTCCCGAGCCAGCGCGGGGGGAGGGGAGTGGGGAGCCACCGTGGGAGTGGAGTTGAGGGAGAACCCCCCCCCCCACACACACACACACACACACACACCCGGTGGAAGCAAAACCCGTNCACATACACACACACACACACACACACACACCCGGTGGAAGCAAAACCCGTCAGTCTGTCCAGGACAGCTGAAGAGGGATGAATAACTGACACAGAATGCCTGGGCAGTGTCGCTTGGATCCGGGTCACCTCTGGAGGAGAGGGGTGGGGCTCTTGTAAAATTGCCAGAGACGCGAGATGATAGCTGAATCTTGAATCTTTCGTAGGAATGGAAGGTCATTATTTTTCGTATCCAAAATATGCCTTCCTTCGAAAATGATTAAACTCTTCAAAGGAACCGTGGCAACATTTTAAAGGATTTTAAGGAAATTTACTGCATTTTTCAATCACAGTTGAGGAATGAAAACTTGGTTTTAGGCTGAATCCCCCACCCCTTCCTTCCTCTTTGCCTAGATCAGTTTCTCAAGACATAGATGCTGTAACCCAACACTGGAAGTGGCCATAACAAATTTTGATGGAGAGGTGGTCCTTGCAGCACAAGGGGAATCCTGTAACTCAGGATGGAAATCCAGGAAAGGACTGTAAACCTTGACCATGCCTCTGTTTGAAGTCAAATTCTCATATAGTAGTCTCTCTGGTCCTGAGTGCCCAGTACTTTCCTACCTGTGCTGTGCCTGGATCTGAGGAGTTTCACTGCCTCTTTGGCCTCCATGCTGAAGGCCTGAGTGTAGACCTCCTGGACCCCATTCAGCAAGGAGGTTCACTAAGGGACTCCATCACCAGGAGCTGAGCCATAGCACACGCAGAGGGTTTTGCCCTTCTCCCCTGGTCCTCCCAGGCTGCAGGTGTACCTTTTTCCTTGATGATTCCTTTCCCTTTTCTTCATCACACATGCACAAATCCTTTTAACCCTCTGCTACCTGCTACTTGTTTGGCAAACGGCCTTCTCATTCTTGAGTTCAAGAATCTCCTCTTGCTGAGTAATCCTACCTCTCTAATAGGCCCCAAAAGATTTTTCTTTCTAAGAGAAAACAATGTGGGAAAATTTCTCCAAGGAAAGGATGGCACCTCCTTTGGTTCCCCAAAGTTAGAATTAAAATAGTGACTACCATGAAAGATAATGCAGAATTCAAGCTTCTTGGCCCCAATTAAGGGTCATTGGTTTCCTCCTGGCTTGCAACTTCAAAACAATGACAGGCTGAGTAAAACTTCATCCTGTATAGATAACCACATTTTCTTGATCCATTCATCTAAGGCATTCTTCTCATAGGCAATTTTTTTTAAAACTTATTTATTTATTTTACAGTAAAATGCATTTTGACTTAGTGTACACAAATGGAGCACAGCTTCTCATTCCTCTGGCTGTACATGGTGCAGAGTCACTCCAGTAGTGTAATCACACATCTATGTAGGGTAATAATGTCTGTCCCATTCTACTGTCCTTCCCATCCCCTCAGCCCAACACCTCCCCTCACTCCCCTCTGCACAAACCAAAGTACCTTCATTCTTCCCTATCCCCTCACCCCACTGTGGTCGGCATCTGATTATCAGAGAAAACAATTGGTTACATGGTGAAGTTTTACTCAGCCATAAAGAAGAATGAAATTATGGCATTTGCTGGTAAACGGATGGAACTGGAGAACATCATTCTAAGTGAAATAAGACAGACCCAGAAAGTCAAGGATTGACTGTTTTATATGTGGAAGCTAGACCAAAACAAGGGGGAAAAGGGGGGGAAGGAGAAATTCCATGAAAATAGAAGGGAGATTACTGGATCAAAAGAAGGGGATTGATGGGGAAAGAGGAGGGGCGGAAAGGAAAGGATTAGTGGGATGAGAAGGACCACATTATTCTATGTACATATATGAATATAACACAGTGAATTTCACCTTGATGTACATCTGCAAAGCACTATTTTAAAAAACTATAAATAAATATAAGGAAGACTGGTAGAGTAGAAGGGAATAGGGGAGAGAAGAGGTGAAGGAGTGGGGAGATACTGGGAACTGAGTTGGAGCAAATTATATTCCATGCGTGTATAATTATGTCAAAATGAACCCCAAAATTATGTGTAACTATAATGAATTAATAAAAACATTAAAAATAAAAATAAAAACAAGAGCATAATTTTAAAAATGACAGGTAAGACAGATTTCTAAAACCCTGGGTCGACTGGTGGAGACACTCACTCCTTCAGTTCAAATGCATGACTTCTTGACTCTGCGCTTGCAACTCTCTGTAGGAGATATAGAAGCTCCTGCAGACTGGATGCCTTCCTGCAGCACTGCTACATCTTTGCTATCACCTTTCTTTTGCTAAAAGAGAAGATGTTACAAAACAGTGAAATGAAATAGTGCTTCCTACACAACCACATTATGCTAATATTTTTTATTCCTAAATAACATTTTCATTTCTTTTCACAGTTATGCAGTGTAGAGGTTTGTTTTTTTCCTGTTTTATTAACTCATCAACATACAAGCCATAATATTAGGTTTTCAAAAATGTATTTCTAAATAATTTTCTGGCAAATAGTGTAGTGTTCTTGAAACTTATGTGCAATACTTAAAGATGAAGCTGGTTTTCAGGAATATTGATAAACAATTTCTTTTCAACCATCTGTAGGTGTATCCTGACAGATGAGAAGCCTTCACAAAATAGAAGATGTGTCAAAATCTGTGAAATCTTACAATTAAACCAAAGATAATATTTTATGATCACTACTAGAGAAATATAAAATTTGTTTTTTTTTAGAAGTACTTACATAGAGAATTAAAAGCACAAGAATATCATCCCTTTGTGGAAAAGAACTTTCACGGTACGTCCTTGATCTTCCAATATTAACTGGCAGCTTCTGATACAGAGTTGTTACCCAGGTTGTTTCACATGTGACACTGTGCTCCCAAGACAATGAATTTTTGCCTCAATTTGGGGAGACACAGGGAGAGAAAATAATTCTACTATCTACTACCTATGCTTAGAATTTTGGAAATATTTTCATTTTGATTGATTTTTGACAGGCTTATAAAATGGCATCAAAATATTTTCGTAATAACAAGATTAACAATTTACAATTTATAAATCAGAATAAACCACAGAAAGAATTATGAGGACGTATCCTAAGGTTTAAAGTATAAAATCTCTGTTTAGGTACAGTATCAAATCACAACATCCATTCACTACCACTTTATGGAGAAAACAAGTTTCCATCCTAGGTGACAAACAGATTTAACCATACTTAGAAAACGTAAGTTAAACTACAAAGTAAATCTACACATTCTGTGCCAAAATAGCCATTAATGAATACAGACTAAATATTACTTAAGGTTGCTAACTCAATATGTGACTATAACTTATGGATTGGGTATATTTTTTTTACTCTTAAATATGAATTAATAATATCCCATAAATTTACCAACTATCACTACTTGGGACATTTAATGCTGCTTTGATTTGTTGTTATGTGGATAAGGAGAATAATAAAAGCCAAGATATTCTTGTTGACAAGAACTCTGGAAGTTACAGTGGGACATGACTCACCTGTGAATCAAGAAATCATTTGGAAGACAGAAAGAAATATGTTTTGTTGTATGAAAGTAAGTGATGAATGAAAATAATGCTTTTTAAAAGGTAATAACAAAGCCATTATTCTTTCTTTGAATGTCCATTCCCTTATAATTGATATGACATAAGGAAATGTCCTAAAATATTTTCATCAACTTTTACGAAAGAAACACAAAAAGGAGAGAAAGAAGGAAAGAAATATGAAATATATGAAATAGCTCTGTTTAGCCCTCTTCCTAATTTTAAGGTAGCCCAAGCTACAAAATAATGCAATTTTAAAAAGTGGTAATGTAATGGAAGTTTTGCCAAGCAGCTAGGATTATGATAATTTCAAAAAACAAGGGAAAATATCCTTATGTTTTAAGTAAATTATCCATTGAAATAATAGTCTTTAAAACAATTTTCTAATTGACATTCACAGCTCTTTTATCAGTACACTTCTCTGGGACCTAGAAGGATTTATTATAGTTATTACTAGGCTATCTACAACTCATGACTGCGGTCACAATTGCATTCCATCTAAAATGATGCCTTCTAACGGGATGAAATGAAATAATGTGTTGTTGGACAGGACAGAAAAACTGTACCTTCCAAGAGCCTCTGAAGGCTGTCTCAACACAGTCCTCCAAGCAGCCTAGGTCTCTGTCAATGAAAGTGACAGCAATTAAAGGGAGAATAATTTATACATGCATGGGATACAAATTCAAATACTTTATTTTAAAGAATATTTTTGTTTTCTTCTTGTAGATAATAAAATGGAGATATGAAAAAGCCCAAGAACAGAGGTCAGGATAGGAGAACTGGGTTCATATCTGAATGAAGATCAGAAATGAATATGTTAAAATTATTTTAATTTACAACGGGAAAGTACAACAGAGTTCTTTTGAGCCAAAGAATACAAGAAGATACTTTTGAGTAATGTCTTTTATTGAGTTCAATTCTTCCTAATCTCTGCTTCCCTCAGAATTCTTGATTGGCCTACCGTTAACCAAAGGTACTGAATGCCAGCAGCTGATTTAAACAGAACAAACAATGGTTAGTTCACTTCAGTATATCCTCCATTCTCACCTTTTCCCTGCTGCCAAGGCAGAAATATCCATACCACTGCCATTTTGCCCTTTCATTTGTATGAAGATGTGGTCTTACGTCTCTATTAACATTGTATGATGCTAATTTTCACCATTTAGGACATAGAACATAGTTAAAATGTGGTAGGGCTTATTTGCCTGTCCTCCATATGCATTTCATTAGTAATCCTCAATCTTATAATTTTAAAAATGAAGGAGCTGATGCCAAAACAAGTGCACTTAATTTGTAACACAGCTAGTAGAAACCCAGACCTTCTGACTTACTGGTGGAAAAAAAAGTTGCTGTCCAGTTTGAAGATTTTATTCCAAAGTGTATAAACCTCCAGAGTCATTGCTGGCTGTAACTCTGTCCATCAGAGTTAATGCGAAAGCAGCAATTCAAAGAACAACAAAAGAAAATGACAAGCACATTGTGAAAAACAGTGAGGTACCAGATATCTCTTGGTAAATAGAAAGTAGAAATGCATTAGTATTATTATTCATTATTGATCTTGCCCAAGAGGTATACCAAGTTCTCTAGCCTTATGTATCTATCAGCATTATTGAATTAACACTTAAAAAAACTGGCTTGATAATAAATAAATGTAAATATGATTTAGACATGGATATTGAAAGGAGTATAGGTAGTGCTATAGCTGTAGGTATATCTATAGATATGAGCTTTATATAGAGAGACTCTGGCAGCAGAGGAGAGTATGTACTGGGGAAGGCTCAAGCCATAAATGAACATGTGTTTATATGGAGAAGGCTAAGTGCTATCAGCACAGAATTTCTGAAAGACAGCTTTGTAAAAATGCCACCATATTCTGCTTTGATGCTTCTTCCAATACAGCTTTCCCCCAAATTTGGGGGGTTTCCTATAGATCTAATTGGGTTCCTGTCTTTAGAAGCAAACCACATCCACAACTTATTTAAGATAGTTCCCTTTCTGTCTTGGAATAAAACTAGAAGCAGTGGGAAAATGCCAACAAGAATGTCACTTATCCTATTCTCCTTTTAAGGGCTTTCAAGGTTTGCCTTAAGATTCGTGTGTGTGTGTGTGTGTGTGTGTGTATGTGTGTGTTTTCCTGAATTTTTAATGCTTGTTCTTTTATTTTTTATCTTTTTAAATCTTTTTTTAATAATAGACGGATGCAATATCTTTATTTTGTTTATTCATTTTTTTTTAATGTGGTGCTAAGGATTGAACCCAGTGCCTCACATTTCCCAGACAAGAGCTCTGCCACTGAGCCACATCCCCAGCCCAATGCACGTTCTTTTAGTTGCAAATTTGAGGCCCAATTTCACTGGTCATTTCCCAAATATGATTTATAGTTTGAATCTGTTTCTTAATCTTGAGAGTATTTTGCCTTCTGAAAATGGCAAGTTTTAGATCCAGATACTCACTTTTCCCCTATATTCTGCTTGAAAGCTGATCAGTTTCATCTTTAGTTATTCTCTGTCTAGTTGCACCTTATCATATACAACTAAAAGAAATATCTGAGCATTCATGCTCTAAAGCTTTTTAGTCATATTCACTACATTATCAAGTATATTTCTTTTTCCACATCACTGTAGATGGCAGTTTTATTACCCTTTCCTTTCCTCTACAGCACATGTCACTTCGCATCCTGGTCACATTTGCACTCTCTTTTCTACTCCCACTGTCACCTTTAGGTCCCTTAAGACATCTTTTCTGGCTTAGTCCCCAAACCAATGCCACTTGTTTTAGCTTTCTACCACAGTGACATCTTTGCCCTTCTGGGTACCATTATGTTCCAGGAGCACACATACTACTATGTAACGAACAGCTGCAAGGATTTGTCTTAAACTAGTCACCAGTATGGAAGGGTGGCTTCTTTCTGCCCCACGTGCTGTCAGCTGGAGGGACCAGAGCAAAGGGCCACCTTCCAGGAGAACTGCCCCACCCAAGTGTCTGGCATTGTGTGCCCCCTTTCTCTGCCCGCTGCTCCATCTGCTGCTCGCCCACTCCTCATAATGACGTCTCCTCCTCTGGTGTTCTCTAGATGGCTTGGCTTCTCATTACATGGGAGTGCTGGCTTAGCCACACTTCTTCTAGTGGCTCTGACTTGCTAGGAACAGGAGCAGAAGCTGCAAGGCCAGTGGATGAGCGCTCCTGAAGATGGCACAAGATCTCTCCTGTCATATTCAGCTGATTGATACAGTCATACGTCCCACTCAGGTTCAAGGGAGTGAAATAGAATCTGTATTTTAATATTAGAAGGACATGGTCACAGTGCAGGAGAGCATGAGGATTTTGAGGTATTTTTAAACCCATTCTTGAAAAACATACTTTGCTACCCATGTCCCATTGCTACTCCTGGGCTAGAAGCATGAGGGTGAGTGACAGCTGAATGCAGTATCTGGGGACAGCAGGGTGTGGCTGTGGTGCAGAGCAGTTGCAATAGTGGGAAGTACTTGTCAGCCTTGCATTCTTCCCCATCCAGTTCTTCATGGGCTGAGAAAGTCCAAAGGAAGTTGGAAGCCCTAGAACTTGGGACAAGGATCTGGTGTGTTTGGGTACAGGGACTGACTAAATCAAGAAGAAAACAGAGGTTTTGCATCCTTGAGGCACACTCCAAACCCTCACCCCTGACATGCAAGTGGGAAAAACCAAGGTAACACTTGGGGTTTGTGGGGTTTTTTGTTGTTGTTGTTGTTTTTTATATAAGGATCACATCCAAGACAGCTGCCAATCCCAAGAGACTGACAAACTATTTAACAGTTGTGCAAATAGGCTGACAGGAACACCATGCATAATACTCACACAAACTCAATACAAACCACTCACCACACTGGGAATTTATCAGAAACCTGAAGAACTTACAATGTGCAGTAAAACCTTCTCAAACATGGTCACAACAATTCTTTCCTCCATATCTAAATGATCCTTTAAAATATGACCTTGAGGTTCCTCCTAATGTCTTGGAGTTACACCTCACCACCTAAATCTGTGCTCAGCCCTGGGGCTCATTTTGGCCCAAGGGAGATTAACAAACATAATGCAGGTACAGACTTGGCCAAGGCTTACCAATGGGGGATGAAGATTTCCATTGCTATTTGAGGACTCTGGCATAGCCTGTTGGAAGATGATGACCCCCGGGCATGGGTGAGTCATGTCAGCGGAATCCCCCTGTGGAGCATCTCAGTGGGATAACCTCAAACTGTGCAGTACCAGAAGAGACACCAAGCCCTGCTGGGGAGCAAGTGACTTCAGGTGCCAGCATCCAGAACGTGACCCAGCTGATCTGAGGTCCAGTTGCTTATCCCAAAAATTGAAACCAAGAAATTTATCATTATTTTAAGTCACTGTGTTTTGCATTAATTTATTTTATAGCAATATTTAACTGATACAGATGTAAAATACATTAGAAATATCAGGTATAATGATGATTGCTGTTGAAATACACATTAAAAAATAATGAGTATTTTGGAATGAACAAAATTGAAACTCTTTCCTAGAAGGCATCTGGAAAAAAATAAAGAAAATTAGTATGGAATGTCATGTTTCTGAGGAAACAGCTCATTAGCCTACCTGAGAGTGGGTCTGGAGGGAGCTACAAAACTCAAATTCAGGATTTCTCTATGATTCATTGTGAGCCATTGTTTTCTTTCTGAAGCTTCAAGAAGACCTTCCAGGAGTTGATTTGTATTTTATTATTAGTTTCTTATTTCTTAAGTAAGCATCAATCATCAAATTTCAAGTCACAGAAATATTCTCTCCTATGAAAAGCCTTGTGGATTTTTATATTTTGTTCCCAGTACCCTGCTATCCCAGCCTTGGATTCCAAGGTCTGGCTGATGATAACTGTCCTTCATGTCATTAGGACTTCTCAGTAGAGACATGCTGAGCCTTGAACCTTGTCACTGGTCCGTAATTAGTGAAGGGACACAAGAAACGGAGTTTAAGTCACAGGTGATTGTTGTCTCTCCTGATGATCATTCTCATCTGTTGGAGCAAATATGAAAGTGTGAGAGTGAAGCCCTGCATCTCACACTGAGCACACTGCCTACTGTGTTTGTACCATGTCTCTTTGTCCCATGAGACAATTTTATTTTCCAATATGAATGGGACATTTCTTGTGAAATTCAGATGGCTACCGTGGAGACCCTACCAGACTCCTTACATCCAATCTGGGAACTTGTCTTAACTCTTAAAATGGGAATACTGTGATAGTTGCTACAGCTTTAGAACTTAAATCAAGTTGGGATGACTCCCAAGAAGGTAGAAAGACAGTCAAACTAGTGATAAATGTATTATCGGAGTAAATAATATATTATCTGAATAAATATGAGGTCATGACAATTGCCTTAGTGAGTAGATATTATTTTATTTTATTTCTGCCTAGTTATTTTTCAAATGACACTGTTCTCCAAGGAAAAACAGAGCTCTTATACAAGAAAGTCTCTTCCTGTGTGTGTTTTTGTTTTACTTTTCAAAAAGATTCTATATTGATAAACAGAGTAGATTGCAAGGGAGTGAGAGAGAAGGTCAGGCTGATCCACAAATAGCTAATGTATGGAGCTAGTGTAAATCTTCCTACACAACCACAGAGCCAGGGCCAACTAACATGGCAATAGTACCACAGGACATGCCACCTCTGCAAAGAATTAAAGTATTGCTCTCTAATAATGTTCCTACACTAGAAAAAGATAATAGATGAAAAATGATGGGTGATAGGTAGATAGATAGATAATGAAAGACTTGATCAAAATATACTATCTTATTTTTGTCTACAATTTACTTTTAAGTATGTTCCTATCCATCTTTTTAAAATTATTTTTCTTTCTTTATAAAACTTGCATTTTCAAGATGGAACACATTGTTCTTGTTACCCTTAGCAATACGAATTTTTTATAAAATATTCTTAGTATATACCTTTGACTCATATTCTTTAATTTTAGGCACACAACTCAGGACTTGTAACTGCATACATATGGAGAGAGGTGCTTGGAGAGAAAATCTGCTCTTCTGCAATATTGAATACAAAATTAAAGTCTGTCACAGCAAGCATAACTTGGAGAAAAGAAATGCAAGATGAAATATAGCTTTTAAAATCATTACTAAAATACAATGTGTGCATTTTGCTTAGACAATAAAAATGCATCATTGGTATACCTTGAATTCTGATTTACTTTAATAAGCTACTGAGATATCTTGAAAATAGACATTATGTGAAACACTCAAACTTATTCAGCTTTTGTATTGTCAATAAAGTTATTTAATAATTATTATTTCTATGTTCTATATTTTAGAACTACCTGAAAGCCTAAAATTTATCAATTCCTCCTAAAATTATCATTCTTAATAAAATTCAGCATCAGTTTCACTATGTGTGTGCTGTCAGTTAATTTATATAATGGCACATATTTAATTGGAGAGAAAATTTTCAGTTTCCTGATTGCTCTGTGGAATGTGAATTTGTCAGTACCTTTCTCAAGCAATCTTTTTCAAGAAGACTTAAGAGGATATCAGAGAAAGAGAAATGGCATGAAATCAGGTTTGACTGTTCTTTGCTGTGGAAAACTTCATTTGATAAAGAACTAAGACACACACACACATACAGGATCTTGCAAATTATCAATTAAATAGATTATATTAAATAAGTGGAGTCAAGTACAGATCAAATTATTTTTCCTATCTTGATTTATCCTGAAATAAACCAAATGGATTGCAATATGCTTCAAGAGAGGTCCGGGGCAGAGAGCTCAGGACATATTTGCTTTTTAGAATAGTTTGTCAAGACGCCAGTTTTCAAGGAAGATTTCTTATTTGATTATGTTTCCATAACTTTTGAAATTTTATGAATTTCTTAATTGATAGCCATTTAAAATTGATAGCCTTGTTTAAAAATATATAGCCAATCACTTTAGAATGATAAAATGGAGTAAAGATATTTCAATGATTAGAATGGCTTAATAAAGTACCCTAAATGGGGGATTGCAATTCTTGATCAATTATATATCATAAAAATCATTGGTGTACTCTTTTTCAATAAAAGTTATTTTCATCAAATTATAGATAAATTAATGTTGGCTTTTTTTCTAAATTGCAAAACTTGGTATCTATCAGATTTTAGAAAAGATGTTCACAGGATATGCACATTCTTGGTAAGTTTTATTTCTGAAAATTATTACTCTACTCTTACCTGTACATTGAAAAATCCTTCTAGGTATATGATCCTGTGCTGGCCACTGTCCCCTCAGAGAGGTGACTTTACCCACTACAGTCCTCATCCCTGTTGTTGATGATGATGATGGTGCGGATTCCTACAGCTGGGTACGCTTCACTTTCCCTCTGTGGTGACTCTTGGGACTTTTTCAATTGCATTTATAATGCAGGCCCTCAACATGCACCTTTTAATCTGAAAATGTCTTTTAGTTCTAGTGGCAGAAAGAAAGAACAGAAAAGCAGGAAGAAAGGTGAACCCCAAATTGGTTGATGCTATGAATCTTTTATTTTCACTTCTGTTTTTCTAAATTTTCTACAATTAGTATATTCAGTGTGATGATGGAAGAGTCAAAAGTAATATTAAGGAAAAGACATCTGTTCATTAAAAACCCGTGTCTGCAGCAGCTTTTGATATTTCATCCCAACACAAGTCCTGTCTCTTAGAGTAGGTATGATGTTATCAATGAGGAAAGGTGTGAGCATATGCTCCTAGCATGGAGGTCTCACTCCTCTGTCCTTGGCAATAATTGAATCACACACACCTGAGCCAGGGGAGGAGAATGCAGGTGTCTGGCTAAGGAAGCAGTGATTTCTCACTCGTCCTTTATGGTAGGAACTGAGGCAGGCGCTGGGCCAGTACCTACCTCATGTTGCTTCCTGATCTGTTTAATGAATGCCAGTTTCCACTTTATCCTATTTCTTCTATGCCATTGCATATCAGATGTTTGGGGTGCATACTCTTCTTCTGGCTTCCCTTATGAAAATGCTCTATAAAAACTACTTCCAGACATGTTAGAGCAGATTATGCATGGCCACAAGATCCTGGACTTTAAACTAGAGAACTAAAAAGATGAGAAGGTAGGGATTTTGTAAAGAAAGAGAGCATCTGTTGTAGACCTGTGTTTTAGTGTAAGTACAGAGTGGAGGGTAAGAATGGATGCTGTGTAGTCAGAGGAGTGCAGATGGTCTAGTCATTGACAGCTGCTGTTGCATCATTATTGCTCACTTTGACTTCAGCTACTCAAACCTGATTTTGTGAAGGTGATCAATCATTTCTGCACACAGATTCAGCTCAAACAATGTTTAAAATGGTGATGGTGGTGCCTCAACCACTGCCAATGAACACTTTGGACGAGTGTATGTGGTTTTTCTAGAAAGAATTGTACCATGACCTTGAAAAGAAATGCAGGAAGGAGGAGGCTTACTTTCTTCCTTTGACTGATTGTCTTATGAACCTTCCACTGTCGGGGTTGTCTTTCCATAATGTTGCTGTTCTCTTGCCACCCTGAGTCTACAGATGCTATGCACACATCAGGAAGAAGGGAGAAGCCAAGGCTTGCAGACCTGAGAACTCAGAGCCCTGACTTGTGCCGGAAGCTTGGCCCATCCCTGGACTTCTTGTTATAAAAAGCATACATTTCTTTATGACTGAGATCAGGATTAGCTGAATGCAAATGAAATCTTCAAAAGGACCACCTGGTGAATGTCTAAAGAAAATGTGGTTTACATATGCAACGGAATACTGTTTGGCAGTAATTAAGACTGGATTCCTATCATTTACAACAACATGAATGGAAATGGAGATCATCGTGTTATTTGAAACACACCAGGCGCAGAAAGATGAGCACCGCATGATGTATGTGGAAACAGAAAGGTGCATCTCATAGAACCTAAGAGTAGAATGGTGGTCACCATAGGCTGGGGAGAGAAAAGGGGTAGGCAGGGATGGGGAGAGTGACCAGAGGGTTCAGTTAGATAGAAGCTAGCAGCTCTGATGTGTTATTGCACATAGGGTGACTTTGGATGACAATAATGTACTGTACATTTTAAAAAGCCAGAAGAAAGGATTTGGAAGGGTTCCCTTCTCCTTTTGAAAACCATTTTTCTATATTTTCTACAGGTGCATTATAGTTGTACATAATGATGGGACTTGTTGTTATATATTTGTACATGCACACAACATAGTAATATAATTTAGCCAATGTAATTTCCTAGTATTTCCCCTAAAGAAATTATAAATGTTACATTTGAGGAGATAGATATGTTTAGCCTGATCTAAACATAACCCAATATATATGCATTCAAAACATAATGTTACTTCATTAATATGGTACAACTTCATGTACCAGTTAAAATAAATTTGATTTTTAAAAAGACATAATTCCCTCAAAGAAAAATTATCATATCAATGCTCTAATGACTCAGTCTTTTTGGCTTCTACCATTAATCTGAACAAAATCCAAAATCTATTTCTTGGCTTAGGTGTTCATTTTGTCAATGTTCAAATATGTCAGCTAGAATAAAGTTATAATCAATATATCACCAAAATGAATCACTTGAAGCATGGAAGCAATATTTTTAAGCAATATACAGTAAAAATTTATTTTATTGACCTTGAATCAATAAAGAAATAGTTCTTAAATAATTACAAATATGGAGATAGTAGCAACAAAGAGCTATCAGTTTTATTTTACAGATAAGGGAAATCAGGAGAGAAGCTGGGTATAGTTGACCTAAAATCCCTATTTTAAAGGAAAATAATTACTTTCCTATGTAATCAATCTACTTACTCTAAGAATTCATTGAAATCTGCCTTATTAAAATTGTGGGAAATATATTTTTAAAGAGCATGCATGAAGATATTATAGTCATGTATGATAAATTCTGATATCAACAGCCTAATGAAACATCTATATATCTCATTTAAAGCTGTTAAATGAAGGAGGCTAATAAAAGAGATATTCAATGATTTAAAAGACAACTTACTTGCTTAATTTCTACATTGAATGGCCAAATCAGTAAAAATCAAACCAATACAATCCTACACTCTAAACAGGAATGCAGGGTTAGTTTAATTTTCAAATTGTATTTTAATCTTACAACTAATTAGTACAATTAACAGAAAAAGGAAGAAAATTATATAAACATTGTAAGAGATGTATAAAATGACTTTAGTAAATTTCAAAGACTACCCCAGGCAAAAGCAGGTTAGGAGGAAAGTGGACCTTCTTGTCTGTCAATAATGACACGATAGTGGAACCATGCCCAGTGTACAAATGAGTCAGCTTCTTGCTACTGAATCAATACTGGGCTGATAGTCCTAACCAAAGGCAAACATAACAAAATGCAAGACTTAGTGCAAAATAAAACTACAAATATTTGATGACAATATGATTGTATATAGAAAAATTCCAAAGTATCTACCAATATATTATGGAAATTAAATAGTGAGTGAAACAGGGTTACTACCTGTAAAATTTTTCACCAAAAATGTGTTTATACTTGCAACTAAGTAGCAGCAATAAAAGCTCATGTGCATGAACAGACACATTCATACACACATGCAGTAAAAAAAAAAAAAAAGCACAATTTTACTACCATCAAAAATGTAAAAAACCTCAAAAATATGCATGGCCTCTACATAAAAAAACATTAAAATACTATTGAAAAGACTAAAATTTAACATTTTCATAGATTGGAGAAACTAACTCGCAAAGATGTTAATTGAAGCTGAAACATTTATTTAAAAATTCAATGTAATTCTTTTCGAAATCTCAAATATTTTTGGAAGATCACAAACTGACTTTAACATTTAAATAGAAATTCAAATAATAGAAAAATCTCAGTCTTTCATGAGAAAGAGGAAGAAATCAAGGGAGTAATAGCTTTTGACCATGGAGACTTATCAATTCCATGATACAGAATACTTTTAGTGCAGGGAGAGAGGTATGCCAGTGGAATGAGTAGGAGGGTTCAGAAGCAGATGGATGCACTTGATGGACACTTGATTAATCGTGAAGGTGACAATGCAAACAGAAGGGAATGATGAGTCTTTCAAAAAGTGATGGTGATAATGCATGTTGAAAACCTCACACATTTATGAAAACTGATCGCAGGTGACATTAGAACTATTATGAGAAAAAGGCAGTGAGGCTTCTGGAAGGTGAAACAGAAGAATATTTTTAACACACTTAGATTTGTTGAACTCTATTAAACACAAAACTCTACTAATAATGGAAAACAATTTGCAAACTTTTATTAAAATAAAATGCTTTTGACTGAAATAACATTTTCGACCTAAATTAGGGACATTAAAAATGGGAACAAGGTACAGAGTTGCAGAAGATATTTGTATCTGTAACTTCTCAAACTAGACAGAGAATAAAAAAGGGAGTTAGGGAAGAATAGAGCTACTTTATGTTAGGCAGAAGGGAATGAAGGGAGGGAATAAGGTATAGGAGTATGAAGGATCACAGAATGAATCTGTGATCATTCTGTGATCCCTATATATGACTACAGGATAGGTATGATTCTGTATCATGTACAGCCAGAAGAATAAATAGTTGTACTTCATTTATGTATAAAATGTCAAAATGCATTGTAGTGTTATGTGTAACTAATTGGAACAAAAAAATTAAAAAGAGAAATAGAACATAAAGAAGCTAAGATTTAAAGAAGGACTTCACCAAACAAGTCTCCAGATAAACAGCAATTTAAGAAAAGTTGTTCAATTCAATTAGTCACCAAAAAAATAAAAATTAAAATTGCAATGAGGTTTCTCTTTACATCCACTACAAGAGTTAAAATTTAAAAGATCGAAGGTACCATGTATTATGACAAATTGCATAAACAAATAATATACTGATGTTGGCTGAGTACATTGATACAACGTCTCTGAAAAGTATTTTGGTCTTGTCTAAGGATAGAAAATATGCATACATACAATCTAGCAATTCCTTCACTGTGTATGTATCCAATAGAGATGCAAGCATTAGAACAAAGTTGCAAGGTCAAGAATATTAATGGTAGCAGCATCTATAATAGAATATTCTTCCCATCAATAGTGAAATGAACAGACCAGTGGAATAGAAGAGCTCAGAAATAAACTCACAATTATACAGTCAGCTGATCTTTGACATAGATGCCAAGAATAAACAATAGGGAAAGAATACTTTCAAATGTGCTGGGAGAACTGAATATCCATTTGCAAAAGAATGAAGTTGGAGCCTTATTTACACCCTATATGGAAACTATTTAAAATGGATTAAACATTTACACCCAAAACCCAAAACTGTAGAACTCCTAGAAAAAAAACAGAGTGGGAACATTTTACAACATTCATCCATGACACTAAAATCACAAGCAACAAAAGCAAAAATAAGTAAAACCAAAACCAAAACCTCACTTTTGCATAACAAAGCAAACAGCAGTGAAGAGGCAAGTCATATGTTTAATGGGATGTTAGTATTCAATATGTTTAGGAACTCCTATGACAAAGTAGCAGTCACCATCATCATCATTATCATCATCATCAAATGAAAATGGGCAAAAGACTTATTAAAGATACGTGTTTCAAAAAAACACACAGATAACCTACAGATATATGAAAAGATTCTCAAAACCACTAATCTCCAGAAAAAAATGCAAATCAGAAGCACAAGATACAATAGTACAACTGTTAAACTATCTGCTATCAAACAAATAAAGAAACAAATAAAAAGATGAATGCTGTGGAGAAATTAGAGCTCTTTCCAAGGTGATAATGCAAAACATAACCTATATGGGAGTTAGGATGGAGGTTGCTCAAGAAAGTATAGAACTGTCATTGGACCTACCAATTTCCCTGCTAAGTACTTATACTTGGGAATAAACTTATCAAAAGAGGTTAAGACCTCTACAATGAAAACTACAGAACACTAAAGAAAGAAATTGAAGAAGCCAGTACAAGATGGAAAGATCTACCTTGTTGTTGGATAGGCAAAATTAATATAGTCAAAATGACCATAATTCCAAAAGCACTATACAGATTCAATGCAATCCCAATCAAAATCCCAATGACATTCCTCATAGAAATAGAAAAACAATAATGAAATTCATCTGGAAAAATAAGAGTACCAGAATACCCAAAGTAATCCTTATCAAGAAGAGTGAAGCTGGTGACATTACTATTCCAGACCTTAAACTATACTACAGAGCAATATTAATAAAAACAGCATGGTACTGGCACAAAAATAGACCTGTAGGCCAATAGTACAGAATAGAGGACACAGAGACTAACCCACATAACTATAGTTGTCTTACATTAGACAAAGGTGCCAACAATGTACAATGGAGAAAAGATAGCCTCTTCAACAAATAGTTCTTGGAATACTGGAAATCCACATGTAACAAAATGAAATTAAACTTCTATCTCTCATCATGCACAAAACTCAAGTCAAAGTGTATCAAGGACCTAGGAATTACACTAGAGACCTTGAGTCTAATGGAAGAAAAAGTAGGACCAAATCTCCATCATATTGAATTATGCCCCAACTTCCTTAATAACATTCCTATAGCGCAATAATTAAAACCAAGAATCAATAAATGGGATGGATTCAAACTAAAAAGCTTCTTCTTAGTAAAAGAAAAAATCAGTGAGATGAATAGAGAGCCTACAGAATGGGAGCCAATCTTTACCATAAGCACATCAGATAGAGCACTAATCTCTAGGATATATAAAGCACTAAAAACCTTAGCACGTGTGCGCGCACACACACACACACAAAACAAACAAACAAACAAACAAGTAACCTAATCAATAAATGGGCCAAGGAACTGAACAGATACTTCTCAGAAGAGGATATATAATCAATCAAAAACATATGAAAAAATGTTTAACATCTTTAGCAATTAGAGAAATGCAAATCAAAACTACTCTAAGATTTTATCTCACTCCATTCAGAATGGCAGGTTTCAAGAATTCAAACAACAATAAGTGTTGGCAAGGATGTGGGGAAAAAGGCACACTCATACATTGCTGGTGGGACTGCAAATTGGTGCAGCCAATATGGAAAGCATTATGGAGATTCCTTGGAAAACTTGGAATGGGGCCACCATTTGACCTAGCTATCCCACTCATCAGCTTATACCCATTCTACAGGGACATAGCCATCTCAATATATATAACATACTATAGGGAAACATACTACAGGGACACAGCCATCTCAATATATATAGCAGCACAATTCACAATAGCTAAATTGTGAAACCAACCCAGATGCCCTTCAGTAGATGAATGGATAGAGAAACTTTGGCATATATACACAATGGAACATTACTCAGCATTAAAAGAGAATAAAATCATGGCATTTGCAGGTAAATAGATGGAGTTGGAGATTATAATGTAAGTGAAGTAAGCCAACCCCCCACCCTCCACCCCCACCCCCACCCACCACCTCAAAAACAAAAAAGAAAAAGAAAAAGCAAACAAACAAATGGAAAGCCAAGTGTTTTCTTTGTTATGAGGAAGCTGGTTCATAATGGGGATGGGGGCTGAAAGGGAGGAATGGAGGAACTTTAGATAGGGCAAAGGGGAGAGAGGGGAAGGGAGAGGGCAAGGGGGTAGGAATGATAGTGGAATGAGATGGACATCATTACCCTACATACATGTATGAAGACATGAATGGTGTGAAAATACTTTGTGTACAATCAGTGACTTTGTGCTCTATATGTGTAAAATGAATTGAATTGCATCTTGTCATCATGTATAACAAATTAGAATAAATAAATAATTTAATAAAAAATGGAAACTGAATAAAATATTCATCTTTAAAAAAATAAAAAAAAAACGGAAAACAGGATCTCAAAATGATACAGAAAAAAATTCCCAATAATTTGAATGTCTACGTGAAATTATGCCTGTAGTTCTCTTGCTGAATGTTCAGTTTTCCAAATCTATAGGTGCTAATCAACAAAGGTGCTTCTATTTTACTTAAATGACAAGTGGTATCTCTTTTGTAGTTTCGATTCGCTCTCCTGTCATGAGTGACATTGAGAATCTATTCATATACCTGGTAACCATTGGTAGATCCTCTTTTGAAAAGTATATATAATCAATCAAAAAACAGATGAAAAAATGTTAGACATCTTTAGCAATTAGAGAAATGCAAATCAAAACCACTCAAAGAACTTTTCACGATCTTTGCCCACTTTTTAATTAGACTTCTTATTGCCTATTGAGTCAGCAGAATAGTTGACAATATTTTATCCCATTCTTTAGGTTGTCTTTTCACTCTTTTTTTAATATCTATTTTTTAGTTGTAGTTGGACACAATACGTTTATTTTATTTATTTATCTTTATGTGGTGCTGAGGATCGAACCCAGAGCATCACACGTGCTAGGCAAGTGCTCTACCACTGAGCCACAGCCCCAGCCCGTCTTTACACTCTCTTGATCATTTCCTTTGCCATGCAGAGCTTTTGAGTTTGATATACTCCCACATCTCCATTTTTTTTAATTATAATCATTTACAAACAGCAACATATACCAATTATAATAATGATATACCCTTTTGAATCACATATATTTATGCTAAAAATATTTAGTAATTATTTGGGCCAGGGAGTCTTCTAAGCAATTCACATGTGTTAACATATTTAAAACAATAATTTTACAAGTTACACAAATTTTATGTCTATTTTCCCTGTATAGAAATTTGGGCATAGTGAAATGTTTCATTTACCAAAGAGCCGATTCAAATGTAGGCCAGTTTGCTGCAGAATTCTTATACTTAAATATTAGATCATACCGTTTCTCCACGGTGTTATCACTTGCTTAATTGAATGACTGATTAATGTGTGCACGAGTTAATGGCTAATGAATTAACAGAGTATGATATAATAATAAAATATGAAAGCTAGAGGTGATGTTTATCTCTTAAAATGTCTAACATTGGGCTGGGGATGTGGCTCAAGTGGTAGGTAGCGCGCTCACCTGGCATGCTTGCGACCCGGGTTTGATCCTCAGCACCACATACAAACAAAGATGTGTCCACCGAGAGCTAAAATAAATAAATAAATATTAAAATTCTCTCTCTCTATCTCTCATCTCTCATCTCTCTCTCTCTCTTAAAAAAATGTCTAACCTACACTCAATTACAAAAATCGCCATTTAGAAATATTTTAGGGGTGAGAAATAACATTGGAAAATTAAGTTTACCAAAATATTCTTTAGACATGTAAGAATAAAATTTTTATTATTTAAAATAATGAAATACTATCTCTAAGTCTGGGTTATTGATAAATAATTACTTGTTTTGTAAGAAAATCTGATATTGAGCCATAAGATAATATAGCTCATTTTAATTATAGTATTAGCCTAGGAACAGACCCACAGCAATTATAAGCATATTCATATAAATCACATTACAGGCACATTTCCTGGGGGTGTATCAGAGAAAGTTCTAGGGCTGTTTTGAACATGGAGGACAAGCTTCAGGCTGTCAGTGAGATGGTGAAGCCTGGCTGCTAACGGGACCATGACTGTTAAAATCACTTAGAATTTTCAGTAGGTTTAAAATATGTCATTGTTGTCAAGTTTTGTTTCTCCATATAAAGCATAGGTTTCTCTAATATACACAAACATTTACAGTCTGACTTTACAGATTTAAAAATAATATCTAGATTTATCAATACTGAAATTCAACATTGAATACTAAAACTTTTTCAAAATACTGGCACCCTGAAGATGAAACCCTTAACACCTATAGGAAAGTGTATTATGTATTAGAAAAACAAATCATCTCATGCATTAATTTTGCAGCCAGCAGTCACACTGTCCTCCATACCTACTCTTTTTTATAAAAATCTGTTTCAAGAATTATCCAATAGTAAAAAGTTTTTTTAGAAATAAACTCATTGCAGCAGGAGGTTGCAGAGACTTGTTGGGAGAGGAACCAGATGCCTGCAGAAGCAGAACAGGAGGAGGACAAGGAGGTAGAACCCACAGTGGAGGTCTTGGTGTATGCAGCAGGTTCATGAGGAAGGTGCGGGGTGGGAGCAAGTTGCAAGGAACTCCCTCCTCTCTCCCTTCCTTCAAGCTCTCGAGCTGTGTGCTCCTCTCTAGAACATAACACCTTCCTATTTTTACATGCCAGGTCGTTAGTTTTATTTGTGTAGGAGATACCAAATTGTACAAAGCTCAAGAGAAGCAGAGTGTTTAATTTTGATTGACTTTATTTTTCCCTGTTACAGTTGCCTAAGGATATCTTCTTCTAATATCTGGTGAGAAGATGAATGGCAGGTCTTTATATTTATTTCATCTCATAGGTGAGAGAAGTCATGCCTGGACTGCATAATGAAGTCTCAAAGTCTCACCTGTTCATTCCATTTTCTACACTCAGCTGGTGATCTACAGCATCAAAACTGGGGTTGTGCAAACTTTGCCCATTGTGAGAACTTGGCATGAGGGTAAGACGAGGAGGAAAGTGGTCATTCATTTCCAAACTGTTTGTGTTTGTATTTTATTAGAGAAATAAAGGTAAAACAAAAAACTTTATCTGGGTATTGAAAAATTCATGTAGTTCTTAGCTTGAAAGTTTCCATGAGTCTAGAGTTAATTGTAGACTAATATAGATACATTGACCATATCCTGAAAAAAATTAATTTTACTCCAAAAATCCATAACATGGCTAAATAGAAAAATAAACCTGAAATCTTTTTAATGAAAAATGATCCCCATCTTCTCTTCTCCTTTCTCTCTTTTCCTCATGTCAGTGGAATCCTCATGCTCTTACTCTTTTTTTTGGTAGCCATGTCAGTATCTTTACAGTTAGGCAGACTGCAAGTCTTGATTTCTCACAGTTGGAGAACACCTGTTCACTTCTTGCTATGATGGACAAGAATTTGGCTATCTCCCACCACCCATCCCTCCCCCAATTCATCCTTTGGGGATTAATATATATATAAATCTCCATCACATGAGAAAATGAACAGGTGGTGTGCACAGCCACAGGGTCCTGCAAGCTGCGCTCACTAGAAGGTCCACTGGTACATCATAAATATCATGAGTGCATTTCTGTCACATTTTTATTCCTGTTTTCAGCAGAGTTTCTGACTTTTCTTATTGTAATGTCCTTTTGCCACACAATTGTTTCTGAGGTTTGAAGTTTCCTTGAAAACCTCTGAGTCTGTTGTCCTTTGGTTCCAGATTGACCCAGCTGCCCTCTCAGCTTTGATCTTGAGCTTTTCATTCGCCCACCTGCTTTTCCAGTGGCTCTTCTGGTTCCCAGGCCTTTGCTGTCTATGCATCCTCCCTCCTCCCTCACTGTACCAAGGAGTCTTCATGGGACGGCTTTATCCCACTCTCTGATAATGAGGTTGCTGTGGGATTCACCCAACCTTCATGAATCGAGTGGACTAGGGAAGTCAGGCCTTAGAGGGTTGGGTGTTTTATGTAGGGGTGTGGGCAGAGGGGAGCCCTCTGTTCCAGAAACAGGAGGTTAAGACCATGTTATGTCTCTACTTGTTTCCTTCACTTGAAGTCAAAAAAGACAGAATCAAATTAACAAGCCAAGAAGAGGAGAGAATCTGGAACAGGGGATGACATCAATTGGAGGATGGGGTTGTTTGAGGATAAAACTAAAATTCTTCTAAATTTTAATATTATACAAACGAACATAGCAGAGCTACCTGATTTTGATGATGATGGTGGTGCTAATGATGATTTGGATAATCTGGTTTGCATTTGGTTTTCTGTTAGTGTTTATAAGGACTTTATTGATATCTTAGATCTAACACTTTCTTGTTTTAATAGTCTATTTGACTAGAATGCATTTTCATGTAATTTGGAGGGGGAACAGCTTGCAAGAGGAAGGACATTTCTGAGTTCTTTCATGTCTGGAAAATCCTTTATTGATTCTTCACTTAATTTACAGTTTGGTGTGATATAAAATTCTTGATTAAAAATAATTTTCCCCAATATGTCAAAAGCATTTAGAGTCTGGTATGAATAATAAGAAAAAATAAATTATGAGACTCTTGCATAGTTTCACTGCATGTTTATTTCTGAACATGTTAAAAATATCCAAATTCTTCCTGATTTCTAAAATGTGATGAAAATGTACCATGTAGGGTTGGGTTTTATCTGCTTTTCCAGCAACCTAGGTATGTGTCTTCCTCAGGTATTTGCAACACTTTGCTAAATATTTTTAAGAATAAGATGGGTAAAAGAGTGGGAATTCTAGGCATTTCAGGGAGTCTTGCCGATTGCCTGATTTGTTTGAGAATGGCTGAACTCAAGTTAGATATAAGTATACTGAGTGGCTGCACCATTCCTGACTGTGAATTGATCTCCTGGGAGGACATTGGATTTGTCTGGGGATGACCTGAGGTTATGTGCCTGGGGAATGGGAAGGAGAATAGATGCCAAGCAGGCAAAATTCTGTGCATGGAGGTGAGGTGTGCGTCCATAACTAAGCACTCACTCAGGTAATTTTCTTTCCAGCCTCCGTGAATGTCTACCTGTCTGTGTATCTTGAATTCAGCACTAAGTGGAGTGAGAAGGCCAGAATTGCATAACAGATGTTAGAAAAAAGGAAGGAAAGACTCAGGAGCTGGGGTTGATGTGCTCGGTGAGGATGGAATGCTTGAAGATGGTTATGAGCCACAAAGAAGGCTGGAGGGCATCCTTAGTTCTCATTGAAAGAACTGAACTGGTGGCAGAAGCACAGAATCACACATGTTTAGTTTGGGCTCTCTTCTTCCAGCCAAGCTGGTGATTAGAGTGGTCACATTATGATTAGGCAAACTGTTAAGATCAGGTACAAAAGACCCCTGAATTATCGAGGCCTCCTGGTTGAAAGGTCAGATCTATCATGGTGGTTTGAATGCCAGCAGCCAAAGATGCTGATCTCCTGAATATCATGTAGAATGCATGATACTGGAACATGTAAGTCCTAAGGACAATGTAGACAGGAAGCCACAGAGTAGCACTGGGCTTGTGCCCCTCAGGAAATCAGGGGGTCCATGACTAAGATGTTGAAAGCAGCAGCCAAAAAATACCTCAAAATCTTTGCTCAGTTTCTGGAACTGAACTTGTTTTCTGAACTGGAATCCAGGGAATGCAGAGAAGGGTGTGTCCCCAGAAGGAAGAACACCAAATGTTCCCCCAGTTGGTGCACTTAGTGACAATTCTCCAGTTTCCAGTTCATACGTTTCTTTGGGTGAATGCTGGCTTCCTGGGGCTGTTGAATAAAAACCAAAAACAAAAACGAAACAAAAAACAAAAAACCTCACAAACAGGATCAGGTAAAGAGAAGTATATTGCTCCACAGTTCTGGAATGTGGAGGTCTGAAATCAAGGGGTTGGAGTGCTTGTTCAATTTTGAGGGTTTGTGGGGGAGAACCAGCCCCATGCCTCTCCCAATCCACAGGTGGCTGCTGACAATCTAGCATCCCTGGTGTGTGGAAGCACCAACCCAATACCTTCCCCTCCATGTGGGGTTCTCTTTGTTTCTGTGCCTGAATTTCCAAATGTCCTTTTTATAATGACATGGTTACACAGAGTTATGACCCATCTACTCCAGTTAACTTCTTCTTAACTAATTACATCTGCAATGGACCACTCTCTAAATAATATAGGTTTCCCAGGCACTGGGTTAGGTTTTTCCTATACTGGCTCTGGGAGGACTCAACCACTCAAACCAAGTGCAAGGGTGACAGCAGCTATTTTGAGGATGACTGTTGCAAGCCCAGTCCATGTTGACATTAAAGTCTAAACATTCTGAGCACAATCAATCATGGAGCATGTAAGAGCCGGATGACAAGCAACCCTCACTGGGAGAGGATGAGCCGAAGCCTGGGACATTACCCCTCCACTCTCAGCCAAGACAGTGCATAAAAACAGCAGTGCATTGGGGTGTTAGGGAGGATGGAAGAAGTCAGCATCAAAACCATCAGGTATGACTGCAGTCAGGAGGCCAGGGCCACTTATTGTCATGGCAAAGCACCAAGAAAGGTCTTCACATTCAAAACTCAAAGGTGTGACTTTCACTGAGTCATAGCAGCGAACAATCTCAGGATGTAGGTGTCCACATTTCTTGTCTACCTTCGGCCCAGGTCAATCCTGGAGCTTGACCTATTGGGTCTCCCTCTTCCTGCCAACGCCCTGACTCTCCAGATTGCTCCACGTGAGGTCACACACTGAAGTGAGGCTTCAATCCAAGTGACACAGCTCCCTTATTCCTGATGTGTTCAGGTAGAGCCATAACATGCTAAGCTTGTCCTTACAAGACTTCTGCGATTCTGAAAAGTTTCCTGACGGGAGTGTGTAAAGGTGAAGCTCTGGTTGCAAGCGTGGAGCATCTTGGACTTTCCCTTCACCTCTGTTCTCTTAGTCCGTAGTTCAATACTAATGGAGTGCTTTTCCTCCCCTGGGGCAATGTCCTGCATCACTCCTGCCCATACCCGGGGAAATTCTGCCCTTGACTTCAGAGAGAAGGGCCAGGGTCAACCCTGTCTGTGGTTGTCCCAGGGCATGCCCCTTTTTCTTTCTTCTCGAGGTAGAGTCTTGTTGCATGGTGTGGAATGCAGGTGACTTTTTGGTGTGCCCTTTTGAACTGAAGATCTACCTTGTGGTTGGAATCAGATCATAGTTCCTAGTTCATCTGGTTCAAAAGGGGCCAGGTTTTTTGCTTTGCTTTTGTTTTTGTTTTATTTCAACTTTTCCTTTTTCAAGCCAGATTCACAAGAACAGACCTGTAATGGGTTTGAGAAGGCAGCAGGCCCAGTGCTGCCCTGTGGTCTGAGCCATAACTGCGTGGCTGCAGGCAATCAGCTGCAGCGGGCAGGATCCCTGGGACTGTGCGGGACATAGAGGGACAGAGACTACATGAAAATGCGTGGCTGCTCCTTGGGGTTGTGTCAGCCTGATGAGGACTTAATTTGAGAAGAACATTTTATTCTATTTCTATTCATTACTTTTTCTAATGTGCTCTTTATTTTGGCCAAACCAGAGTTTCTTGGTTTAGGATAAGCTAAACAAGCAGATCCACTCCATATTATATAATTCTAATTAAATGCAGTTAATTGAAAAACCTAACCAAGTTTTTATTTGGCACATTTTATGACTAGAGCATTTTAATTAAGTAGAATTTCCAAGGGATATTGATGATAGCATTTGGCTTTAAATTGAGAACACAATCTCTTTCCCCCATGAGAATGAAAGCAGCATATATAGAGACTGTATTTCTTTTTCACTAAAAAACAAGCATGTTGCATCTATTTGTGAAATGTTTCAGCACAACAAATGACTGGTGTATTGGAGTCATTAGCTCCAAAGTCATGAGGTGACTCCTGCAGGCACAGGTAGAAGTTTCTGAAAGATTGGTCCATTCAGTTACTTAATACAACCTTCATGCTTCAAATCCATCCATCAAATTATGAATATGCATCCAAACAATGGAAGTCAAAGGCTCCACAGAAATCCTCAGAAATTGGCTTTTGGGTGAAGACCGTTCTTTGCCTTTGTTTGCTACATTTTGTGCTTGCCTCTGTAATGGAAGAATTAACCAGAATAAGCAGATGATCTGCAGAATGCACTGCCTTTATTTTGAAAGGTGCCCAGCACTCCCTGTAGACAGGGCATCCTTCATTCCCACAGCTTCCTGCCTCCCCAGCCCACAGCTCTGCGAGTGAGAGGCCAGACACTTTGTCCCACCACCCCTGCATTTTCAGTGCAGAAAGGAGCGTCTGGGAAAGAGGAGGGACCTCACCCTGATGCAAGTGGCATTGAAGAGGAAGATAGAGTCTCTCTAGCCACAGGGGAAGGAAGGACCACCATCCTAAGTGCTGCCATCAAATGTTCAGTTACAAAGTCATAATGAGTCTCCACGGAGGCAAGAATCTAAAAACTCTGAATTGTCAAGTATTTTTGAACCAAAAAATGGGTGTTTTATGGTTACAAACCTAAAAACAAGATTAGACATTTGTAATAAGGTAAAATCAACCAGGCTAAGAACTACCTTATTTCTCTTTCCTTCCTTGACTACAACAACTAGAAAATGAAGCATTATTACTCATGCTCAGTATCGTGATTTCCTGCTCATAAGTTCATGTTTTATAGAGTTTGATAGTAAAATAAAAATTGCTTTATCTGAAAGAACATTCAGTGAAAATTATACTCTTTCAGCCTGTTATAAAGTTACCCTTTATTGTGTTACAAATAAAGAGGCGATAGGGAGCTTCATATGGTAACTATGGAAACGGTGTAAGCTTAAAAACAATAGGAAGCGTTAGCAGAATATGCAGCAAATCTGTCTTCAAACACAAAGGCCACTTTGCAACTTCCTGAGATTTTGCCACGAACCTTATTCTATAAATATTAATTAAATTCAATAATCTTTTATTTATACCAATGTACCAATTGGCGCATGGGACCCCGACATGTATTTATGAACATTACGGCACAAATTTTGACTGAAACCAAGAATTACTGAAATTGATGAAGTTGTTTTAGACATTTCAAAATGCATCAATTGTCTAGTAGTTGCATCTCATAAGAGGTGCTTTAGTGTAAACACGTTTACTCCAGCTGTAAGACACTCAGTAGCCCATAGGACAGGCCCATAATTAGATCACTTGAGTCTATATTGTTATGAATGAATGGTGCAATGAAAGCATCATCTAAAATATTTAGAATATTTAGATATCATAGACTATATTTCATACAATTAAATAATGTGGAGCATCAAGTACTTATATAGATTTTGTGACTTGAGCACAAAAGATGAGGAATTTCTTAAATAGAACATGAAGTATTTGTTTGGTTCTTATGTAAGTTCATGAAACTACTAATTGTGTAACATGGTGATACTTGTAGAAAGATAGAATAGGTCTAACCCCAAAGAAGAAAACTTGTTATCAATATTTTAAGTTCTGATTAGAATCAAATTTTGCATCATGAACTATCAATGTTGAAGTGGGGTCATAATTGTGACTTTATGTCCCTATGTTCTAGACTCAAGTTCACAAAGTATTCCAGAACAGACTTTATGTTTAGGTGCACAATAGGCCCCTCTACATGCTAATTACAGTCTAGTTTCCTCAATATAGTCCGTGTTTCTCAAAATAAACAGCAAGTTGCCTTATAGATTATTTTCCTATAAGATAAATATTACATCAAAAAACTGTGAAGCAATGCAGCAATTCTGAGATTCAGAAGAAAATGCTATTTTTCATTAAAACATCTATCGGGCTGGGGCTGAGGCTCAGTGGTAGAGCACTTGCCTAACATAGGTGAGGTATTGGGTTTGATCCTCAGCACCACATAAGAATAAATAAATATTCAAACAAACAAATAAATAAATAAAAAATAAAGGTTAACTTCTTAAAAAAAAACGTAAATACTAGTGATTGCTATTCACTGCTAATACACTTACTAAGAGTCCCTCTGGTCATAAAAAAGTCATTTTTGCTTTAAATTTCTTTACCTAATAAGCCTCAAGGATAAATGCCACTTGTCATAGAGAATTATGGAAGAAGTGCATGAAAATCTGAAAGGATCCAAGGAAGCCACTGAAATTGACCACAAAATAGGAAAAGCATGTCCGAGAGAGTCATGATGCTAGAATGTTATCCTCCAGTCTCAAGGCCACCAGGAACCAGGAAGCTGAGCTCATTTGGAACAAGAGTTTATGCAGAGGTCCTTGGAGTAAGGGTCTTGAGAAAAGATGATCCTAAAGTGAATCCTCAACTCAGTGATGTGTGTCCCTGTAGGATCCTGTAAAGAGGGACAGAGACACTGAGGGGCAGCCATGTGAAGATGCAGGCCCAGGTGGAGGACAACCTCAGCTAAGAATCACCGAGGGTCACCAGCAGGCAGCAGAGACAGGAGGTTCAGGGACAGATTCTCCTACAGCTTCCAGAAGGAGTCAGCTCAGCCAACACTGAGTTTGGATTTCTGATCTCTTGAACAGTGAAAGAGAAAATTTCTGTTTTTGTAAGCCACAGAGTTTGTAATGATTCCAGGTAGCCTCAGGAAGCTAATGCAGGGTGCATATCTGCTAGTGTTTATATTTAGTGTTCATTTTCAACAAATTCCTAGCAGAGAAAAAGACATAAGCTGATGGGAATGTGTTGATTAGACCTCTCCTCTGACTTCACATTTATTCACAACTTTCTGTGATTTTGCAAATTCATATGTTACATCTAAAATGAATTTCTGTTTCCTGTCCATTCAAAATTTAAAAATGCAGAGAAGCTAGAGAGAGAGAGAGAGAGAGAGAGAGAGAGAGAGAGAGAGAGAAAGAAAGAAAGAAAGAAAGAAAGAAAGAAAGAAAGAAAGAAAGAAAAGGAATGGAATTGTATTTTTAACTCGCATCATCTAGAGCCACATGTTTCCTGAAAATGCTCTTTGCTCTTTCCTCTGGTTACTTTCCACTGTCTGTTGAGCACTCATGCACTCGCCTATCAGCAGTGTCCTCTGTCCTCATGGCCACTGCTTTCCCTGGGCTCTTCTCTTTTGCCTGCTTGTTCTTTCCTACTTTTCTTTGTCCTTCCTCAGTAAATGCTCTGACCCTTTCTTCAAATCGACCTTCGGCAATGCCCCGCGTCATTCTGCATCCCTGCTGGAACAGTCACTGCCCATTGGGCTTTTGTGCCTCACTCTGAGCTCCCCAGTGGTGCAATGTCCACGTATCACCCAGCAGTACCTAACAAGCTGGGGGCTTCCACCCTGCACAGACTCCTCCACTGGATTCCATTGGGTCAAGGAATATTCTGGTCCTTGATTTTGCTCTACAGAAACTCTCTGCTGATAGCACCCCTGTCACGTCTCTGACATGGTCTCCTCCTATTTCTCCACCTTATTCACTTGCTCAGGTTGACCCATGTCCCATTTCAGGGCTTTGCATAATTGCACAGTTCACCTCACCAGATGGACTAGCACAAAGATGTCAAGATACTTTTCTCCTTTACCTCCCCTACCTCTCCACCCTAATGTTATCAGTGAAGCTCATTCTAACCACCCAATACCAATAGCTCCCACATCTACACCTTCTCGATTTCTTGCCTTTTTCTTCCCCCACTAGAATACAAATTCCATGAAGTCACTCACGGATGACTTCGTTTCTGTTCGCTCATAGTGTCCTGTGTGTGATGGTCTTTCTAAGAATAGGTATTGCATGTGTGAATGAATGCTCTGCACAACTTAGTTCATTAAGTACTCACTGAGCACTTTTTTGGACACAGACATGTGGTGGAAGGTACTAGAGACGCCATTGGAAATGGAGACATCGAGGCCTGGATTTCTCTAGAGCTCTGGGTCTGCCTTCAGAACCAAGCACCTACAGCAGAGCTTTTCCAGCCTCCTGCCTTTCCTGAACTGCTGGGGTTCCTGTCTTCCATCTCACACCTTCATTCTTTCTCTAGTTACATTGTATCATGTTACTCTCTTTATCCTGGGATTTCCTGTAGACACAGGGCATGGATGAACATTTTTTGTATCTCCCCTGCTTAGAGCTGTGCCTGACAAGTCTCAGATTGAACCGAACTTCGTGTTCCCCCCCTTCCCTCAGAGGGTCCTCCTTTTGTGGATGCTGTCACTGTTATTCGGTTCACAGTAGTTTAAACACTCATACTAATGTTGGAATTCCTTAGACCTTCAGCTCATCTCTGATTTCTTCCCAGTCTTGAGCATATGTGAATATCTGATAGTTATCTTTTCACTTTGGACAATATGCCCATGCAATTTGATATCTCCCCCAAGAGCTCTGGTTACAGATTCACTGAACATTTCAATTTTCTCCCATTTCCTGCCAGATAGGGTGTTTAATGCATGATAGCTGTAATCAATTTAGAATCCACATAGCAGATTTATCTCTTCAATATCTGGTAAATAGAGTCTATTTTCTATGAACAAATATTGCTAGACTTTTACTGGTGGGCAGAAGGAACACCCAGACTGTTCTGTGGTGGTGACATCTGATCTAAGAGAAGGAAGTATCGTCATCATCACATTATCGGAGTCAGACACTCTGTGGAACTTCATGTGGCTGTGAAGTGTCAAAACTGATGATCCTAGTTCCAGAATATGAAGTATAGAACAGCCTACTTGCAAAAGAAAAGAAATAAACTTTACTGCTTATAATTGATCACTATCTGAGGCATCCAAAAACATTCTAGAACACATTTAATAAAAAAATAGTATTTGCTAAACAAATAAAAATTACTTGTAATAATTAGTAAACTCAGTCTTTATCATCAGAATGGAATGATGTAGCAGAACAGAAAAATAAGCTGTCATTTACCATGGGTTTTTTTTGGAGGAAACATTACAAATCGATTTTAATTATTTTGTCTACTACAAGCTATAAAAAACTAAGAAAGGATATTAAATCAAAGAACTGCAATTTTCACAACAGAGGTATAAAAATACATAACTGGATAATTATGGCTTTTAATACTTATTTTGTTTTAGAATTATTTTAGACTTGCATAAAAGTTGAAAGATACTTTAGAGAGTCCTGGTACATCCCTCAGTATTTCCCAGTGCTGACAAACCATATTACCTCAGCATGTTTGTCACAACCAAGAAGCCAACATTGGCAACTTTTGCTATAAATTTTTTCCATTAATGTCTTTTACTTTTCATTTCAGGATTAAATCCATCAGATCAGACTACACTGCATTCAACACATCATGACTTTTGGTAAATAAATTCTCATCGACAAGCTTACAATGTGTGTGAATTCATATAATTGGCTATAGACATGATGACATTGTGTAGCAATTTACAAAAGAGCCCCAAATTCAAGTCTTGAGAAATAGAATTCCACCGAGCATTGCCACTGCTTTTAAAAATCTTTTTATTTCCTAGTTATTAGCTTTATCATCTCCTTTATGGTGTATTAGATTCCTGCCTTTTAGTAGAAATTTTTCTTTTGGATTGTATTTAGATATAAAACCTAACACTGATTTTCAGAAAAATCTATAACATGGGGGGATTCTATTTCTTTACCTCGGAAATAATGAATATACTTTTTAAATCAAATGATTTTACTTCATAGAAGTTTTCATTATAGAAAAGCAATAATCACGGCCAGCGCTCAGAACGAGCAGCAGTCCACACACTCCCCACGTGTTCATGTTGCACGTTACAAATGTCTGTGCCTTTGAAGCAAAGACTTTTCACTTCTGAAAAATTATAAGAGCAGCTCTCCATGCTTTAAAAATATGGCCTCTACATGTGGAGATCATAGTTTGATAAATTGGAACTGGAATTATTATATCAAGGAGCAATTATATCACCATCATTCAATCTTGCAAATTTCAATCTCAGTTTGGAACTGAGATATTTCTTGTTTGTGTCCCGTGGTAAGGATCAATGACACACCAAAAGGGAAGTGCGGCTTTCGTTCAACTTTATAGGGTGAAAAAGGTAAATTTGAAACATGGAAGCAGAAACATCAATCATAAGTGCAAAGGTGCTCCAAGCCCCAGGCAATGGCAGGCATGGTTCATGCTTCAAAATGCCTAAATGTTAATTTCTTAAAACAGAACGAGTAACCATATCAAAGTGCAATAATTTCAAATTGCAATAAATTGGCAGGTGAGCTGTATAAATAGATGCTTTTAAGATATATATTTAGTGACTTCACTCTGCATACTGCAGTCTATTAAAGGGTGAGTTATGTTAAAGCTTTGGTGCTTATTTTCTTCAAATAATGTGCAATACACTTATTCAAACAATTGCCACTTTTCTTTTGTCTCTTTAAAATATAGAGAAATTGAAAGTTAACATTATTTCCAGCACTCAACACCTCCCACCTCTTTTATCTGATCTTTCCAGAATTGTCCAAATGGGCATTATTTGAAAAGAAGGCTTACCAAGGTTGTCTTTGTACTTCAAAAGATGCTCCAGAATAAGGAGTTTAGGACACTTGCTCTTTATCTGTCCCAGATGCTGGAGGACTCTGTTATTTCCTTTGTGTATGCCTGTGATTCTTTAAAACCAGCTGTTGGTAGGTGGCTGCCTGAAACTTCCTCCCCCATCAGATGGATTCAGGGCATGGACTCATTTACAGCCCTTGTTATGTCTCCACGTGGTCCTAAGACCCGTCTAGTAAGGAACCTGGGTTCACTGTAAAGCTCTTTGGCCACTTGTCCTCCTGTGAAATCATAAGTCTTTCTTTGACCTTCAGACTTCAACTCGCTAAATAAAGCTGAGACAAACTACAGTGATTTCAGAATAATGAGTGATGAGGGCCAAGGAAAGAATATGAATTTGTCCATAGCTTTTTTAAAAAAACAGAAAAATAAAGCAAAAGAGAATACCACTGTACAATATAAAATGCTACCTTACAATATAGAATACCACCCTCCTCTGTTGAGTAAGAACTTATCATGGCCTTATTTCAGGGTGTTAGTTTCCCATGAGCATCATATCTTCTAGTTTCTGAGTATTTCAGAATTGAGAATTTCATTACAAAGAGCACAGTTAAAGTTCTTAGTTTTCTGATTCCCACCTCTATTGTAGAAATACTGCCTTATCACAGTCAGTGACAATATCTAGATACAGCACAGTGTGTATCAGGTTGTGGATAATCAATACCTTGGGCCTGGATTCTTAACCTTGGGCCTTTGAGAATTAGGTACAGTTTTTTTTTCCCTTACATAACTACAGAAAGCAGCACAACTTAGCTTGACAGTTGATTTAAAATTTAGATTTTGGCATAACTGATCTAAATTTGTTTCTAATGTCTCATTCACTGTCTGATGCCCACACGTTGCAACTCCTCAAATGCTTTCGCCTTCAGCTTTCTTCCTGCAGTTCTATTTTGGCCACTGTTTTCAGAAAGAGCCAGTGCCAACTGTGGGCAAATACTGTGATTTTCCCCTGTTACCTGCATCTGATTAATGCTGGCATTATGGAAGCATTTAACAAAATATAACCCAACATCCCACAGAGAGGTAAAAACTGCATTACACAATTGTAAGAGTATTTGATGGTATTTATTTTTAATATATAAAATTACACTTGAATCACCATTTTTCTAGATTAGCATATACATTCTGTCTGACAAAGTGATCTGTAAAGCAATGTGCTTTTATTAGTGGTGCTAGCAATCTATTTAATAGTGACTCTGGCAGAGAAACAGAAGCCAACTGAAAATGAAGTAACACCAAAATAAGCCAACTATCATGAGGTTTGGCGTTGTTTCATTAGAGTAATTTTAAGAAATTAGGGATTATCCAATTGCCATTTGTTTGTAAACCAACCACTACATCCAGTTATAGGTACATAGTCTGTAGATTCTTATCAAAGAAATCATGCAATGATATAAATTGCTAAACTAATTTTTGGAGTAGAGTATGGCATGCACACTCTCTACAATGAATTAAATGTGGCTGAGATTTTGGCTGTGTATGACTCCTGGATCTTATGGATGTTTTTACAAATTATTTTGCTGATGCAAGATTTAATACATTTTACATCTTTGAACATTCAGTTTACCTATTGTGGTATTGCATTGTCTTGTATTTTATTTGTTATATAAATATGTTTATGGATCTACTTAGCTTACATCTCTGTGAGTTGTTAAATGCAGACTGTATTGTTGCAGTTTCCAAGACAGAAGCACAATTTTACATACATATACGTGTGTGGGTGTGTGTATTAAATAACCTAATATATGTATACACATATATTAGGTTATTTAATAAATATTTTAAAATTAATGTTATGCCTTAACAAGAGGACATTAGCAAGACTGAACATATAATGAACATTTTTTTAGCACTTTTATACTTCACAGTTGCTGAGTACCGCAAATTAGTATTTTTAATTATCTCAGAGTTG
The DNA here is from genome assembly GCF_001458135.2 of Marmota marmota marmota. NCBI lineage: Eukaryota > Metazoa > Chordata > Mammalia > Rodentia > Sciuridae > Marmota > Marmota marmota. Next base: position 6,200,535 of record NW_025999991.1, read on the forward strand.
CTTAATCCTCACAAGGCTGGAATATAGGGGGTATATTCCATATTTTCTCAATAATAAATTATTTGCAATGTTTTCATATAAGTTAAATGAGCTGTTACCTCCTGTGTTAATATACACATCCTTCCATTATTTCTCTTGCCATTGAAACAAGTTTCTGGTTTTTTAACTTTTTGATGATTTTTCTTACAGTCAATGTCAGTATTCGTTGGATTTGGTGTCCAGAATGAAACGCACTCTCCAGATTTGTTCTGGACCCTTGCCCAAGTCAGCAGCAGCAGCTCTACTCATCAGAGATGCAGACCTCATGCTGACCTAAGGACCTGCGGATCACTGATTAGAGAGATCTCCCAGTGGCTGCTGTTCACATTTGAGTTTGCAGAGCTCTGCACCACAACCTGCCAGAGGCCTCTGCTTCCCTGAGGCTGCTGCACCTCTTCTGGGAATGGAGCATAGAAGTGCCCCTTCTTATCCAGCCTTGGAATGGCAATATAGCTCACTTTGTGCTTACGGTTAACCACTAATCCCAGGCTTTTTCCCTAAACTGCTTTTGATTCCAGTCTTTCCCATAGAGAAATAATGATGATGTTGATAAAAGCAAATAAAATTTCTTGAGTGTTCAAAGTACTTTAGGCATACAATCTTGCTCAAATCTTCCACTTTTCCACTTGAGAAAGAGGAAACTGAGTCTTAAGCAATTTGCCGTTCCACAAAAGGTGGAAGGAGTGTTTTGTTGATGTGCTCCCAGGTCTTTCTGATTCAGTCTACATTCTTAAGCCTTGCACATACTGTTTCCTTTCCACACACAAGTGCAGACATACTCTGTACACAGTGAATGATTTTCCTTGTTATAGATCTCTTCTACTGCTCTGTCCTGACAACTTCTCAAGAACCACCATAAGCACTGTTGCTGCATTTCTATATGACTGCCTCCTAGATTTGTGCCCCCAATATATTTGTTTAACTGGTATTTTATATCCAAGCAAGTACATGATAAAATATTAAAATAAACATTTGCCGACAGAGCCCACTGATGAATGTCCATGCACATCACAGCAGCGTGTGGAACACTGTCCTTCTGGCAAAGTCAGCCATCTGCCATCATACAGCTCATGTGTATATTTTAAGGAGAAGACATCGAGATCGTAAGGTTTAGAGATCTACTGCAGAGCAAACGAGGAATGTTTAGCAAGAGGTTGTAAACAGGCTGGAGGAGGCCAGAGGGGAGGACGACAGTGTTTGGAAAAGGGTCTGAGGTCGGCCTGGAGGGACAGTTGTAACCAAAGGAAGTACCCAAAGGCCATGGCAGCCTCAGCTCATGGCAGACATGGGAGAGGGCCTGGTTTCAGATGGCCACAGAGTGTCTTCTTGGGTAACGAAAATGGAGGAAATGACAGTGAAGCCCAGGCACAGTCAGCCTGAGGAAGGGATTTGCCCAGCCAGGGTAAAACGTCAGTGATTAACAAAGATGTGGGAGGATCACAGGCTAGGCTAAGCTGATTGCATGCCTGAGACAGCAGAGAGGCAAGGTGAGCTCCCCGACTTTGTGACTGAGCCACAAGAGATGCCACTCTCAGGACCACTGCCCAGGGGAGACAGGAAGGCAGGTCTCCTGCAAAAGCAGCACCAGGGTCCCAGGAGCCAAATGGCCTCTGAACTCGTTTCATCTTTGTCAGAAAAGTAAGAGTGCAGTTCTCTACCTGCCCGTGGGTTAGGTGGGAGCCAATCTAAATCCCACCAAATGATCACCCTTAGAGTTTCATCTGTGAGGAACCAGGAAAACCGGACAGAAGGTCACCATGCTGGACTTTCCTCTTCTTATAAACAGCATTAAATTAGAGACCTTGAATAAGGCATATTTTGATGAAAACACTCATTTACCTTCTAGTTTAGAATCCCTAAAAGAAGAAAATAAGATTAATTCTAAATAATTTTCATAGGCAACAATTTATGGTTCCTTTAAACTTAATCGGTTTTCTTTGGATTTTTCAGGGTTTTATTGGAAGTTGAGGCAAGAATGATCTACATTTAAACTCTATGTTATAATTTTGGATGGTAATATTTGTCTTTTTCTGCCTTTTGAATGACTATCTTGTTTTGATTTGTCTTAATATAGATGATAACAATAATGTTCATTGCAACTACAAGGTAGAATTTGGTGTATTTTCAAACCTTCATTTACTTCTGGTTGCATTGTTCTTGCCCTTTCTATTTTAAATAACATTTCCTCTATGAAAAATGGAAATAAAATAAGATTTGAATTGTTTGCTTTCACTTTTTTATAACAAACATAAAAACTTAGCAATAAAAAACTTAGTTTTCATTGTTGAAGAAAATAAGCACCATAATTTCAGATGGTCACAAATTTAGAGTTCATATCAATACTCGATCTTTTCCCTGCTAATGCTATGATATTGCACTGAAGTTTATATTAGCTGCTTTAAAAGGGAACTGTGGTCTCAGCAGCTTGAGGGCATTTCTTGCTCAGCTCAAGGGCTGCTGACATCCCAGAGCAGGGTGGTCTTCTCTTCCCAAGACACTCAGACACGTTACCTTAATAACGGAAACTCTGCATCCTCAGCACCTGGCTTGCAAGGCTATGCTGATGTTGACATCTAGCCACAGTGGGAAAAAAAGAGGGTAAGGAGACTACCTGGAAAGTAGTTATAGCATAAACCATAGGAGCAAAAAGGGTGAACCGTCTTCCAAGCAAACTCTACAGAAGCTTCAACAAACATGGAAGGATAGCAGCCCTTCCTGTCATACCCCATGTCTCTAACCCTGTTTCTGCACACAGAAAATGACCTTTTTCCCCAATAGACAAATTTAAAATTGCACTCAATTTCTGCATCTCAAGTCTTCTATTCATGTATTGCAGTTGGTGTCGAGTCTTCATACAGGCCAAATGGTGCCCTAAACTATGGACTAAAAATATACAGTGTCTGTGTAACACACAGACACTGACCGTGGCGCAGGGATGAGACAGCCGTGAGAGAACTTGGCCTCTCCTTCTTCATCTGTAAGACAAGAGGAGTATAAATCTTATCGCCTGTGTCATGGGGACTAAGTGAAATCAACATGTAGAGCACTCTAAGCACTGTGACCTCTGTAGAAAGGTCAACATCAATGGCTGTGGCAAAAAGTGCAATGACCAGAAATACTGAACAACCATCTCGGAGCCACCACTTTGCTATTCTGTGGGAAATGACTGAAAAAGAAATATCTTTGTGATCTTCAAATAGGGTAAGATTTTCTAAGACACAAAAGATAATAGTAAGAGGCACTTCAAATAACTAGACTACATTAAAGTTAGGAACATCTGTTTTGTAAAATATACAATAAATAGTGCAAAAACCGTGAAATAGAAGAGATCAGCTCTGTTTTCATATTATTTTGAAAATCAAATATATTATTCATTATTTTATTCCTAAAATATATCTTTATTTTTCATGGCTAATTTAAAAAATTGTTTCTGAAAATATTTAATGTAACAGTTTAGCTGGTACATTTTCAAGGGGAAGACATATAGCATCTCATTGGGGGGTTCCTCTGCCCAGAGGAATCCAGGTCACCCTAAATAGCCACCCTAAATATTAATATCTCGAATAATTAAGACACCCTAAATCTTAACAAGACTCCTAAACACAAGAAATAAAACCAAAAATCAATAAGTGGGACACCATCAAATTAAAATAATTTCTGCACGGTAACACAGCCACCTCAATGTTTACAGTAGCACAACTCCCAATAACCAAGATTTGGAACCAGCCCCAGTGCCCATAAGCAGATGAATGGGTAAGAAAATGTAAGTGTTTGGGTGTGTGTGTGTGTATATATGTAGGTGTATGTATATGTGTGTGTGTGTGTGTGTGTGTGTGTGTGTGTATATATATATA